>NW_025335568.1:43906734-44127145 GCF_004798865.1 Varanus komodoensis
CCCTGCTCCATAGTAATAAACACCATTTGAACATGGGAGATATATAATTAGCACAACATGTAGCTTGATTCTGGACCTTGAAAAACTAATGGAGCGGTGGGGCTCAAAAGCATGGGAGAAGCAGGGAATGAATTTGATACACATACTTGGGTTAGCTTGTAACTTCTTCCATAAGAAAGGTATGGCTGTGCAAGGGCAGTGGTGTGGATTGCACCAAGCAGACTTTCCCAGTGGTGCATAAAACTCCCCTGGGAACTTGACAGAAGTGTCTGTTTCACTTCATCTCATCTGCTTGGTGATGATGGCAGCTCTACTTTCTGAGAAGCAGTTTCTACACAGGAAGGCTAGAGAAAAAGGATGACTCCTGACCCAATCCAACTCTCACTTCCCAAACATACACCACAGTAGTGTATTTAGAATCCTTAAGCCTGACTTCTAAAAGCATCACAATTGCTGTCTCTAAGGTTGTGTCTGCAAAAAATGAAGTCCATATCAGATCAGCTTAGAGGGTCATTTTGCTTCTATAATTAGCAGAGAGTCTTATACTTATCCACTTGTTCTACTGATGAATGTGACTGAATCTTTGGAGGCACAGTTTGAATGGTGATAGGAAAAAATGCTTCAAGAAGCTTCTCCAATACCACAAAGTTATCTGCTTTGGTTAAATAAAAGAGCACAGCATACAGATGATCATCTGCAGGGCTTGCTCCAGTATTTGTATTATGTAAAAATTGAGTGCCAATAATTAGTAGGCACTTGTACTCAGGTATTTAATAGAAAACAGGCTACATAACTGGTACACATTTAATAGAAATTTGCATCTTTAAAATACTGGCCTGCATCCTTGCAAGACTATTATTGAAATACCAGCACAAATACACAATAGGAACACTATAATGTACATAAAGGTAACCTTCACATCCAGTACAAGCTGTCTGCAATTATTTTGATTGAAGTACTTAAGGGGTGTAATTAAAGGCAATGGATTATTTTACTTTGAGAATAAAGCTCTCCTCAGGCTGCAAGTGAAGCTCCAGGGTAGACTGTTTAACCATCTGTTCAAATTGCAGGTCCCTCTTCCTTGGAACATCCAGAGCTAGAAACAGGTCACTGATTAGACCCATGAAAATGGGAATATCATCTGTCACTATCTTAGGCAAGTTGAAGTCCCTCAAGGCTCGCATAAGTACCTGAAAAGAACAGTAAACATCTTATGCCTGCACTAAGTTTCAATAACTGTTCTTAAACAGAATCTTTCCTTTTTGCTAACGGAGAAGAATGGGTAGTTCTGGATAAAGAGCAAAAAATCAATCAATTTAAAGGGATATAATTTTAGTACCAAAATAAAAACAGGAAATATGCTACTGCCAGCTGCATGTTTATGAACCACAGAACAGGACTGCTGCGCATACCTGATCTTCAGGTCTTGTCTTGTCCGCTCGCTTCAAGGAACCCGCAACTACCAAGACAGACTTAACAGCACGAAGACCCCAGTCATAATGATCCTGTCATATAAGAAAATAGAGATTACTCTGAAGCTCTGTTTAAGACAGTGGTTATTACTTCTGAACTATGAAACTCATAGCTGTTTCACTGTTATTCAAAATGAGCATGTTATTACTATATTAATTCAAGGGTTGATAATTAACCAAGCAGGTATACCAGCATACATAAAACCTGAATCTGAATTTTAAAATTATGTTAGAATTAAAATGATATGTGATTTGAACATAAAAGTGCTGGGAATTAGTATATTTGGGGAGATTCGGGGAATTAGTACATTTGGAGAGATGTACTAAAGAAGCCAGGACAGACCTGGAAGAGAGGACTGAAACGGACAACTTGGGATTGAGCAAATCACACAAAACACCCCCTCATGCCCATAAGCTTTAGGAAAATGCATATGGTGACTAGTTCTTGTGCGCTGACAAAAATCCAGGAAAACATGACACTGTGCTTTACACAGAGTTGAGCATGGAGAAGAAATACTATCCTGGCAAGAGCGGGAAAGGGCTCCAACTTTATTACATGGTTTACATGACTCCAGTCTTTAGAATTAATTAACCAGTTCTACCTCTAGGACAGCAAGCAATCCCTTGCATTTGCAAAAGGCTGGCTGGCTGCTCCTCCATCTTGACTGATCCCTTGCCTAAACTTACCTGCCTAAACTTATCTAGGTGTTTTGACATCTAGCTGTTGTTTTTTATTTCACACCAAGGGGCGTATACAAATGTGAATGCTTAGGAGAGAAAAGGCTTTCTAAAAGGACTTGGGGTTTTGAGAGCTACTTGTCAAAATGTCAGTTCCTTTTGAAAATTGTTTTCATTTTCCATGTTCTTGACTACCTAGAGTCTTGGGAACAAGTAGAAAAGTGAGAGCACCTATAAGAAAGTTTATATTATTTTATTTGTTGTATTTATATCCCACTTTTTCTCCTTTCAAGACACTTAAGAAAGCTTACATAATTCTTCTCCTCACAACCCTGTGAGGTAGGTTGGATTAAAAGCCTGTGACTGGCTCAAAGTCACCCAGTGAGTTCCAGTGAGTTCCACGGCTGACTAGTAAAGTACCAGCCATTAATTCCTTAAATATTGTTCAGGCAATACTTCCCATTTCTGAATCTCCAAAAGACCCAAAAGTGAAAATAGTAGTAGTCATCAGGGGGTTCCAAAACATAAAAACAATGAGAAACTTGTTTTACCATGAGAAACTTCTCCAAAGTGCCACATGGACATTTTGATAGAGGCTGTCAAAACGTGAATTAAAATAACTGGCTGTCAAGCCAAGCCAAGTATGATCTTGAGAGTAGGGGAAGTAAAGTGAAAAAAGAATCACAGCTGAGCAGAACATCCAGTGTTTGCAGCAGGGGGCATTCAGCCAGTGCCAGTCACAACAAAATGTCACCAGCTGGTTCTCAGTGCCCATGAGGGGGTTAAGTCACCCAGTTGTCAATGGGTTGACAATCCATTTAGAATTGATGGAATAGTCTATGGATTTTCAGAGTGCTTTCTTGCCCTCAAGCAACCCACCCTGCAAGAAACTAGTTTTGTACAACATGAAAACTCACAGTAACTTGTCCCCCATGATGGGTTCTTATGCCATGCAAACCCTCTCAGTGATAAGCAGTGGATAGAAGCGATATATGACCTAGTTAATTTACTGACCGGTTTGATGAGGATCTCAGAGAACATCCTCAAAGTCTATACAGGACTCTAACATAGGAAAGGGGTTTCTTTGTGATATACTTGGAATCAAGTTTTATTGAAAATCAACAAAGATTACTTTCAAATAAATAAAGATTACAGTGTAAAAATATTTGATATTATACGTGCAAGTCTTTTGTTGGAAAACTAGACTGTGTACAGACTGGGAAATTGATTATAGTAATTGGAACCAGGCAAACAATACACTGCTGTAATACCGAACAACACAGAGACAATTTAAATTGTTTCCAATAATGCTGAAATAACTGAATAAAGCCAAAATAAATAAATATTCAACAGACATGAGAATGATGAAGTTGCACCCAGGAAAAAGCAAGCAATTCCCTTTTAACTTAATTTCATTGGCTCAGTTTCATACGCTTTAGGCTACAGGACTGATTCTGACAGGTTAATTCATCTAATAAAACCGAGCACAGTTTCCAATATTTTCTGCTTTAACCATAGTAAAGTAATTGGAAACTGCTTTAAAAAAAAGTTCAAGAATGCTAGCATTTGCACAAGGTTTTTTTTTTTTTTTTGAATAAAATGTTGAATGTGGACTGCTTCACTTATACTGAAGCTGGTAAGTAATCAGAATCAGTTACTGAATTCGTATGATCATGGCTGCAGAAATCAGATGTGGTGGCATATTCCCTCCCGCCACACATACCAGATACGTGCCACGGTGATTGGCAGTGTTGTGCAAGCTTGGACCAGGTGGTTTATTCTTATGGGTAACAAGCCACCCCAAACCCACGACAACAAGTCAGCCTTCTTGAGTTTGCACAAAACAAGTTGGCAGTGCTCTTACAAGCAGACATCAGCTGGATAGAGCATCCCTTTCAAATATGACCTCCTCCTTGCTCTAGCATCCATTGCAAAGAATTATTAGACACTGACAAACATTCTAGGAGGTATTATAGTGGCTATTTTTGCAATGCAATGCAAAAGAAAAAAGAAATGAGCAGACCATTTTCTATAAAGTACGCATATGCCAACAGATAAATGTAATTTAAATATATATGTTACCATAGTAGGAAAACTGTGGCCAGATACCTTATGTGTCCATTTCATTTGCTGTCCAGGTGCGGTTTAACAGACAACTTCAATGCCCCTGTTCTACCATCTTGTGGTTCATCTTTGGACTGGTTTTCCCTTATTATAGTTTTTATATTTGACTTACATTGGACAAATCTATTAGATACACCTGCAAATACAGGACTGTCCTCTGTAAAGTAGGACACACAGTCATCCTAGGAAGAATGAGCATTTTATTCTCTGGGTAACTAAGACATAGGAGCTGAAGCACTGAAGCTGAAGTCAGCACTGGAGTAGAGCAGAATAAACATATCGACAGTCACACAAAATATGTATAACATTGAAGCATGAATAGACATGTCTGGGCTGTACTATTCAGATGGTGTGTTCAATCATATGATGCAGTGCTCCCTCATCAAAGGCATCCTATACACAGCAGGCATTGAGGAGAAGTCTAAACTCAAATCCTTCTCAATGACATCTAGTTCCAATGTACAGAGATTTTTTTTTAATGAAGGACTGCCTTGTGGTATTATGCCCCACCTTCAGATCAAAACGGTGTAGTTCACACACTATTTTAAAACTTGATATTCTATATGCAAGAACTAGGTGAAAGTGACACTATTCATCTCTGTTTCACATTAGGCATGTCTGCACGACTGAAATCACGTATCTGAATCATTCCAACTAAGAACCTAAAATGTGTTTTCAGCAGGACTAAACTAGTAACTTAATGAGGTCTCCATCACTTGCAAAGGTGTGTCTTGCAGATGCTTCCATTTCTAAATATCTGAGCAATTATTCGCTTTCAAAAGCACCCTAAAGTCATTCTCAGTTCATTGTACAAACTGATACTGTAGTTTACAACATCATTTTATTAGCATGGTGAAAACCCAAGCTCCAAAGAACTCCCTTACCTGTTTAGAGAGGAGTTCTCTGCAGAGAGTATACAAGGTAATAAACTTCTTGGCTAATAAACGTGCATCAACAAACCCCTCGGCAACCAGCATAATTTCACAGATTAGTTCAATGTCAGGAACAACCATTGCACAGGGTCTAATTGGAGTGGGGGAGGGGGGAGAGAACAAAGACAAAGATTAGTATGCAAGCACAGTGAGCATAAAACATCTAACCCACCTAACTGAAAACAGTGATGTCTACAAACATTTTTGCAGAACTCAAGAGAGCCACAATTACAAGTGTCACTCAGTGCTAACAAGGAGTGTTTTTCCAGCAAAAATGGTTAATTACTTGTTGTCGATTATTAGCTTTCTCTAGCAGTGCTATTTCGAAGGAGAAAGCTAAAGAATTTAGACTTCATGCCAAATTCCACAGGTTCAAAATAGACAGACTATGAAAATAAATTTTAGATAACAGGCAAGCTTAAAAAACCCCTTTTGGAGCCTTTCTGGGTTGGTATCCACACGTCGACAGCAGGTGTTCCCCAGAGCACTGCCTAACCAAGCAGTCCCGTTTTGTACTTTTGGAACAGCACAAGCCTAACCGTGTTTTTTAAAAATGTGAGCACAATTCAAAAAAATAGTTTGCCAACCGCTCATGGCCCCTCAAAGGCACAGCTTGACACTCCAATGCGGTGTCATCACTGGGTGTCAAACTAGAAATCTATAAAATCTGCAGTCTACAAAAAGCATTTTGAGGAGACTGAAGAGGTCTGCTTGGACATTTGGCTGACCCTGGAGACCTTGGCAACTGTGGCACGGAGTCTTTGTCATTCCTGCTAAGGGTTTGCTCACTGCTTCCCTTCACCCATGATTAATATAGTCATCTGGGTTAAGGTGACATTTCAAGTCATTGTGGGTGAAAGCTGTAGAACAAGCCATGGGTTGTCAAAGAGGCTTGTTGCCAGTATATATGTAACTTTGAGAAAAACACCCCAGTTCATGTGACAGAGAAACTCACTGTGGCTTATAAGCCAAACTGGGTTCTTGTGTCATGCAAACCCAGTCAATATCAGCTTATAAGTTAGAAGCATAAAAGATACTTCTGAAGTCAGCTGCAACACACATTTCTTCATCATAAACCTGTGTTTTTTACATGCTTGGGTTTTTTTTAGTTCTGAAGCTAAAGACCAAAAGTCTGTTAGTGGCAAATTGATTTTGCAGTAAGGCAACATAATGGCAAAATGGGTGCACTAAGTGATGATGTGTGACAGATTAAACAAATAACATATATAACTGCACAAAATAATAATGTGACATAGTTAGACTCAGAAAAAATTCCTAAACCCTCAGCTCAGCTCATGGCCCCCATCTTAAGAAGTCATTCCTAATATTTGATTTAGAAGCTTGGAAATGCTGATCACAAATATTAGCTCCTTTACTTCCCCCACTAACTTCCACTGTTTAAAAGCCTATACAAAAAGGAACAGCACAAGGGTCTGGGAATCAAATGCTTTAAACAGACTGCAGTATTTATTTATATTGACAGGACCACCCTCTGACAGAGGTACAGATTGCAGCAAAGCTGTAAACTGAACTGCGTCTAACTCAGTTATTTACAAAAACAAGCAAGCAAGCATTTAAGGGAAACTGCTTCCCTCCAGGTCTATATCAACATTCAAGGGCAAATATATGCACACAGAAGGGGAACCAGGGAGCTAATTTACGAGACCTACAAACCCGTAGCAAGAAGGAACTATGGTGGTTGAGAAGGGTTAAAAATAGCACAGGGAGGGCCTGGGGCTTAGACTCAATTGAACAGTCTGCAGAACAGACTAAAATTTGAGAGAGAATCCAGTAATCTATGATAAAATTATTTTTTGTTAATACTTCATAGAAGTGGAGTCAAATTAATCCATCTTTCGAGGTAGAATGTGAACAGCAAACAGCATTCCTCCACATGTGATGAAACTGTGCTAGGCTGCAGGGATTCATGCAAGAAATGTGTGCTCCTGGATTACCAATCAGCAAGTGGTCCCCAGCCCTCAAGCAGTGCTGTTACCTTGTCACCTGAACAGCCCTAAGTCAATCAGATATAAATATTTGCTGCACTGCTTCTTGTAATAGTGTATCTAATCATTGCTAGGCACTGGAAGCACATGAAGAAACTGGGTTGGCCATATTTCAAATATGGCCTTCTCCAAGTGCATAATAAACCCAAATCTAGATTTTTGAAGGAGGATTTGTAAAAACACACACAACTTTGTGGCAACCTTGAATGCTTTTATCAGGTATCAGAATGCCATCTCGCAGGCTCCTTGACCACTTTCATCTGTTTCCTCCCTCTGAAAATGCACTGGAGAACACTCTTTTGATTATGCTACAGTTGCATTCACTGAAAAATTAGAAAAGCTCTGAAATTCCCTCTCTCCAACATGTTCCTTTATGCAGGTATGTTTTCTTCTTTCAGTTTGATTGCAAACTTTTTAAAACTGCTGTGTATGTACAGAGTCTCTCTCTCCTTTCTTGTAGCTTTCCTGATATCATTTTGAATTAGATTACTGGGGGGAAATGATTTTGCACAAGCATTTGTGCACTATAAAATTCTCTTTCTCACTCTTTTTATTTAACATAAAGCATGGAAAGCTAAATTTAAGTTCCTTTACCATTTTTAACATTTCCCAGCTGAGCAATGGAATGAAATAAACTACCTAGATAGGAGTATAATTAATGCCTGGAAAAGGCAGCTTAGTTACATAGATCTACCTGTATTTAGACAAACAAATATCCCTATGTATATAAAAGGTGCAATAATGTCTAGTTATTATGCTTTAATGAGAAATACAATACCTTTCAATGTGATTTACTTATCTGTAAGTGCATAAAAATAGCTTCAAGGTACATAGAATAGACATTTTATGCATGAAAAGTAAAAATTTAGCCATTATTTATTTTTATTTAATGCATTTTTGCACACAACACCAACATCCTTTTTCATTAAAACATGTGACAGCATAGCTGGAGGTTCTTTTTAATGGAAATTAACAGGGAAAGATGACTCAGATCTTTAACAAAATTCAGTTAAACAGCTTTATGTTTTATCCTAATGCAGTAACAAGTCTTTTCTTGTATCATAACTATAGTTTTAAAGAAACACAAAACCCCTTTCCTGTATATTTAAAAACATCAACAAATAATCTTGCTCTACACTTTTCTATAAGAGTTTAACTTTGGCAAGCTTTCTCACAGCATCGCAATGGAAAAAGCCTAGCTGTTCTCTGCTGCAAACCACAGAACTGACATTAGGTGGCATGAGTGTTCCGAATGCAAATCTACTTCATACTTGCCTGAAAAGAGCTTTAAGATTTTCAGGTAATTCTGTTCGCCCAGCGTATCCTGGGTTCATAGTGATAAATATTCCAACTGATGCCTTCAATGTAATGATTTCCCCAAGGAATAAAAATCTGCATCAATTGGAAGGAAAGTGGAAAGTTAAGGAAGGAAGGAGTGCACTTTGTTTAGATTTCGACTATTCTCTTTTGTCTTCTTCTCAAAAATAGTTTTCAAAATACAGTAACAGGTTATGGCTGGTATCCTAAAGCCATGCAACTAGCACTGTACATCCAAGTTGGTTTGGGTCTTGGGGTTATTGAAAAATCAGCCAATTCTCCCATCTCCTGCTGCACAACAGTTGAAGTTTCATGACATTTCAGTTTCTTTCCAAACACAAGTCCAAAGAGGTTAACAATGTTACCAATAATGATGATGATGATGTCCAAAGATACTAAAAACATTGCTGGAAAAGATCCCAGCACAGGGAGACAGGCAAACCAACCAACCATGACAGCTTTCTCTAGGTAGACTATTCCTCCTGTCACAGGATTATTTACCAGCAATTTCACTTGTGGGAAGTTCACTGACAACTTGGTATTACTGTTCCTGTTCATTTTAAGAAATGCATTTTGATGTTATTTGTAAGCCTCCTAGGAAAGAACCATCCTCGGGGGCTGGATATAATACAATAAAATTATGTAATAAATACAATAAAATTATGTAATAAATACAATAAAATTATGTAACAATAAAAATGCTAAACTAAACCTATGGATGAGAGTCCCAGTCTAATACACAAGAAAAGTGAGTATAATTAAGAAGCAATACAAAAACTACAAACACCAAATCTATAAATAACAAGGGAACAATATAACTTAACACAGAGTTAGGCAACTAAGAACCCAGAGGTGATTCATAGCCAATATCACAGGATAAATAGCTGGTCTGGCTATTCTTCTGGATCGTCTTCACTGCTCTTTGAACAGGCTCTATACTTTGATTTTATGGGTTTTCATTGTACCAACTGGAACCAAGACCAAGAAAGACTAACTTGCTTAAAATTACATGTCAAAACTGTTCACGACATGACAGTTCATGGTGAAGCTGTGGCATGTACAGCTGCCATTTTGACTATGCTACCCTGTTCAGTTGTAAATCCAGTGAGCACAGGTTTTGTGAGGGTTAAGGAACCATTGCAGTAAGCTGGGATGCAAGGCATTTACTGAGGTGTTAGAAGACAAAGCCATGGATGCTGTGTAGCATATATTGCACCAATAAGGTAGTTTGCTCACAAGGACATTTATTTCAACAGTGATGATGAAGCAGATTCAACCAAAACTCTAGTCCAATGTGGAGATCATTTTATCCTTCACTTCAATAAACAGTTTGTTGGGGAGCCCTGCAGTATTTATAGGGTTTAGAAGAAGTAGCAACATATTAATTTTAGAAAGACAGATAAGCACACATTCCTCAAAGAAAATTGGAACATTAGCACCAACAGGTAGCTTATTATGTTTATCTTCAAGACAAATTTAATGCCTTAAAAAGAATATTTAAGGAAACAGCTGCTAATACTCACTGCTTTTTCTTATTTCTTATGGCATCATGGATAGTCTTTACTTGTACTGCAACAACTGAGAGAACTTCTACTGAAATTCGGTTGAATTCATCAAAGCACCCCCAAGCACCTGTCTGGACCAAACCTTTATAGATGTTTCCTATGGACTATAAGAAAGACAGAAGAATTTAGTGTCTGCAGTTTTCTTTTTGAGAGGAAGTTTTTCATTGATATATGTGTGTGTGTGTGTATCTATCCATTTATACAGATACACATATGATCTCTTTCCCCCACTCCCAACCCCATATATAAAATAACACAAATCCCTGTACTATTGTACTATCATTTATCTACATAAACCTTTTGCTGGATTCTTCTGTCTAGTGCATGCAAGACATCATGGAGCTATGATACTAGTTCTATGACATAAAGTATAAAGCTTACAACTAGGGACACAATTCAGGGAAGCACACAGGTTCATGGCCCTCTTATTTTCTTGAACATAGATGAGTGGTTGGACTTCATTTCAATTCTAAAAACAACTTTATTTTATTGACTTTTTAAAAATGCATCACACCAAAGTGAATGTAAAGTAGCTGTCCTCAGTCAAACACCATCCTTTCCATCTATCCTCTTCCCTCCACAGAAAGCCTCCTTGAAGACAGGCACAGCACCTTGTAATCCATCTGCTCAGAACAGTTGAAAACATAGACCATCATCCCGAGTGCATGGCCCAGATCCTTGGTGGTCTCTGTTTTTCCTGTTCCAGCCGGACCTGCAGGAGCTCCACTCATGGTTAGGTGAAGAGACTGGGTAAGAGTAATGTAACACCTTTAAGCAATGAAAAGCAGAGTGACTGTAACATAGTCATAATCGCTTTAATAATGAGCATTCCCAAAACCACAACAATGCAGGAACATATCATTGAGGAACCTGTATAAGATTTTATATTATGAGGCCATTAATGTCTAGTATTTAATATTTATAACCTGTTCTACCTGCAAGCACCCAGAGTGGCCATTCCTTGTTCAAAAGACTTGCTTTTTAATACAGCCTACTGCAGTGTGATATGCTGGAAGGCAAATAAGCATTTTGGAGCTATGGAGAATGGTACCACATGGGCGCAAGACCTGTGCCCCCACTCAAGGCCCTGTCCTCTCTGCCACCACTAAATCCTCCTGATCATGCCATTTTTTTCTGACGCTACTAGCAGCAAGGGAAGTGGGGCCCACGACTGGACTACTGGGAAAGGCAATATAGTTAACAGAGGGGAAACAGCCACCCCACTAGCACTATGCTGGAGTCTGCAGACAAAAGAGCAGTCCTCCTTCTGGAGTCTAGAGGAATTGGGCAAGCAGATAAACAAGGAAGGAAGCGACTCCTGAAAAATTGTTCCTTCCTCTTCCATGCAGTAATTGCTTTCAATAATTAAATTAAATGTATATTACATTCTTTTGCCATCTAGCTTGCTGCACAATCTGCAGATCTACTAAGATGTTAAGTCCCACTATGTTCAATGGTACTTACTCCCCAATACATACATACATACCCAGTTACCTGAATGTAAGCTGTGTTGAAAGGAGTAAGACTTACTTTTTATGACCAGATTCGAACTGTAAAATTTGTTCATTAGGATTGGAATATTTCTATTTAACTATATTCCATTTGCCTCAACATTGGCAAATTCTATTCATTAAAATTGTGAAAAATCATCTCAGTGAAAAAAAAGGCATTATTAGGCACAATACTCTTTTCAGGGTTTGTCCATTCCTTCTTTTCAAACTCTGCATGTTAAACTAAGTACTTGAAAGCAAACCCAGCTGGCCACCTTTGTAACGCAGTAAGTTCTGTAGCAGAACTATGCCACTTGAATGGGAATATTTTGTATCCCCAGCAAAATTGTTTTACTTTACGCTTGAATGTTTATCTGGAAATTATGCTATTTCCATTATTAAACATTTCTCACAAGAGAGAATAAATGAGTATCTACAAGTCGGATCAAACAAAGATAGACCATTATTAGCTAAGCAGACATTACCTGTCAGTCAAAGGTGTAATAACTAGCCGAGGGGTATTTCCCAGGTATTCATAGTAGTACTGGAACTGAGCATCACATATGTTGGCAAAACAGTGTTTCTGGGCGCAATCCCATCTATGGCGTAGTTGTGACAGCCAAGCAAAGGCTTGGGAACTGGTGACCTGAAAAAATACACTACCATTGCACCACTCCTATTTAGGCAGGCACTGTTAGAGATGAAGGAATCCAGACATGTCAAAATATCTTAACTGTCATCACTAGCTTTCATGCTTCATTCCTGCTCTTACACAAGTAATAACCCCATACACACTGGCAATTATAAGGGATTAGATTCACTCCTGGGAATCACTCTGCCATATAGGAGAAAGTATAATGCAAGATCTCCTTTTTAATGGAGGTTTTGTTGCAAAAGACATGACAACTTCTTCTGCCAAGATCTCCCCCTCCTTCTCCTTTATGAGTAACAAACTCAGAGATATGACTCAATTTTATGTGTGCCTTCCAGCATCATCCATTCTATTCCTTAGAACTGATTATTCCTTCTTTTTTAATAGCATCCTCTGAGCTTCACAAAACAATTATATCTTTGATGTCTCATTTGTTTCCTTCTTGATTTTTGAATATCAGTGCTTGGACTGCCTCAAAAGCATCAGTGGTATCTGTGAAAATCAAGCCCTTTGTGATAGGCAGGTGATAGGCGATAAAGGACCTTTGCCTGTATATGGCCCATGAAATATTGTGTCAGTACAAAGTCTACTCTGGATTTTCATTCAGGCTTTGGGGCAGGAAGACTTAAACTGAGTCAGTAATCTTCCACAGCTTTATCACAAAAGGAAAAGGGGCATTAAGATCCCATTTGAACACGCCTTTCAGAAGCTTTGGATACACACTTTGTTATCAATTCAGGAGTAAGGTGTGGGGCCATGATGACATGTCCAGGCCCCATCTCTCAAAATCCATGGGATTGAGCACTGATGCCTGAACAGGGAGCACTTATACATATTATTTCATTATTTACTACCAATCAAGAATGCTTATGTCAAGATACCTATGGTGTTGCAGACTAGACCTAAAGAATGAAACGAAGACTACACTAAGTACAAGTGAGAAATACATATATTGAGCAGCACTAGACCTTGGCATGGAAACTGAGATACTGGCCTAAGCTTACCTTTTGAGCAACAAGCTTTGCCACTACATCTCGTGCATGGACATCAATTGTACAAATGGTCATAATCTTCTGTCTGTCACTTGATGTCAGTTCTCCCAACAACAGAGAGATCAGAGCATTTAACTGAGTGATCTGGAAACGGCACAAGGAAAATAGTTTTATACCCCCTTAAATATCACCAATAAACCACTGATGTCAGTTTATTCTATGCAGGAAATGGATTCAACTGTTCCACCAAAAAAGGGCTGTATAGAAAGGGCTGGTGAAGATGGTAGTCAGTTATTTCAATTTCAGTTCAACCAGTTTCTCACTTTCAAAATATCAAACTTTAGCATATATATTAGCCTATAAAATGCTAGTGATTGGGTGGTGCAGTTAATAAATACGTCTCCTCTGTGGTATCTTCTCCTATGCTAATTTTTGCTCTAATGCAGATCTATGAAAAGTATGTAGGAGCTTTTATATATGCAAAGATACTGAAACTATCTATGAAAATGCAAAATCAATGCTTCTTTTATTACAGGTAAAGTGAGCAACCAATAAATACAGACTGACAGAATGTTGCTTAACATGCAAGCTAAATAACTCCTAAGGACAAAATATACTTATGTTATGAGAATTGACACAACTGGCAAAAAATGAGCGGCAATATTTTCTTCATTGTGCTACACCCAAGCCATCCAAGAAAAAATTTGAAACTTTTCTGCATTTAAAAAACTGCACACAGAGAAATCTACCATGAAATGGAAAAGAACCTACCTTCCCCTTGCTATGTTATTTTTCTATGTGCAGGGAAAGGTACATTTTGTTTGTAGGAAATATTGAAAGCAGCAACATATGCACCATAATCTAAAATGGTGAAGTCCAGGAAAAGCTTTAATACTTGGTTCAGCTGGCTGAATAAACTATTTTACATAAAGCCTGAACATGAATAACAAAGACACAAATACCTGTTTTTTATGATAATCCTTCAAGGCTGTTTCAAATCCTTCTTCTAACCTATTGAACGCTATCCCCACATCTATAGTCCACCAGATTTGAGAGCCAGTGAGTGCTATTTGAGCAGGGTAGTCAAGGATCCACTGTTCCCTGGACTTTTCTTCATAGACAGCTATGGCTTCTGCGATGTGATGGCGCACTGTTTCACGCATAATGTCTTCTAAGAGTTTCAACCAGGTTTCTACCTTTTGGGATAATAACCATTATACATTGGATTTTGATCCACACTAACTTTTTGCACTAAGCTGTACTAATGGTTTTAATGGGATCCAAGCTCAATTAATTTGGCATGGATCCAATCTAGCCACTTGGTTCAGATGGATAGGTCTGCACCATCTAAATAGGCCCTGTGCTGCCCCATTCCACTTTTTCTTATGAGCTCGAATTCGGTTCCTCATTGCCAAATTTGCTATTACAACATAAAGTGGTGTTGTTTCTTCATTTAAATGTCGTGACCGACTATGGTTTACCACAAAATCAGAAGGAAGACAGGAAATTGGAATACAAGTTGGAAGGATGGAGAGTAAGGAGGGCTTACGTAAGCACAGGGTGCATTCATGTAGGATTAAGTCACTAGAACATATTTTTGCATCTGAAGTACATTGAAATCAACCCACTGGGCAAGTGTGCATCATGGCATGCCACCCTGCAAGTAAGTCATGGTGGGCTGGCTGTATACTAAATAAACCAGGATAATGCTGACAGATGGTCAATCCCTCTGAGGCTTGCTGTGGTTCTAGGTTGTTAATGATTCACTCCTCCCACCTGCTGCCAGCACACATTCTAGGGCCCTCTGTGGGAAAACTTCCATTCCACAATCCTTTTCTCCCTTGTTATGTCAGCAGTCTTTCAACTGGTCTGTTGATTGCTCGGGGTGATTTTCGCCTTTGCTGGCTTTGGAAGGAAAGTTTTCCTATCTCACCCTTGTCACTTGGCAGAATGATACCTGCTTATGCTTGTTTTTCAAATAAAAATTGCACACTGCAGCAATCCCTTTGGCGGCTTTTGTTTCTGTCTTGCAGTTCATCTGCTTTTTTTGCCAACCTGAGATATGAGTTTCAGTCACCTCTTCTCCCTTACACCACTCTCTCTACACTGAAGGCTGCAGTGCACCAAAAACGTTCCTTTCCCCTCAACCACCCCTTCTGCCCTCAAACTGCTCCTAAGACATTTTGAGTTCTAACTCCCTCTACATCAACTGCTCCCTGTTGCGGCCTAACAGAGAGGTGGCATTTGCTCACCTTCATGTCTTTGCTCTCACCACTGTTCTGTCAAGTTGCAGAAGTGGCTACTCCTGCTCTCCTGAAGGAGCAGTTTATTTATTTATTTAAACCATTTTTATGCCGCCCCATTCGCAAAAAGCCTCAGTGCCCTGCATGATTCACAAATGTTATTGCAGCAGCTATGATGTCTTTCTCCCCATTAAGAAGTGTGTAAAGGAAGTACCAATGTAATTTTAAGTTGCCAAACACAGGCAGTACTGGGAGTCTTTGGCAGCAGTCGAAGTTCTTTGGCCGTGGCATCCTCAAAGCCGAACAGAGCACCATAAGGCATCATACCCGCAAAGAATCCTGGGGACAAAACCAGTTTCCAGGATTCATGGCGGTGATGGAACATTTTGTCTTGTGCTTCAGGTTTGTTATAGAAGTCAGGTTCATACTACACCTGTTTTTGCTTGAACACTGACCTTAATAGTGTTAATAACTTGTACAAGGAAAATTAACCGATTTTTTCTCCTTTTCATGCCCTTTGGGAATTAAACTTTGATGATGATGGTGGTGGTTTGTTCATGATTTCATCTGAGATCACCTGGACTCAAAAGCCTATGCCATGCTTTTTTTTCTTTTTCTTTTCTTGGTCATATTAAGTTCCCTGACAGAAAATGCAACCTAACTTGTCTTTTCTGTTGTCTGAAGCATTTAAATATAGCCTGTCTTTTGATTCTCCCCATCATTAAATTTATTTGGTAATATGAACATCCAGGATTGCGTATGGCTACAATGAAGGGTTACAATATACAGTTAGAATAAGAGATGGATAAGGTAATTTTGAAAATTATATAGGTGGTCCCAATTAATGTAGAGTTTTGTCTGTCTGCTAGGAAACAAGTGTGCTTCCCATATTAGTCGAAGGACTTTTTTTTTAAAGAAAGGTTCCTACTCACATATTTTTAAAACCTGTCTACCCACACGTGTGAGATTTTGCAGGAGGTAGGGTGTCTTCAACAGTTTGTTGCAAAGCTGCATAATTATATTGCAACACTATTCAATATAGAAAAGAGTTACTGTTTTCACTTTTATCTTCAAGTGTCATTAAAAACCTACATGCTTAATAACTATTTATTAGCACATTTATTACTACTTTCTATGTCCTTTCTGGATACACTTTTCATTTAAAAGAAAAAGCGAGGGTTGGCATATCATTTGAAAGTCTTTTGCAGTTCTTAAAGAATTACTATTAAAAGATTTAATATAGGACATGGGAACAACCTTTCTTCATATGCCTCGTCAAAATTACATTTCTGATACACTAATTTAACTTAATTACATTTGTCTAATTTTAGCAAATAAATAATTTTTCTCAGTTTAGCTTATTAAATTAAAGAACCAACATACCGGACCAATACATTCAAATTCTGTATTGAATGGGACATACTCCTTTTCTTTGCTGTACATCCCTAGCACAATATTCCCAGATTGTTCTTTGTCGTCTTGAAATTTAAGATCAGCAGTGTTGTCAAAAAGTTTAATAAGATGACAAGTCACCTGTATTCAAATAGCAGCATACAATTAAGGAACTCCATTATTGCAAGCTTATTCAGATTTTAATCACCTTTTCTTTCACTTTTTCAGTACCACATTTCTTAGCAGAGAATCTTTTAAATATGATCGCAAGAAATTTTACCTGTTTTGGCTGTGCTCCTTTTGAGAGAATGTCAAGCAGATCAGCAGATGAAACAAAATAGAACCGAGGAAAAGCTAAGCGTTTGGTTTCTAAGTATTCAGCAAGGGCTTTTTCACAAAGGGAAAGCCTGAAAATTAAGAAAGAACATTTTGGATATTTACATTTAAGAATTTTTGCACTACAGACTCAGTATATAGGGTAGCTGCCCATCAGGAATAGAGGCATTTCAGATATCCTATGAGAGTGCAATCCTATGCATATCTATTAAGAAGAAAATTCCATTCATACTATAAAATTTTCTCTAGGTTAAGTGTGTATAGAATTGCAGCCTTACAGTGTAATTCCGTACACATTTACTCAGAAGTAAGCACCACTGAACTCAGTAAGCCTTACTCCCTCCTAGGTTAAGTGTGTTGATGACTGTCGCCACAGGGTGCAATCACATACATGCTTTGACAGAAACAAGTCACATAACTACAAGAATTCCTGAGCCAGCCACTCTGGCTGCGGAATGCTAGAAGCCGTAGGATTTCCTTTTTCTAAACACACATAGGATTCTACCCCTAATCACTTGCCTATGGCATAACACTAAAATGCTTTGTGAGGGTCCAACTGCTCCTCACAGAAAAAGGTATTCAATAAAACTGTCGCACTGGACGCAACTAGAAGCACCATTCTGTCACAGTTGGAAAGAACAGGATAGTCCCTGGCTATACAGAGCTTACTTGTGCAAATTTGATCCTTGCAGAATTAGAGCCACTAATCCAGGGCTCCATGTGCATTTCTACATGTTTAGGCTTTTTCATTCGCCTCAGTCAGCTGCACAGCTCTGTGTGTATCTGCATCATGCACAGACGCGCCATTTCTACTAAAGTCAGTTAAAGGGTGCATAGGAACTTCAACACTGAAACATTACACTGGTGTGAAGTAATTTAAAAGTTGTGGAAGTGCATAATCCAAAATGAATATTCCTTCATATTATTTCATAATCTACCATATTAGCAGGCCATAACAGTTCTCAATACATCCCTCTTGGCTGGTTTTCTGACATATTGATAATGTCATTTATTTATTACATGTATTAATTGGTCACAAAACATTTAAAATATTTTACTTGGAGAGATTGAACATCCACGACTCAACCTTGCCCTGCATTTATTTGCTATTGTTTTTAAAAATCTGTAAAAATGCAGAAACATAAGATGTGGAAGATATCTAAAATAAGCTTTATAGAATGGAGACTTGTGGTGCAAATTTATATAAAGTCACTCTGAAATAAGTTCTACTGAGTTGAATGGGGCTACCTTCCAGTATAACAGTGTATCGTAAGCTTAAGTAGTTTATATATTTTATATATTAAGGATGCAAACCTATGAATGTTTAAACAGAAAAACATTCTATTAACTCCCACAATTTTTCAGCCAGTCCTGCTGGGTAATGCTGGGAGCTGTAGGATTTTTTGGTTGAAACATGCAAATGATTCAGTTCTAAGAGAAGAAGAAACTAATATTCCTAATATTAAAGTTTACTAATACACATTAAGAACTAATACTTTCAATTAACCTGTCTCAATTCACTGATCTGGAAAAATGTAAAGCAATATTGTAACAATATCCTATGAACAATTAATTCATAGAAAAGTATTTGTACAACTCTCTCTCTGTGGGCCAATTAGAAATGAAAAATAAGTTAATTAGAGGAAAGGAAAAGCACAAATCACTGATAAGCTTTGTAAAACCTGATTCCATCAGAAGGCAAATGAGAACTATAAATATCCCATTACAGTTACCTGAAATGAAGAATGCTGAAAAAAGTAGAACAAAGATTTTGCAAAAGGAACCCCACACCCAAAAAATAAAAATAAAAAATCAAGAACATGGGGAGGCATATCATGTGTCAACCAAAGGAACTGTTTCAGGAAAATACTTCAGTCACCTAACCTCATTGACAGTATATGAAACATGCAATGGAAATGACTTGGTTTGTGCCCTTGCTCACAATTATGTAACAAAAATTACTAGGTACAATTTACCACAAGATCCTCTAATTTGTCTCCTCAACTAAGTACAAGAAAAAGTAGAAAAGTTACGAAGATGTCTTTAAACATTTTTTTCGGGATGCTATTCAGAAAAAACTGTATTGATTAAACTGGGGTGGTCACCTGAAATCCAGCAATTCTCGATCCTAATCTGGCTTGTTTTGTTTTCCAAGCTGGCAGCTCCTTCTCCTAGCCCTGCCCCTACCCCTTTTCTTCAAACACTCTTCTTTTCACTGCACTTCATATATTTCCCCGCATTCTAAAAGGCTGAAATCATGCTTAAGGCTTTGTCACCAGCAATAACAATATATTTATTAATATTAATGTTAATATTGTTTTGGCCCCAGGCTTTTAACATTTGGTTATCACTATAATGCAGGGCCTGAATTCTATCCTCTTGCTGAACTGAATTCTGTCCTCTACCCAAAGCCACTCCTGTTTAAATTAACAATACAGTAAAAATCCTGTATCCACTGATTCAGTTAATGTGGTTTCACATAACCACAGTCCAAAAGAAGATCTGATGCCTCCGTGTGTGTCCCATTCCAAGGGAGCTCATCCCACATTGCAAGCCTCGGGTGCAGCCACATGCCAGGTCCCGAGTCCAGTGCCTGCCCACCCTTGCCAGGAAGTGGCGTACCATTCCAGCCTGGCAGAGGCAGGCAAGAGGAATTTTCCTAGCATTACTATCTGTGTAGAGACACAGTGCTGCCCACATGGATCTCCCCTTTCTTGCTCAGTCCCCCTGCACCCGTCCACGGAACAGTAGGCCACAAAACTCCAAAAATATTCCCAGTTAATTATGGATGGCAAATTCATGAATAGACAAATCTATGAAAGTTAAACCCATGAAAAATCAAATTTGTACTGTATATAGTGTTCGCTACTATCTGAGGTTTCAGGCATCCACTGGGGGGCTTGGAACCTATCCCCCATGCATACAGGGATCCTTCTGTATTCCAAAGAAAAATAGTTATGTTATGATGGACTGCTAAACATCCTATGCTAGAAGGAAGGAAAACAGAAGAATGGAGAATGCAATACTATCAGGATTTCTTTTCTGAATTTTGTGAAGTCCATGGAAGGATAAGGAGCACCTCAACTGATGGCAACCTGCCTCATACATCTATGTGGAACCCTGTACTGACAAGGTCTCTAAAAGAATAGGCTTGTGATGGTTAGACAAAGGCTGCAGATGTCTGTGCCAACGTGTGGATGGGTGAGGCAGGGTAAGTGGCATCCCTAACGTGGCTACGACAGGAATGTGGCCCCACTCTTCATTCGCAATGCGTTGTCCCCTTCAGGCTTCTCATGTGTGGAAGAAGTTGCAGCATTTAAAAAAAAAATTACAAGAAAGATTGCTAGTATTATATTTTTCTATCAAATTACTGAAAAATAATAGCTTATATCATACCTACTTAACAAAGTTTTCAAGCTCTGTGAATGTAGGTTTTAAGAAAGAACCCAACCATGATAAATTTTGAAGCAGAAACCAAAGTCCATAATCCTTTGGCTGAATGCTACTGAATACTGGAATATGTTACACAAAACTATAAGCTACTACCTGAGTTGCAAGTCTTCAAGTTTTTCATATAAATTGGGCTTGGTTGTTGCTTCCAATACATTTTTTGTATGCACAGAATTGTTCATTAATTCCTGGGTATACAATCAGAAATATTAGTTTCAGTATTAATGCACACAAAAATTTTGGTCATACTTTTATTTCTAAGGACATTTCCCTACCAGGGAAAATGTTTTCCAGTCTATAAAACTTCATTTGCTGGAGATGAGTTACTTTATCAACTTACAAACCAGTTATTCTCGAATCTTGCTCTGTTTTCCTACAAAACAAATCTGTTTCACAGACTTTAAAGCAATAATGACTATACATGTCAGAGGAATTACGTCCCTACTTTGCACACTTCCTCAATATCCAAGACTGTCACTCTCAGGACAGAAGATCACATTGCAGAAGAGTTTGTCCTTCTGCACATCTCCATTGCAAGAATGGCCTGATTAATCCTTTCAACATTATACACTGTTTAGTGATTATAAATTTTTAAAAATGAGAAGGGCCTTTTTGGGGTTGGCACCTTTCTTTATTCTTTATTAAGGACCAGGTAAAAACCTTCTTATTTTCCTAGTATTTTAATAGTTAAAATTTTCCTTCATTTTAATATTATATTTTATCTGGTATTGCTGCTGTGCCTCTGTATCTATTTGACTGCAATTGTTGTGGGCTTGTTATTGTTTTATTTGGTATACTGTTTTACTGTTTTATTGTTACATGTTGCTCTTGGCTTTCTTGTTTATAAGTTTATTCTTTGAGGAGCTCAGACTGGCAGTTGGGCCCCAACAACAATCCTTGAGCCAGGTTAGGTTGCAACACATCTGCCTAAGCCCAAAATAAAAGCTTATGTTAAAAAACGAAATAGGATATGAATTCTACTTTCCTATACTTAATCCATTAAAAAGTCACTGGTCTAAATTATATCCTTACCAGAAATCTGCCATAATTATTTTGAAGACACAGAGCACCACAAGAATGCATTGTAAGCATTTTAGTATTTCCTAAGCTGCTCACTTTGAAGGAAAAAAATCATGTAAGGTTTACACAAAATACTTTTAACTTTTGCAAATATGCTGTGGAATGAATACATAGGCTTTCTATTAATAAAGTAATTAATTCTGAACTGCCCAATAACTCAGGTTCTCTGGAAAGTGTACAGCTCATTAAAAACATAATATATACATAAGAATGAATAAAAACAGCACATAATCAAACCAAGATAAAATCAGAAACAAAGAATGAAATCAGTCCAGCACACAAAACTAAAGAAAACCAAAATGATAAAACCAAAACTAAGGTGATAAAAGTACAGTGGTCTAAAACTGCTAAAACTTGTTCTTTAAATACATGGAAGAGTGAAAATGTGTCTGTTTAGTGCTGAAAAGATTCTAATATGGCTGCCAGAAAAGCCTCTTCAGAGAAGGCTTTCCACAGATGGGGTTCTACCACTTAAAAGGACCTTACTCTTGTAGCTACTCCCTGTTTCCATGTCTGGTCAGGGAACTTGGTGGCAGGACTAAGAAGATGACTGTATTATCAAGGTAAGTAAATGTGGAAGGAAATCTTTTCCTGGTACCTTGACACTGAGCCTTTTAGAGAACGGTAGGAAACTTTCAGCACACAGACCAAATATGGCTCTCCAGTGTTCCTGAGTGGTCATGCCCCTATCCCTGCCCCATGCCTTTTTCCCAATCACCAATTGTTTGGTGATTTCCTGGTGGGTTTTGTGCAATTCTTTTTCCCTTCTAAATGGTTGAAATGCTTCTTTTCTAAGGCTAAGCTATTAAGAGATCCATGCTAGTATCTTTTTGGGCTGTGCCACTTTTTCTTTGGGCCCTACTCCCTCTGCCATTGGACATGCCCACAACTGAAACGGGACCCTACAAGAGTTTCACAAAGAAGTTGGCCTTTAGGCTGAGAGAGTTTCCCTGCTCCAGTATTTAGGGTTTAAATACTGAAAAACAAAACTTTTAATTTGGGGCTGGAAATGGACTAGCAGCCAGTGTAGACTATGAAGTATTGACATAGTATGATCATATCAACCAATTCCAGTTACTATTCTATCTGCCTATTTTCAAGTTTCCCAACCATTTATAAGCCTCATTACAATGATCCCGATGAAAGGTTTCCAGAATGTGAATAAGCATCATTATGTCATTGTGTCCAGGTAGGGTCATAATTAGTGCAGAAGCCTTAGTCATTAAAAGGCACTCTAACCCATGGAGGACATTTAAACCTCAAGTGAAAATGGTAAATCTAACAGAATGTTCAAATTACAATCCTAATCTTTCAGGACAGGGCTGTGGGTCTTTAAGCTCAGCAGAGCACCTACAGGGTACCAAAAAGCCATAGCCCCTTTCCCTGATCCCATCTCAACTGAATCACACTTTGCTGTCCCTCTCCTGATACAGGTCATCCTACTGGACATGACCAACATGAGCAAGGTCATAATCCAAATTGTCAGGCTTTAACCATAAAAAAAAATCATCAAACACAAATGATGGTGTTTTGGACACCTGCACTCCTGGGATTGCTCTAAATGCTTATCACCTCTCTGGACAGCATATCTGTTGTAGATTAATATTGCCTTTTAAATGTTCATGTTTTAAGTATATAGTTCTAGGTTTCATGGAAACACTAGGAGAATGGTGGCCCAGTACTTTTGCTAAAAAGAACTGATGGGCTTGGAGATAGGATGGGATATTTTGATTATGGTATTTTTTAGTATGCTAATTCTTCATTAACCTTAAAATCTGCATCAATACGATCAAATCTTTTTGAATCTTCAGGAAGCTGGTCTCTGATATCATTTGAACCAATGAAAATGCTTTCAAGATGAGACCATGTACGTTGAAGTTCCATCCAAATGGAAATGACTGAGTCTGCCACATTCAGCTTTTTTTGCCAGCTTAAGACTTGTTCAATGAAATACTCAACGTATCTACTTTGTAGAACTGTTTGCAGCTGAACCTTGAAAAACAAAGAGGATGGGGGATAACATTAAAGGATAAATAAAATTATTTGAACAGGAGTCACAGCTACAAAAGCTTTACAAAAAATATCTGCAAGCTATTATTACAGTAAATCACAGCAAAAGACATTTTCAAACCTTGCAAATGGACAGCGTATTATTAAATGATTCCATACTATCTAAAGGGAAAAGAGACACCAAGGACCTGTAATTTTGCTAACTCCTACACAGACAGGAATTTTTGTTAAAACATATACAGTCAAGAACACATATAATTTTACAGCCTAACATCTGGGACAGCAAAGATTCACTGTAAATACGAATTCTGAAAACAGAGAGGCAAGTTTTGCCCAATTATTAAAAAATGGTAATTCAGAAATGAACACATTTAATATTTACATTAGCAAACATCATCTTACTTGGTTATTGTCTAAAGTCTCAAAAAGCTGTTCATCAGTTTTCAACAAATTGATGCCTGTTCTGTAATGTTCTTCGTAAGAAAACTCCATGGTAGCCCATGTCTGTCTGATTTCTGTAAGAATCTGGTTAATACATCAGAACACAGGTTAGAAAACTTGCGAAGGAGCATTATTAATCGAATCCATATTTTACACAGCAATCCTGAAAAGATGCATTTCCCTTATAGCTCTTGAAGGACACAGTTTTCCCTTATTCATTACGCTAGATTTCATTACCTCCTTACCCCAGGAGTTTCCAGTGTGGCACCCACAAATACCTCTCTCAGTGCTCGCCAGGTTCCCTGTTCTTATTTTTAATTTTGTTTCTTAAGTTGGTTTTAAACTGAGATACTGGTACAAAGTGCTGCCATCGTGTGCCATTTTTATTTGGGTTCACATTTAAAAGCTCAGAATACCTTGTAAGTGGGTAAATTTATTCTTTTACTATTCCCAGTTTGCCTTCTGGAAGTGAGTATATTGTGACTATTCATGTGGTCCATGACAGCCATTTTGTGACTGTGCCCACAAAATCTCAAAATTCAAAATATGCCAAATAACCTGAAAAGGTTAGCAACTTGTCTTAGGCCATAGGAAAATGACTTGCAGAAATCCATACAATTTGCTTTTTTAAATATAGCTAAGAAAACAAAGATAGGGTGAGAAGATTTCTTCTTTGTGGTACCTTTGGTTTCCCTTCCCTGGATTCTGGCCCTCCTAAATAAGATTAACTAGTCAGATTTCTAAAATTAATTCCAGACATGGCTTATATGATATTTGACTCAGCATTCAGTTCTATCCAGGTATTTCCATCTTCCCCACAATGTGCAGCTGTACATTTAATAAAACACTGCAAAAACATAATCCTACGATGATTGGAAACAAAACGAATAGCGTTTTACTTTTTGGCCCATGTACTCCTGCATAGTTTTATCAATGCACAGAAGTGCAAATGTACATCAGTAAGCCTGAGTACAAAAGCAATGTTGATTGATATTTCTCTTTTGAAGTGTTCTGCAAATGCGGAGATGAACTGGAAGCTGAATCTATCAGTTCCACTTCAAAAACAAAAGGGCTGGGCAATTCAGAATTGGAAAATCAAGGAATTTTGGAAACATCTAAAGAAAACAGAGAACTGACCTTTTCAATTCCAAGCTCTTTCACTGCTTTGTCAACAATGTTATGGACATCATCTTCCACATTGTGAAGCTTCAGTGCAAGCAGATCTGCTAATGTTGTCTCTTCAGTTACTGAAAACTGAACCTATAAAATATTCCAGAGGAACAAAAGGCTTTTTGACTTCCCTAGTTTTTCTATAAATGGGCACAGAATGAGTCCAAATTAAAATGCTGACATTACCCTTTAAAAAAAGGAATAGGCAAACCCTGGTCCGTGGGCTACATTTGGCCTGAAGAGGATGTCTGTGCAGTCCAGTTCCCCAAGATGTTCTGCCTCCCAATCTTTCCCCTACACGTTACTGCCTTGCTAGACAGGGACTAGTAGTTTCATTCTAGATATACAACTAAAAACAGGAGAAAGAAGCAGCTGCAGCTTTTCTTGCTTCTTTAATGTTTGATTTGATAAAAAGGGGATCATGTGACTGTAGTGGCGGATAATCTATAAAAACAGTCAATATTACCACTTAAGCAACACATACTGCCAATAAACAGACTACTGAGCTTTGAACCATTTTTGTTTACTATGGAAGGCTACCTTCTCAGCTTCAACTTCTGACATAGTTAATAATGTTCTGAATAAAAATAGGCCAGAATTAATTCACTTATGAAGTCTTTGATATTTTTCATTTTTGACTCTAGTTCTGGATTAGCTCAAAAACTGTAATATTTATCTGATTACAGAGTTTCAGTGTGCTTTTGCTCAGATCTTATTACTTGCTACATAATTTGTGACAGAGACAGGCTGGTGGATTAGGCACTATGTGGGGTCTATGTAAGTAACACTCATGAGGAAAGGATGCTCCTGTCTAAAAATTTCATACTGACATTCTAGAAAAGTTATATATTGATTGCACTGCAGTTTTATGGTAGGTTTCTGGAATTCATAAGCATGTCATAATAATTGTGGAATTTACTTTTTCCAACAAAATTGCAACGTTCGTAGAATAAAAATATGTTTAGTTCTTCCATTTGTAATTGTAGAGGAATGAGTAAAGCAAGCTGCTGAGTAACATGGCTGGCACGGTGCTACTGGTCCTGCTTATGGGTTTCTAGTTGGCAGCTGGTTGGTCAGTGTGTGAACAGAATACCAGACAAGATTGTCCTTGGTCAGATTACAGATGGCTTTTCTTATGCAATACATGACAATACACCTGAGAGATCTTTTCAATGGCACTAGAAAGATACTTACACCTATTGCATTCATCATCTGATGCCAGTGTCTGTCTCTCATTGCTGGATTCTGCAACTCTGTTACAACCCTCAGTGATGTCAACAGATTCTTTATTCTTATCTCAAGATTTGTATATACATTCCAGGAACGAACGTCTTTATCCAATGACCACATCTCCTAAGCAGCACAACAATCTTGAGTTACACGGTGTCATCCAACAGTTGCTTGCAACCTGTATTTCTTTCAGCTTATTTTATCAGAATAAATGTTGACAGACACCTAAACAATTGTCTCAGGAATTGTTCTGAGACAACTCTTCTTAAGAGTGGAGTTGATACATCCCACTATTGCCCTTCCATGTTGGGAGGCAGCAGCTGCTGTATAAGATGCAGCAGGCAGCACTGCAGAAATACATCATTAATGAACAGATGTGCTAGAGTCTTTTCTGGTGCAAGCAGACTTTCCACAATAATTCACGCCATGGTGGCATCTGGACTGAATCAATATCCTATGCTGCACATGAGACTGCCTCTGAAGAGTGCTCGCGAACTTCAATTAGTCAAAAGTATTGTTGATCAAGATTGCTCAGGACTCATTGAATGTATAAATCCAACTCTGCCTCAAGTACCAATTTGTATCTAGGCTAGATTCATGGTGTCAGTGCTTTAAAGAATGAAATGTTTTGGGGCCAGGTTATCTGCATGCTGCCTCACTGCATGGGTGCTTATCTGTATACTCATTTCAAGATCTGCAGTCCCATCCCATGTTCCTCCACTTTCAGAACTGAGGCAGGAGGCACAGAAGACAGGGGTTTTTTGATTACAGAACTGCACTCAGCCTCCCAAAGGTAGCTGATCTGGCCCAGCCATTTCAGTGAACGGCAAAAACTTGGTCTTTTAGTAAAGGCTCTGAAGCAGGTCACCCCAGTGATAAATCAGCAGATAGACTTAGGTAGAATTCAGTGCTTCTCTTCAGCTGGTGCTGCTGAAGTGTTGCACCCATTTTTGTTTGTTTGTGTCTATGTTTGGCAAAATATTGTTTTCATTTTATAACCACTTTATTACTGTTACAGCTTTAATATGTGTAAACTCTCTTGGAGTAGAATTTTTTGGGACCAAAAGGGATAAACAGTAAGTGCTACAGTAAATATTTTTTCCCAGTGATAGCAGAAAGGTAGCATTATACACTTTCTAAACAAATAATTGTGAATTCTATGTGCTTCTAGGGTCTTTTCTATAAAAAAAGAACAAACCAAAGAAACAAAGTATACACTGCATCTCTACATAGAGCTAACCCTTTTTGTTTCAGATTAACCTCAGAAAAGGAGAAGCGTGAGTTTATCATTTTCAGCTACAGGGAGATGACACTTAAGTCAATCAAATAGGAAGACTAAAAGAAACCAAAGTTGATACAACGGTATACTGGCTAGGAAAAAGAGAAAAAATAAGAGCAGCAAATAAATAGTGGAAATATAATGTTGGATTGAGAGGTAGTCTTACCTAAAGAGCAGAACGACTGAAATCAATGGAACACAAGTTAGTTATAAATAATCTCCCAAATTTTAATAGGCCTACTCCAAGTATCACTACATTTGGATCCAGCCCTTCAGGGTTGGCTCATGAACTTACCTTGGCAAACCTTCTGAGCTCTACATCCATCTGTTCCGTACTAATCTCTCTCCAATGGCTTTTTGTCCAGTCATTAATGCTGCTCTGAAACAATAGGAACAGAGAGAAATGTCACTGACATTTGGTAGCAACATGTTTCTGTAAGGGAATAAACTGATGCCAGAGGTAAGACAGATTATGTTTATTCATGGATCAGTGTTACTTTTAAAGGTCCCCACACCACCAAAAATTACCAAAAGAAGCTACTGTACGATGCAGATTCTGTAGGGTGCAGACCCTAAGGAAACCAGTAGTAGGGTCCAGGTGCCTTACTTGTATTTCTGCAGCACTACTTTATATAGGGCAGGATTCATGCTGTAACCAACAATAAAGAATGGATCTGGTGGCCCAAGATACCAGAGACTCCTGTTTGGCCTCATAAAGTTGCTGACTCTGGGTTTAGCTCTCTGTCTGAACTACTTTATAGACTGCCCGTCCCATCCTAATCCTTATTCTTAACTCTGCTCATTTCTACTTTGATTCAGCTACTGTTTTAGTGTTTTGTGTACTGGAAGATAAAATGCAAATATTAGGATACAGAATTTCTAATAGCCACAAAATACAAGAGAAATATAAAAATCCAAAATAGAAAAGAACCAAATATTTACTACATTGGGGAAATACAGTACCAGTCATTGGGATGTGACAAGGTACAGTAGTTAAACCAGTAGCCACCAAAGTTTCCAACCAATCCATCTCAAGTTTAAATGACAAATATTCTCTCTTTCCTGACTATGGAATGCGCTCCCCAGAGAGGTTCACATGGCACCATCATTATATGTTTTTCGGCGCCAGGTCAAGACCTTTTTATTTAATCAATATTTTAATATGTTTTAATATAAAATTTTATTGTTGTATTTTATTAATTTGCAGCCAGTGTGGATGGTCAGTTTATTTATGTTGTAAGCTGTCCAGAGATAAAAGTAATTGGATGGCATTTTATAAATAAATAAATAAATTTGGGGCCCCACCCTGCCCATACTCTTTTTGTCTTATTTTTTCATTTTGAACAAGATTGTCATTGGGTTTTCTTGTTTGAGAGTTGTATAGTCTTGTGTTCTTTCATTTTATGATTTTCTTCTAACTGAAATGTGCATTTAAATTGGTCTTGGAATTGGTTTGCACTAATGACACTTTTTCACCACCATAAATGAGTTTAGTTGTGTCAAAATTTTTAGGTGCATGGTTAGTGTGGAAAGGGAGTCCAGCTCTTGCACATTCAAGATTGCTCAGATAGACTTCACCAATTCTGAGAACACAACAGAGGGGCAGAGTTGGGCAAATAACTTGGCAGTTTCCAGGTTATGTAATGAAGATTCCCAGACAGAGAATGAGAACCAGTTAGCCTTGGAAAAAGGAGACATTTCAGAACAGGGTAGGGAAGAGATATGAGGGGCTTTCTTGACCTTATGAAGAGATGACAAGCAAAGCAAGTGGACCAATTAAAAAGTGTCCAATGGTCCCATCATCTAGTTCTCAACAGCAAAAGCTACTCTCAGGGTGGCGTCAGAATCCTTTTTGAGGAGAGAAGGAGATGTTTCAATTTGAGTTCAACTCTTTGCATGGGCAGATGCTTCTCTCACAGCTTGAGGAGAATGCTACTTTAATGTATGCTCTACTGTAACTAGTTAAGCTCTAATCAAACAATTGTACTTCTAAAGTCTCATCTAAGAGGAAAAGATGGAGGGAGAAAACTGCTCACAACAGTATTAATTTACATGAGTTGCTCAAACTTCAGCTTTTAAACTTTAGCATTCAGCACAACTGCCAGCAGTACAGTGTTCTTCAGGGGAAAAATAAAACTCTTACTGTGACATAAATATTAATATCCCACACGCCCTTCAGCAACTTGATTTCCTTGCGGCATTGTTTCATTTGTTTGTAATCGGGAATGACCACTTCAAAAAGACTGGCAGATCCCTGTATATGCAACATTTCTTCTTCGAGTGCCTCCAGCTCCTGGTTTGCCTTAAAAATGCAAAACACACAAGCAAGATCGGCTAAATCTAAACAGCAGATATTGAAGACGAAGGAATTACATTGATGGATAAATAGGAATTTCTGTAGGAATTCTACCTATTCCATTTTGCTTTCTGACATTCCTATACAAGGTTCTTTTACAGCCCAGTTCCTCAGCAGGTATAAACTAAATTCAATGCAGAAGCACTGATTTACATCAGCTAAACTTCTGCCTCACTAGATTTATACCCATATATCCAAATATGGCTGCATACACACACCAGGTATTTGATCATATGTGCGTGACATGAAATTAAAAGGATATGACCCACAGCTTTATTCTGACAATAAATATTTTTATTTTTCATTAAGTTGCTCAAACGGAAACCAATCATGATTTTATTTTTAAACAAAGTTAGTCAGTGCAATGTGTCAAGAACTGCCTTTCCCAAGAGTGTACAGACAGGGCTTGCACACTCCTGGCGTGATTAATAAGCCACAGTGGCTTGTTAACCCTGCCACATCTGCCAGTCAAGTTTCCTTAATTACTTTTGTTGGCACCACTTGCTGTGTCATCCAAACCTGGATGATATGACTTACTGAAAGGAGCAGCAACCCTCAGTGGAGGTTGATGGTTATTTGAGATTTGTGGCCTGCAAAACATGCCATGTCTCCTCGGTTTGAATGACAGAAAAAGCCACGCCAATGAGGACAATTGGGGAAATCCAGCTGGCATATGAGTGGCACAAGCATTTGGGGAAACCCTTATTTATCCAGCTATGATCTTACAAACAGAGCCATAATGTGCTTCTAAAAGATCTAATTCTGATCACACTGAGATCAGTTAGAAAACTCACGCTCATTTTAAATAGATCACAATTCATTTAACATCGGAATATTAGGTAGGAAGGAAAAATATTTAACTCTATGCAAACTATTCTAAAATTATTTTTCAAAAATCAAGAGCATTCAAAATGCATAAACCTTCTCTAAAATGGTAAGGTGTTCTAAAACAAAACAAGCACGCATATTTTAAGCTGCACGGACACATAAACTAGCCTTTCAAAACGTCAAGCGCCAAGCAAAAAATTGATGCCAAATACACATTGTACAATATGTAAAAAGCTATCTTTGTTTTATAATGAGAAATTATCAGCATAACATGCACCTCTGAGATTTCTCCATTACCTTATCCAGAAGCACATATGGAGCTTTGGCATCAAAGTGAAAGGGAGCATCCACTCTAAATCTTTCTCTGAATGCTATCTGTTTCCCCTGGTAAAAGAAACGTAGGCCATAAATATTGTCAACAATCTTGTCCTCATAAAAGCATGTGTGGGGGCGTATTTTTTTTTTTCTCTTTTAAGGAAAAAAACATTTAGCTTACATCAAAAGCAGCACATTTTTTTCTGAGAAGGGTAACTTCCGAAGTCAGAAGAGGAGCCACTTCATGCTTTACAGACACAGCAAGTTTTTTGGTGGCATTCCATCTTTCAGGCAGTTCCTACAAAATAAAGGCCAATGATATAGGGAGAGTTTATGGATACTTCACGCCCTACACAGTTTATTCAGAGTTACCTATCCACATCTGCCAAGTGCGTGGGAACTACTCACCCATGAGTGGTTCCCACGCAGCCGGATGCTTTGGCATAGCTATGTAGGATGTGGGAATAGAAAGCATATCAACTGTCTGGCTCAAATTCAACTACAATTAACATAACCACTTGAAAACTCATTTAAAAACAAGTCACAAACTCTCTTAGTCTGTTCCAGATAAAATAAGGATAGATATTTAAGAAGTGATGTTTAGATAGCCTTCAGGTCTGAGGAAGAAACCAAAAAAAAATTCCACATAGGCCCTTATAAGTCACTAACATAAAATCCTTGGGCTGTGATTTGAAAACAGAACAAATCCAGAGTCACCAAGAGTCAGGTGCTTTTCTGAAAACTGAAAAGCGTATTTCATTTTTTTTTTTTACAGCAAAATACACTCAAATCAATTCATACTTTCTGCCTGTTCGTGGTGTCACTGCTATCTGCACCTGGAACAGCTCACCAAATTTTCTGAGACGGAAGGCTGATATAAAGAAACACAAAGCTTCTAACAATATAAATTAAGGTGCAGAGAACCTTGTTTCAATTATTAATTCAATTGATCTGTACCTTGCCTTTCCATCAGAAAATGGCACTCAGTAAGATTCAGCCCTTATACAATGATACAAAAACAAGGGAGGAACGGGCTCAGTTCACAAGGAAATTCTGCTACCCAATCTGTTGAAATTAGAACTCTTGAACACCTCCCATTTATTTCACTGGGACTTATGCAAAGGACCAGTACAGAGTATTTTTCCTAATGTACCATACCTCTACTTGGACATAGACATGATCTGGCATCTTCTGTCCATAGCTCTCCAAGAGTATAATAGTATCTTTTAGAGGCTCAAACAGTTCATCAGTAGCTGCCTGTCTGTGTCTCACAGCCAGCAGGTGAACCATAACATCTATTAGGCCATCATAGTCACCTTCCTTTAACTCTTTTTGGAGACCAGCATCAGTAATTTTAATGAATTCTTCTAGGTCAGCCAGGCTGTCAGAGAGAGAGAGAGAGATTTTCAGTGTGGAACATTCAGAGGAAGGTAACAAGGAGAGGGCCTCTTTCATGGTGGCCTCCCAACACTCTCTCTAGTAAGCTCCACTTGATGGCAACATTGTCACAAGCCCAGGTTACAAGTTCCCTCTTCTCCCAAGAATTTGACAGACTAATAATTAAAAAATAATAATATGCTATGAGTGGCTACTAACATTACTGGCTATGTGCTACCTCCTTCAACAGAGGTGGGATGCCTGCATGCACCAGCTGCTGAAGAGCCGGCAGAGGTAGATCCTGCTCCCACCCTGAGTGCAGCTGGTTGCCGCCATGTGTATGGAACGCTGCACTAGACAGACCTTTGGTCTGATCCTGCATGGCTACACCTTTGTTCCTAATGGGTCCTGGGATGTTTTACTGTTCATGCAAAATTAATTTATATTTTCATATGCAAATTGTTGTATTACAATTTTGAATGCTGAATTACAATTACATTATTATATTGCATTTTAACCTTTGTAAACTACCTGGACAGCTATTGGGCCATATGAAAATCTAATATATGAAATGAATGGAATCTTTTTAATTTAGGCAAACATGTAATCAGCATTTCATTTGTTATTTAGCCTATAATCTTAATCATTATTAGAAGGAATTGTTTATGCTGTACTCAAAGAACAGCAGGGCAGCAGGGAGGAACCAGAGAAAAACAACTAAAGCTGTAATCCCTTTTGCTTCTTCGGTGCTTCTCAATATCTGGTGCTTTCTTTGCAAAGGTTTCAGTTCTGTAACCCTGTAAGACTGTTTTAGCTTGTGGACCACATACACCATCAGAAGGTCATTTTCTTCACTTTCAGTAGGGAGACTGATCCTTCCTTACTGAAAAGAAGGCGGTATGGATCAGGCCTTAGAATATCCCCTTTCCAAGTCCACTTTTATCCTTCTCCCACAAATTTTCACAGATCTCAACTTGTCACTTTCAAAAAATCAATAATCAGAATTATTCTTTTCAACAAATGCAATTTCACCTGTCTATGACAAATCTCAGGAGGTATTCTTTGAACAACCAGCTCCACTTCTTAATAACATTCAGCAAACTAATTTTGAAGGGTTTCATGTCCACTTTAAGCCAGCCTTCAAAAATTTTGAAGTCTTCAAGTTTGCTCATCTCAATGTAAAGGTTCTCATATATGTCAATCTAGATCAAAGAAAAATGCATTACTAATACAAGCTAATGCCTTAAACTTTAACTAATGATGCATTAGGGGAGGGATTCTGAATATGAAGAGATAGAAAAGTATCAATTTTCTTGCCTGCTCTTTAAATTGTTCAGTTATTGGGCGTTGACCAAGGATGTTAATGTCAGCACAAATCTCTGTTTCTTCAGAGGTTAACACATGACCGTAGAACAGAAATTGTTTCATAAATTCTGATCTGTCATCTACCCACAGGTATGCATAAGAATTTAGAGAATTTTTAAAGTCCACAGCTTTGGTGGTGACATCTGCCACTCTGTCCATAATCTTTTGCCTGGTCTCGGATAATTCTGATATACTCTCCATGTCATTCTAATTAAAAAAGAAGAAGGAGGGAGTATTTCTATATTGTGATACTGTTACTCCATTTCATTGTACACAAGTAGTACATACATTTTTAAATCAGATGCTCTGTACATTTTATTTTTCTTCCAAGTTAAAAAATTCCATAATCTTGAGAAATACATTACCTGGTAATGTTGGATTTCCAGATGTGTTGCCACTCTTTTCACCTGGGCAGACATTTTGAAAATATTGCTTAAAATTTCATCTACTAGATCATAAAAGCCATCTCCAGCTTCCTTGTCCAGTGAAGGCTTGAATTCTATTTCTGGGGCACTCAGCATCATTCCAACTTGAAATAATGGAGCTGGTTTCAAGACTGCTTCTGTGTTTTCTAAGAAGTAGTTTAAATTGTTCATTATGGCACCAAAAAATCCATCAGCTATGATATCATCAATGAATTCCAGGTAAATCTTCCAAGACGCTGTTTCTGGATCTGCATTAAAGAGTATGAGGTTTTCCTAAAAACACATAGCAAAAATATGCGTTTTAATTCTACTGTTATGACAACTTTAATTTCAACAACCAGGTAATTAGCACTAAGATGGTGCTATAAATGAATCTGATTCATCATAGTTTGCATATTAAAGGACATGAAATGCAAACGCAACCTTTTATCACACAATCAACATCTATATTTGATTACATTTTTGCAGTGGCTGAAGCAGGTGTGTGTGCACATCTACTGCAAAAAGCAAAATACTCTCTCATTATCAAGTTAACTTGTACCAGTTATTACCTCTATAAGTCTATGGATCCTGTATCCATCCTCTTGTAATGACAGGAATTTCTTAGCAAGTATCTCTTCTTTGTCCTCCAGGTTCAACAGAGATTCTTTTTTATTATCTCTTCTAGAAAAGAGGGGATACTCCATCCAGCACTTCATAATTTGCTGAATGGCCTTGACATTGTCCTTTGACCTTTGAAGTCTCTGCTCCAAGTCATGCACTTTTGCTTTCACAAACTCAGTGTACTCCAAACAGTTCTCTTCCTGCCATGTAAATGTTTCTTCTGCTTCCATTAGTTCATCATCAATGGTTCTTAGCCATTTTTCAATCAGAGGATACTCTACTTCCAAAACAGTCTGTTTAACTTTGTTATACCACTGGACTACAAGTTCTAGATTTCCTATGTACTGTTTGTATAGGAGACAACAACAGAAGATTTAAATTTCTGCCATGGAACAAAACAAATTTCAACCCAGGTGGTTCTTGATAGATATGTTACTCAAGCTGTTAGACATTTCCATTTTTTTCAGCCTTTCCCCAAGATCACCAGTGTCCCTGGACATATTTCCTAGAAACTCTTTGTATGAAACGCTTAAACTAAGAATTAAGGCCATCACACATAAAAGAAACATAGCACAGTGACTTGGATTTATTTTTTTATATACACTGACATGTTTAAGGTCTAAATGCCTAGGACCTTTAGCTTTCCAGTTACTTCAAGTTGTCAGATGAATATGCAGAATCACACAGTATAAGCCACAAGGAATATAAACTGCAGAAAGCACATACCTTTGCAAATGTTCCCCTTTTCTTATACAATTCCAAAGCTGAACTTGGAATATCAGTTTGATCCAAAATCAAGAGATATTTCACATCTCTTAAAACAGCCACTAGCTACAAGAAACAAAATAAATCATTTGTCATCGGGTAGTTTTGAAGACGGCCTAAACATTACTCATTTGAAGATTCCCATTTTACTGGAGAAGCATTTCTTAATACAGTGTATAGTTAAACTGTACAATTCACCACCATATATGTGGTGGGGATCACCAATTTGGATAGTTTTAATAGGGGATTAGACAAATGCATCGATAAGGTTATCAGGGACGACTAGTCATGATGGCTAATTGGTACTTTCAGAATCAAAGAAGGCCAGCTGCTGAGAAACAAAGGTGGGAGATGGCTACTGCCCCCCCCCCACTTCATTGCTTCGCCAGGTGCTTCTGGTAGGACACTATGGAAAAAGGATACTGAACCAGAGGGACTCTGGTCTGATTCAGCACAGTTCTTTTTTATGATTTTATCTGACTGCTCATTCTAAAAAACATGACGTTGGACTAGATAGGTCTTTGGTCTCATTCAGTAGAGCGTCTCTTATGGGCTTATCCATTGTCACTAGTAACAGAAAAATGGAATTGCTTGGAAAGAACATAGATTGCTCCATGAACTAAAGCAGGAACTTTCATACCCAGTTTAGGGGAGGGGGGGAGCCCCCTTTATAATACAGATTACAGCACTTTCTAAGAACAGAAGCAGCAAAGTTTCTATCTCAGTCTTATACATAGTAACCACTGAATAATGCCTTAACAACTGAAACTTTGTATAATTTGTGTAATTTAATACTGCTGTCACTATATCCAATTTTAAGTTCCTGAACACTAACTTAATTAGGATTTCAGTAGTATCAATTCTTAACAGGGACTGTACAAAGACGTAAGGAACCAAAATATACTGTAAGATTCAATAAACATTCATGTTTTTTACCAGCAGGTAGTGGAAGTAGGCTAGATTCAACAGCAACTGTGCATTATGCCTTCTCTGCCTGAATCCCATCCCTTTGATAAAAAGCGGAGGAGAAAGGAGGGTTGGAGAAAGTCTCTCAGGAATAAATTAATTGAAGGGAAATTCAGACTTAGGGAGTTGGATGCTTGTGGCTCAGTCCAGACTTTTATCTTGTACTAAATTTGTGGACTTGCTCATTTGTTTTCATCTAGTCTAAAATTGTCAGCAAAATGTCTTTGAGAAGTATACACCCAGGGTATGATGAATTCTGTACTGTGATTCACTGAGTAATTTTTACTCAGATTTTTCTCCTGTTTATTACATTAGGAGATGGTATCCAAATTTAGACATACTGTGAGAAGAACCACTGAAATTCATGGGATGACTAAACAAAGTATAACTAAGTAATCTAAATCCAGCCCAAGGATTGATGGGCTAATGGACAAAAGTTGTTGTGGCATACCTTAGAATCAAAATTTACATTGAGAAGACCATCTTCATTGCGCTTAATTAGAGGTTGATCTAAATTAATTTGACAAATGCCATCCACCTCAGATTTCCATTTACAATAGACCTGATCTTCATACTGGTCAAGCAAGGTCCACATCTCTATATATTTCTGATAGACCAAGGCAGCTTCTGGGCTTTCCAAGAGTCTAAACGAGAAAGAAAATGCTATGGGCTACCAAGATGTCCATGAAATGATGTCAATGGAAATGCGGGCATTGTTTTGTCAAGACCATTTGCTACCTCAGGTGAAAGACAAGATGGGCCTCCCTTTCCAGCTGGACTGGAATCTTCAAAACTGGTGATGAGACACTGCATTCCACCACACTAAAGGGCAGCACACTAGCTTCAGGTGCACAGGGAGCACTGCATGGAACACACCAACAGCTCACCACTCAGTTTTGGATCCAGTGTGCCCCCTCACCGCTATAATCAGTCTGCTATTGCTCCCCATACTCATTCTCAACCTTGCTCGCTTGACAGGCTGAAAGCCAATAAACAAATAGGCAGTTAACATCTCCTCACCACCACCACTGTCTGATTCAGAATTAATGGCTAGTGAGCATGCAGGTTGCAATCGTGAAGGAGAGAAATCCACAGCCATGGTTGGATTTCCAGAGGCAGATACCCAACCAGGGTGCCTTGTTGCTACCGCTTACTGTCTGCTCCACAGACAACAAGCCACCCCGAAAAGCAAAAGCTTATTTTAGGGGTTGTTTTGAAGCCAGACAACTGACCCAATTGTGGATACTGGGTAGCAGTGAGTGAAGCAAACGCTCCTGCTTTAGCCACACATGCTTGGGCTGCTGCCAGCAACAGCCACCCCACCAGCGCCCAGTTGGCACTTGAAACGACTATCACTTACTCCGTGCCAGCCGCCATGATCAGAAGCCCTTTTGTGCCTGCCATGACCCTTCTTCCTTCCACTGTTTCTCTGCTAATCACTTTTTGTGATCCCAGGTGGACAGCGAGTGACACAGCACATTCAAAGGACCCAAGTGGCCCACTGGAAGAGCTGCTGTTGGTTTATGAACCCCCTCTACTTTTTTAAGGACCATGCTAATTCATTTATTTGCTTTTAGTTGGACTTCCACAAGTTTGCACTGGTGCAGGCTGACATGGCAATGTCCTCAGTAGTGTATGCTATCAAAGTGCAACAGGAAACTGCTGTGGGCCACAGGGGTAGGGGTAGGGTTACGGGTTTTCTACTTCGTTTTCTCTGGGTTGCTTGGTGAACAACCAGCTGACTCTGGGTTATTGCAAGAGTAGTTAGCCTGACATGCAAACCCACAATTTGCTAATTTATTCATTATAACATTACATATAATTTCAGCAAAGAAACAAGAAAAGGAAACAAAAGGGCTCCCTATTATATGAGGAATTTCAGAAGCTAGAACAAAGTATTAATGGATGTTTTAGTTTTCAGCAAATTTCCTGAAATATTTTTGTAAACAGCAATATATCCTAGAAAAATACATGGGAAAATACGTTTTGTGACTTTCCCCCTTTAATTTGTACAAAGTACACATATATAGACTAAGGATGCAATCATGTATGTGCCTAGGGGTAAGCCTTATTAAACTCAGTTGGACTTCAAAAAGTTTCCGCACTTTTATATTTTATAAATATATTCTATATATTTTTTTGCTGATGGCATTAAAACATTGGTATGATGCTGGGAAAGATGCATCGCAAAGGAAGGTGACTATGTAGAAAAGTGATGTAATTTGTTTATGAAATTCTTAAAAATAGTTTAAAAAGTGCAGAAACTTTCTGAAGAACCCTTGTACATTCCAAACCTACCTGATGAGAAAAACAAAAGTATAAACAACAGTGGCTTTGAAAGACTAGCTCAGTTCACATGTAACAGGAAGCCACCATGAGGGAATTTCCCCATGGTGAAGCTTCTTGTCACAGCAGCTGCCATGCTTATTATTTGGGACACGGCAGGGGCCAAGCCACCCCAACCTTAAATGAGACCATGGGTTCTGGGTGGTCTTTCGAGCCCAAAGAACCTACTATTACTCGTTTCACCAAGAATGAGAACACAGAGCAGGGGATTAGATGGCCAACCAAGTTCATGTCAGTGCCGCAACCTTGTCATGACAGTGACAAGGTCAAAGAAAGGGACAACTAAGTTTAATATTTGTGATGAACTTAATATTTGTAAGAGATATACTTACGGGTGGGAAACAAGTGACAACTTTGACCAGAATGACTGCATACGGTCTTTAATTTCTTGGGACCATTTAAGGTTTCCTGAAGTCAATGGCATATTCTTATTTATTATTTCATTTCCTTTCTCCACCTATAAAAGTTAAAGAATACCTGATTTATTCTGAGTCAAGAAAGGACAAGAGAAGTACACAGAGAACATTTTGTTCTTAGTTTGTCACGTACCTGTTTAAGGTGTTCATCATAGAATTGTTTGCAATTACACAGTTCTTCATTGAACATTTGAAGTAAAATTCTGTAATTTGGGCTAAAAATATCTGCAATAATAGGCTTCTCCAGAAAGTATCCAAGAATGACTAAAAGCTATATAAATAAAAGACAGACTTTCTAATTAATATATTCATGTTTTTTCTCTTAACTTGACAGGAATGATGCAGAATATCCCAATTCAAATCAAAATATATTTTTTCAATGCATTGAAGGTACAATAACATAAACAACTCTGCATAATGAAAGACTTGTAGAAAAAACCTACATGTCACAAAAGTGAAATGTAAAAGAGAGCTTCCTCATTTGACTGCTTTCAGCTGCTTGATTAGAAACTACAGCATGTATGAAAAATATGCATTCATAATATGTGCAGTGTAAAACAGATACATTGCAGGAAATAATCAAGGATGTGCAAATCTGTGCAGATCACAGAATTCTTGGAGAATGTGGATTACTTTGGTACAGTGTGTTTAAACTGCAGCACAGACACAGAATTCAGTGTTGAGACTAAGAAGTGACAGATTTTTTTTTAACAGGCAAGAAATGAAATTGCACACAGTGGCAAAATTCGGATGCAAAATGCCTGACAGGCAAGGAACAGGCATCAAACTGGCATTCTCCTCCCTTGCCCCTTTTCCTTTCGTATGCTACCTTTAGTGCTTTTGGTCTAGACCCGTTTAACCACAGCTCCCTGTTAGGTTTCACACAGGGAACTTGTGAGCAAAACACTGAACTACAGTTTGCACCAGGAAGTATGGCTTAAAAGGACCAGGATGAATTCAGTCAAGTTGGCACAAGAGTAGAGGAACAGCATATGGGCTCTCAGTGCATGTTCCCAGTTGAATTAACTATACATTATTATCTCCAGTAATGTTATGTCCAAACTAGCCTAATGTGAATATTAACTCTTTGGAATGTAGCTGTAATTAACAAATATAAAATTATTACTTTTTGGTCTTTTGCCCAGAAAATTCAGGAATAATAAAAATGCTTCTTCAGAGTGGAAGCTAAAGAACGTATTATAGAGGCTAAAGTGACAAATAAAAATGTATTAAGAGTTAAGTTTTCCTTCTACATGCTGAATTCAAGTAAAAGCAATAGATCTTTACTCTTATTGCTCCATAGCAAATTTTAGCCTCGGGCTAGCATGAAAAATATTTGTAAATACTATTTTCTTAGGAATAAGATATAGTATGTGTTTGCTTTTAAAAATTCTTACATATAAAATCAACACCAGAAAGTATATGTGTATTTTGAAAAAAAGTAATTGCCAGTGTATGATGACCAAACTATGCAAAACATCAATCACTGAGGAGGAGCTACTAAATTATCTAAATTTCCTCTCAGCTCATGAGCTGTGAATTTATTATTCTGGATGTGTTGCTAAAGGAATGGATCTGAAGAACAGTATAAATACATCTGCAATCCCAAGGCAATTCTTTACACGATCTTCTTAAACAGCAGGCTCCCTGCGCCCCTTTCATTGGCAAACCTGGGTAAAACACCAAGGAAAACTAAAAACAATTTGTACCATTCTATGGGGCACTACTGTTAAATGTAAGTTTAAAAAAAACTAATTGTGCAAAATTAAAAAAAAATCATGCAAAATCTTGAAATTCCTAAACTAAGGAAGTCACAGCTATTTAAAAGCTATTACTTTTAATATGTTTAAATACATACATAGTGCACTAACTGAGAAATACTATGGGGACATGAAAGGAAAAATCCATGGTGGAGGAGCCAACTGAAAAAAGCTGCAGTGTGAAAAGCTGAAGAGCCATTCCCCTTTTAAAATCCTTTCACACCATTCTCGAGGCGCATCTTGAAAACAGGAGATCCAGAATCACCTCAAGTGCATCTCTGACATGCCTCCATAACGTCTGTGTTTGGCCCTTACTATATCAGAGCAGTCATGATGCCAGAGTTCACTGTGACCTGTCAAGGGAGAACCTGAATGGGAGATCTACCTCTTCATCTACAGAACAGGAGGTTCTATGGCCCCTGGTACTTCCTTCCAGGTACCATAGGACTGCAGCTTAAACATTATGCTAAAATACTTCTGCATTTTTTTAAAAAAATCAGCAGCTAATACCAAACACTCTGAACACTCTTCTTATACTCTTATCCTTCTTACATGTGCCTCTTATACTCTTTGGCTACTAATAGAGAAATGTACTTATTTTTATGATTATGCTGTTTGATAAATAATGGCAGCCAGTTGAAGCAACGTAGTAATGCTTGTGTCCTTCATCACTGACCTTGAATGCTGATTCTAAACCTGAACAATCAAGAAATCCCACACAAAAAATTGATCCAAGACGTCTTTCAAACTCCAGAATTTTGTGTTTAAAGTTGTCATACTCTTCTTCAAATTCCTATAGAATAAAAAATACAGCCTGAATTTCTAAAGGAAAAAATATATTTTAAAATGTTAACATATTGGAAAATACATAAATTATAATTCTAAAATTATGAAAATAAGTGAGTTGTTTAACTGTTAATTTAAGCTATTGGCTCAATATCCTTGGATACATTACAGTTCCAATCTAAGTTCAGGGGTGCTTACTTCCAGAGGAGTGTCAATAGGACAGCAGTCCTAATTAGTTTAGAAAATGAAGTTGTTAATCATGTTCATTAAACAGTTTGCAGAGCTCAGAGTAACTTCAATACACAAAATCAGGCATGTGCAAAGCAGTCACACCAAATATTTTGTAGTAAATAGTAAGTCTTTTGTTTAAGATTAACCAACACAGAGTGACAGCTTGTTAAGCTCAAAGTCATGCAGATTTCAATCTTATTCACCATAACTGTTGGGTTCCTACAAGAGGAAAAAGGTGAGACATGAATGTACTGTAATGATGATAATGTTGGCCACATAATATTATTGATACCATATTGTCAAGTGCAGCATAATTACCAAGAGCTAACTGGGGGAAATCCTATGGCCTCCTGACATTGTCTGGAAGTCCACAGGATAGGCTGGATTCTCAGCTCCAATCTCAGAAATGTCTTCCAAGTCAGAAGCAAGACAACCACCTTGGAGGGCCCCTACTCCGCCCTCACAGGCAGTGCGCTTTCAGCCCACTTTGCCTTGATGGTCTAGGGGGTGGAGGTATACCAGGGTCAGGAAGGGCAAGAGTGGAGTGAGGACCACTATCTTCTGAGGTATCCTACAAGATTTGCCCAAGAAACCTGCTTACAAGAAAGCAGAAAATATTTAGATGGCTGAGATCCACCATCCAAATGTTTGGGAGGACATGAGGTTGCATAGAGGCCATCCTAGTCTGTGTTTTCCTAGTTCAGGGGGTTAAGGGAAGCTATGCTGAATGGCACCATCCAGGAAGAAAGAGTCTGAAGAAGTTAAAATCAAAAAGTAGTATTTCTTTGGATTGCCCTTCAAATTTTTAAACTTTTCTACATTGTATCTCTCTCACAGACTCTATTAGTATACCTATTTGCATGTTTAAAGGTTTAAAAAACAAAGACAAATATGCAAAATGCAATATTACCACATTGTTGTAATCTAAAGGGTTATATGTCATTTCTTTAAAAATGTTACAAGTCTCCATAAATTCTTCATTTAACTTGCATATTTGGTCATTCAAACTTTTCCCCTTGATTCCACCAAATTCCAATTTCTCCAGTTTCTCAAATTCAAGCATGGTAACAAAAATATCCTAAAACAGTAAGATAAACATTAACTATATGTGCAATGAAATCTGATTAAAATAAATTTCTGAAATACATACAACAACAACAACATATAGACCACAAACACTGGCTACTCTTGTGGCAGGACTGTATTTTCTTTCCATACTGACCATGGTAAAATGGTGATCCTGGGTTTGGATCAGAGAAGCCACAATGAAGCATACAAACCTTAGAACAGGCTGTGGATTCTTTGTGGTTTCAGAAAACTAATCCTATCATGCAGGAACTTCAGAACTGGGCCTGCATGACACAACAGACCTGTAATGCTAAGATTTTGACATGGCTTCTCATGTCCTGCAAACCCACCCATCATGCAACTATGCATGGTAGTTTTACTTACTCCCATGTAGGTGTGAGCAGCCCCAGTTGGGATCTGGATCACAGTGCTCATGGAGGAGGAACTATATCTTTTCTACTGTCCATTCTCCCACTCCCCCAGATTTCACTTTTTCTGAGATTCTACTTGTGGGGATGATAAAAACGAAGGCAGGGAGGGAAAAGAGTCCTTTGGAAGCTGCAGATTTGGGACTCATGGATGCTTGTTAGCCTCCTTCCCTTTGCATCCAATACTACAGAATGGTTCTTGTAAGGATCATAGTGTTTCAGACCCTACAGCAGAATCCCTGCTGTAGTAGGGCTTTTGCTGGCTGCGCCATTGGAGCTGTTGACTAAGGCAGCAGTAGGAACTCAAAACCACATTGACAAACCACATGATGGAAGGCAGAAATGTGAATTTGACCACCAACAATGGCAAGAGCTAGGGCAAGAAAGAAAACTGCATGAATTGAAACCTACCCTGGAAACACCATAGAACAGTTTCCTAGTTCTGTAGATCTATAATTTTGGGCAGAAATTATATCACAAAACACTTGGCTTCTTCTCTGTCTCAATACCCATCATAAATGTGGATAGATTTCAGGTGGAGATCTAGGCTTCTGGAACAATTTATTTCTCTATGTGCGTGTGGTCAAGGCGGGGAGTGGTGGTGGTGCATAACGGATTCCAGGGCCAGCCCCTCACTGGGAAAGGCAGGAAGTTATAGATCTTTATTTTAAAAAAAAAAAAATCAATGCCTTTGATAGTATATTTTAACTGCAATACTGATAGCAGTTGTTAAATACTACCTTTATTTTCTCCAAGCGATTTAGAAACATATCAGATCTATAAAACACCATCTGTGGCTCAAAATCCCATGGTTTAACTTCTTGATTACTTGCAAAATAATTTGCCATTTTTTTTCTTTGACTGAAAAAGACCTCCTTAAAATTCCTTAAAATATGAAGAGCCTTTTGTACTTGCTCCAGACTTTCTTCAGTTTCTCTTTTCATAATGTCTTCTGGTGAAAGATAGGATATAGCCTAAGAAATAACAAGATTTGTAAAAGAAAAGCTAACAAAACAGCTCACCATTAATGAAAACTAGTTAATCTGAAGGACCTGCTTACAAAGTAACAGGTTTAAGAATATGATCTTATTTAGCTACAAATAAAAATGGACTAATTAATTTATTTTATTCACGTATTTATTATAGTCAAAGACCAGCATAAGCCAATGTTGGCCAGGATAACAGACTAAGCAATGCTTTTCCATTACCTCAATTGAAATAATCATCTTTGCCTGTACACATGAGGTCTTTACAGCAGAAGTTAGACTATCCGTAATTCTGAAACACTAGCTTTTGCCTCAACCTGTACAGAGCCTGAGAAGAGTGCATTACTTTCATCCCTTACAGGAATGCACAGCTGTCATTCACCAGTGAAGACTCACAACTCACAACCATGGGTTATTTTACCAGGCTACAGATGTGGTGGGCAAGCTTGGTAAAACCAAAGAAACCTGGCCATTCAACAGGTCAGTTGTACAGCACTAGAAAGCAGTTATATTATAGCACAGGGGGAGGACAGTGTACAAAGATGGAAAACAATAACTTGGGGATTGAGAAAACAAGCTGTAGTTTGTTTAACTGTCTGTGAGACAAAACCTGAGTACTCCAACAAACCATGGGTTATCTATGGGCTAAAGAAACCATGGGTTAACATTATGCGTAAATTAGGTCACCAAACAGTTGATGAAAGGAGAGATTTTTTAACAGTTAAGGAACTCCAGTAAATTATTGGGATTGCTCCTCTACTAATAAGGCCAATTTTCCATGGTCTTGAAAAGAGTAGATAATGCATTCACACCTTTACTATTTGAGAATTAATTTCCACTAACTGTGTATTAAAAATTGATGCTGGCAACATAAAGACAGTTTGGAAAAGGCTATGTGATCTTTAAAGAATGCCTCTTCTTCAAAACATATATTGTTTTTTTAACATAAACCACATAAAATAGAATAAGTTATTGCTATAATTGTTTGTTATCTAGCTTTAATTGTAAAACTAGTTCCCTAGCACCTTAGGAAGCTCAAGATGAATACTCTGTAAAGTGGAAACTAAAAATTAAGTAGCACTGGGTTAAGGACATATTCTCACCTTTAACATCTGTCCACATTGAGGCTCTCTTATTGACTAAGACTGCAATCCTATACACACCTACATCATTGAAACTCAGGAAGGTTGTACATCTGAGCAGAGATGGACAGAATTGCATGGAGCATGTTCATCTAATTTTCTGTTCATAATTTGTGTTACCTGGTCAATAAACAGATTGCAGAATTCCTGCAGCAGAAATATTATTCGAGCTGGCACATTATAAAACTTGGAGTTACTCCAGATCAGGCAGATGGTATGGAACAAAGGGGGAATTAAAATATGTGTCTCTGGAAATTCTGTCTCTTGAAGACACTGAATATGCCTTTGCAGAGGTCGCAGGTATAAATCAATATCCTGGGCTTCAACAAGTGCTGTGGAAGAAAGAAAAATATCAAGTATAGTAAATGAGAAGAATCTATGATAGTCTGTAAAAAGATCCTAAAGTAAGTTTTAAGGAAGCCCAATTTCTATGCCAACAAAGATGCCTGCTGACTGGAAACGAGTCACAGCTCAGTTCAAGTTGCCAAGCTGAAAGCTTAAGATTTCTGAGTAATTTTTTGTAAATCACATCACAGAGTTTCACAGAGAGGAAATTTGAAAGATACCTTTATCTTGAACAGGCACTACAACTCAGAATTGACAACACTGGAGCAAATGTTTGACTTAAGTTATGCATCTATATAGCTCTACAGTACAGTTGCACAGTTTTATTTTGCACAGGAGTAGATAATGTGGTGACCGCAGGAATTAAGACACCTCTGAATACCTTTTTTGGCACATGCCAAGGTGCTTTACTCACACCCCACATTTTTTTAAACAAACACATTTCTTCTGAACCATGAGAAATAGTAGTTCCCCTATATTCCTCACCGGTCAGCCCTCATCTGGAATACTGTGTCCAGATCTGGGCACCAAAATTTAACAACGATACAGAAAAATTAGAAAGGGTCCAGCAGAGGGCAACAAATGATCCAGGGTTTGGAAACACTGCTCTGTGAGGAAAGACTAAGAATGTTGGGCATGTTCAGCCTTGAGAAGACCGAAGGGAAACATGAGGTACTTATCCTTCTATAAGTACCTCAAAGGCAACAACCCAGATTCAGGCTTGGTATCAGGAAAGGCTTTCTCAGTTGCCTATAGAGGTCGTGGCCTCTCTCACACTACAGACATGCAAAAGGAAACTGGACAGCCATCAGAGTGGGACGGTATAACTTGGTGGGATGGTGTAACTTGTCCTGCAAGAGCAGGGTGATGGACCCAATGGCCTTCATGGCCCTTTCCAACTCTACCATTCTATGATTCTCTTACCTACAACCTGGATCACTGTGAAACAGGTTTCTGTTGGTGTCATGCTCAGCCCTATCTAATACTCAATGTTCTCAGCATGGTACTTGCCTTTTGCCATGGCTCCCAGAGCAGACAAGTCATGGTAGTGCCTAGAACAGTTTTTCTAATTGCCAAATGTGCCCATGCTCGAAAAGGTTGCCTACCCATGACAATGCATGTTCACCATTCAACTGTAGACAAACAAAAGAAAAGAGAGCATAGTGTGCTCTCACATATGCTCTGCTTGCGTTCTTCCCATAGGCACTTTGCTGGCCACTGTGAGGACAGGATGCTGGACTGATGGGACTTTGATTTGACCTGGCATGGCATCTCCTATGTTCTGCAGGAACTGACCTACAAAAGCTGACTACCTCTTGTAGTGAAGGTAGTTGCTGTCATGAGTAAAGGGTCACTAATTGTCCTATCTGTCATGAATGTGTACAATCCCCTTTTAAAGCCATTCAAATTGATGGATATCAGTGCACTCTGCGATAGTGAATTCTGTATTTTAACTATGCAGTATCTTTGTCTCCTGTTTTAAAAGCAGTAATTACAATGCTACTTGAACTAGACTGAGACTGTACTGCAAGGAGAGAAGTAACTTTTCCCCAAACACTGTTTCTCAATGATATTTTCACCAAAGTTCCTTCCCTTGGCTCCATATATTTTTTATTAAACAGCACAAACTGGATACAGTCTTTTTTGGTCATCTATTACATCATTCAAAATTACATCCAGCTCTAACAACTGCCTAATTTCTGTTTCTCTTCTCCATCGAACAAGGAACCTGTCCTTTTTACCTAAGGATGGAGACAGATTAAGATAACTGATGGGTTTTATATTTTCAAAAACCTAGAACCACCATTGTATGTTTACCTTACTACATCTATGGACAGCCTTTTGTGCAACCAGAAATCATCACAGCACCTATTAGAGACTAATCTGATCATCTGTAATCGCCTCACATATTCCTAGCTGCAGACTTCATGGCCTTCCTACCAGCCAGCCCCACCCCTGCTTTGTTTATATCTAAAAACAAGTTCTGGAAAATGCAGAAGCTTTTACACGAGGTTGTACCTTCAGTTTGGCCTGATAAAAGGTTGCCCTAACATGGATTTTGGAATTTGTCTCATGGGCAGCATAGCTACCGTGGATTTTGGGTAACGTTTGCTTTTTTGTCCTACTATGAAGTGTGATGCTTTTCTTCCTATTTTTTTAAAGACAATATAAATGTTCACCTGCCTAACAGGCCCATATAAATTTAATCATTTGCTAAACTCTTTGTACATTTCAGCAAAGTACTACATAAAATAAGAAGCATTAAACTGATATTTTACTGGCATTTCATCTGATCAATATGTAAACCAAATAATAAACATGTGCATCCGGATATTACTCTTACACTTTAACCATGTTTATGTTACAAGTAAACTATCAGATTTACTACAAAGAGCAAAATTATGTTTACAGGACACACAATGTTAGTTTAACTGCTTATATAGTTTTACTTCTCTTTTGTAAATGGAAAGAAACTATCCAGATAAACTTTATACAAACATGTTATGAAGGTATCATTGTAAAACTGTTTAATGTAAATTATGTCCCAAAGCACAAGCAGTTTATTAATGCCACACTACAGTGGTACTCCATAGAATGTTATGGATTATTCTATAACACGCACACACAAATATGGAGAGAATAGATACATTTCATTGAAAAATCCTTACCATTTTCTACTTCCTTGTAAATGTCTTGAAAAGTGGGGTAGTAGCTGCTCATCTTCCCTTTTAAGATGCTAATCATTTTCTGAACAACAGGACTTCTAAGCTGAAATTAGAACAGTACAACTGATGTTCTCATATGTATGTATATTTATGCATGTATGCATGTGCGTATGCGTGTCTGTGAGAGAGCGAACTTATTTTACTATCAGATGAAAGAGGTGATACTTGAACACAGAAATGTAAGAACAAAACTTTAAGCAAGCAGATTTCACTTATGTTTGAACACCGTCTTGAGAATAAAGTTCCAAATCTAAACAAATCATGCCTGACATGTTCAAATATCCAGCAATCTTTCATAAAACATCTGGAAATAAATGATGGTGAGAAAAGCAGAGAGGTGCTGACTGACTCTTGGAGGTGAAAAAATTGCTGCATTAAATGTCAGGGCTTACATATCAACCCATCAGAAAGCTTGGAATTTGAAATATGATGGGCAAAAAAGGCAAAGTTGTATTAAACACATTAAAAATGCTTGCTAAAAGGTCTGATTTTGAACCTAGATTTCAAGCAAGGAAAGGAAAGGAGAAATGGATAAGAAAAAGGTGTAGTTTATTCTTTAGGCAAGGTAAAACCACAAAGAATTATCAATAGGACTGCAAAATAAGCAAACATCTTGAAATAAACAAAAGGACATCAATGTGACTGTAAAGAAGGGTCTTCAAAGAAATTGTAACAAGCTAATTACCTTAAAGCATTATAGCATCCATTTATGAAAAAAGACAAGTCCTTCAGCTTTGAATAATAAACTAATCCTATTCCTTTTTCTGTTTGCTTTTGCCACAAGATGGGCCACATCTCTGAACATAAGCCAGACAGGAAGGACCTGTCTCTAGTAAACACAGGGCCTGGTTATTGTTAAAGTTCCGCCTTGCAAGAGCAACACGTGCTTTAGTTGCAACCCGTTTGAACTACTGTAACAGTCTCAGCTGCTTCTGAAAAGCGCTTGGAAATTTCAACTAGTCCTGAATGTTGTGGCAGATGGTTGACAGGAGTCAGTTGCAGGAAACACGTTTCATTGCCTATCAGTCTTTTTCTGGGCACAATTTGAAGTACCTCTAAAATCTAACAAAACTTAGGACCAGGCCACCTGAAAGACAGCATTCTTCCATATGAAATTGCCTGGGTTTTAAGCTCTTCTGGAAATTATGTTCCTTCTGTCCTGCTGCAATCAGACATGTTTGGTGGGAACTCAAAAGATGGCCTTTTTGAAAGCTGCTCCCAGATTTTGGAAGTTGGAGACAACTGTTTTCTCGGTGGATGCATCCCAATTATGTCCTACTATCCCAATGTACCTTCTACGCTATTAGCTTTTAAATACTGGGTAAAATCAATTTTATTCTCCTGAATCTTTAGCAGTAGTTGTTCTATTTGCCCATTGCTGTTCTTTTGCTGATTTGCTGCCGCACTGGTCCTATTGATGCTCTCCTGATAACATTGTATTATTTGGGTGCTATGGCTTTTATTTAAATCGATTTTCATCCTAAGGAAGATTAACTTATTCATGGAAGGAACATTTTCCATCTTTTTCCTGCTTGTAGCCACCTGCATTTTTGTTAATCTACCCAATTTTGCTCAGGTGATCTTCCTGATACTCTGGAAGGGCTTTTCAGAGGCCACAGATGACTACAGATGAAAGGGATTGGGAACTTCCCTTAAGTTAAACTTACCTTAGGATCCAAGGCACTGTTTTTAGACTTCCTCTATTAGGACAGAAAGGATAGGAGGAAGCAACTTTAGGAAGCCAGTATAGGTTTCCCTATTCTATCATATGTCATGCTGGCATCTGATTGCAGGAAAATGCAGGAAAACCATTCACTTCAAAGGAGAGCCTTCCCACATCAAGGAAGCAGTTTCTCCTGCAGAAGACCATAGCCTTCATACTAGCTGCTTCCAAGGAGAAATTTACAGAATACTTCAACATGAGAAACAAGAGAGAATCTCTTGAAAGAAATGTCTTGACTGCCTATTCAGCAAGGGAACAGCAAACTGGTACATAATCAGGCTGCCTTCTAGTAGGTTTGGTCCGTTTCCAGATGAAATAGGATTATGGCCCCAAATGAAGATATTTGTAAATTGAAGAGCTAGCAGAACAAGTAGAGATTTTATGTTACACTATTTTAGCCCAAAATTGCATGGCATTGTGCGCATATAAGCAAAATGCCACAGGAACCAGAAGGGATCTTATTTCTGTACAGTATTTTCAGCTGCTTGTCTACTTGCCCAAAAACACATTCCTCCCTGAAAAACTTGATTCACAATATTTTTACATTTCCCTTAATATCCAACTGTAGTTCATATTTCATGCAAAAACAGAAATATAGCAATATACATGACATGCTATTCTGCTGGAAATCACTCACCTGGTCATACAAACACAAAAGGTCATCTTTTCTTTCCTTCCAGAATTTGAGTTCAGTCTGAGGATTGGGGTGAAGCCCATGAAGACAAGTTTTAGCAGAATTATTTTCCAAAATGTCTCTTATTTGATGTGACCACTTGATAATCATTGATTCTATTGCATGTAGTAATAGCCTTGCGTGAGTATCCAGCCTGCAAGTTGAGGGGAAAATGGTAGGTTGTGCCCTGTCCTATACCCAGTATAAAATAAAACTTTTTTATTTTTATTCATTGATACTGATTTGGTAATTGATAATATTGCTTAGCACTGTGTGCCCCAACACATTTGTATTTTGTGTCATGCAATTCTGGTTTTATTTCAAAACTAAACTAGATGGGGTAGTGTCTCTTTCACTGGAATGATAAAAACAGTGCTTAGATGATATTAACAATATATAACTGATTGAACTAAAGTCTTGCTTCTACCGGATTTGTAGTATGAAATTCAAAGCCTGCATTGGCAATGAGAATTTACATTACAAATTCTTCACCTCTACTTTTTCTGCTGCAAGAACAATTATCATTAACCTAAATAAAGAGATTCTCGGACACTATTACAGCTTACACGCTACTTTTTTCCAGACAACGCTGAAATAAACAGTAAGACATCACTGCAAGAGCCTAAGACAATCTTGCCAGTCACCCAGCCATTTCCTCACACTATCCCTTCCTTCACATTGCTCGATTATAGCTTGAACTGGTCTGAGAGGGACATCTGAAGGGTCACAACTTACCTTCTTTTTCCCTTTATTATTCCTTCTTCCCACTATCTGGCACATGCACACTAACTAAACCTGGTCTGCATAAGTAGGTTCCACAGTCCAAACCATATACTTACTCATTTGTGAGCAAGACTGAAAGCCTTGTTTTTGCAACTATCCAGTTTTAACCTCTTAACTTACCATTAAAAATTAACAGTCCCAGTATTTAACAACTCTATCTTGTTTATTACATTTATATCCTGCTTTCTCCTTACAACAAGCTCAAAGGGGCTTACATAATTCACCTCCTCCTGCTCTCAAACTTATACCTACAACAGCCAACCTGGGCTGAGAGTCTGTGAATGGCCCAAAGTCATCCAGTTGGCTCCATGGCAGAGGGAGGACTAGAAGCCAGATCAGCTAAGTCCCAGTCCTGCACTCTTAACCACTACACCACACTGGCTCTCAATCTTCTCAATACTGCAACTTGTTGCATGCCTGGCTACCTTGGAAGAAGGCTCAAATGCTACAGCTAGTTCAAAACAGCTGCTAGGCTACTGAGACTAGCCGATACTGCCATGCGACATGGGCACTTGACCAGGAACACCAGGTTCCAGTCCATTTCTGACCACAATTTAAGTTGTTGCTGCTGACCCTGAAAGCACCAAACAGCGTGGGGTCAGCAGAAGTAAAAGAAAATCTTTTCCAATAGATTATTTTCAGAGGTTCTCCTACAGATGTCCTCAGTAAGTGAAATGAGGCTATAAGAGAGAGGACCTTCTCACTTATGGCACCCCATTTATGGAATACCATCACCAAGGAGCCTTGCTGAGCTCTTATAACATTATCTTTTACAGTTTAGTAAAAAGCTTTTTATTTTTTCCAGACTGTTTTTACTTTTAGTTTTTTACGGCTGTTTGTATTTTTATCTTTTCAGTGCTGTTTGTTGGTTTTCTTGTACTGCATTTTATACTTGCAAATCAATTTAATTCACACAGAGCACCTTGTTCCTGGATAGATGGATGCACAGTGCAATTACTAAAAATAAATAAAAACTTGAAACAGATACTTCTAAAATGTAAAATTAGCAAATACTCTCTTTAGGATGTGGCCAATATATACACTTTAAATCCCATTAAATTCATTGAGATTTCTGAGTAAACACACACAGGAACGTGCTGATAAAAGCACAGACATTATCTTACTATTTTTATTCTCAAAAATGCATATATGCACAGAAGTTACAGTGAAAAAAATTTTCTTTAAATGTCCTCCCTTTTCAGGTAAGTCTGCAAATTCAGGCACTACTTGGGCACTCTGATACCCTGATTACATGTTTTGAATATTTACCACACTACTCTGGATGTAAATAATTAACAGTAATGAGTCTCCCTGGGACTTGTATTCAATTAACTTTTTGACTTAACAAGGTTTATTAAGAACACTCAAGCTCCACAGTGCTAGAAAAAGGCAAACGGCATGCTATATGGGCAATATCCATAGGTTATGGCATCGCATGCCGCCACTAGTTCAGGTTCATCACCATGGTGGAGCTGGCTGGTTGTCAGTGCCAGAGAATTAGTGGACCTAATTCTCAGAAATGAACCACTCCCTTCACTAGGGCTTTTGATCAACTTATTCCAAGTTCCTATCGGTGGTTTAATCAAGGAGAAAGCAAATATGTTCTGACGAAACTGCATTTGCATGGTGATTCCAGAGCCACGACTGTTATGCACAAGAGATTCCCCATGGATAAGACCCTCCTGCTAAATCTATTTCGTACTCCATTGGGGTGACTCTGGGGGCCCTAACAACTCCACTTTTGCTCAGTCTCCTCATCCTCATCCCAAACCTTTCGTTTAAATGCCTAAGAAAACACAGCCTGGTGTCAACAGAGAAAGTGCAGCTTGATGGTACTACTCCATCTTTTGTGGAACTGAAACACAACTGAGCACTGAGTGATCAACGGTGGTTGCTTTGGGCTCACAAACATTTTGCAGCCAACCAGGAAGTGTTTTGTGCTATCCTTTCCCTGAGGTTAGGTAATTATAACTAGTCTTGCTTAGTTTCTTTTGTCCTACTCCTGTGTGCTTCTAGCCCTGAGGCCCACTGTTGTCATCACTGCCCTCCAAACTTCCTTGGCTACCCTTTAGGTACAGACTGTAGGTCAGTGCTAGAGCTCATGCTTTGCATGCAAAAGGTCCCAGGTTCACCTGGATTTCCAGGTAGAAAGGAATCCTGTCTGTAACCCCAGGCAACCACTTCGGTCAGTGTGCACAATACTGGGCTAGCTTGTACAAGGAACTGATGCAAGACAATGCAGTATCCTGTTTCTTTCAGTCACCTGCTCCGTGACTTCCATAGTACCACCTACCCTGCTTGTTCTGTAAATGCTAATTTCCTCAAATCTTACAGTGTTTGCTTTTTCTCATTAGGTATAGTATAGCTGCCCATCTGCTAAAGGAAAAGCATACTAATCAAATAATTTCTCTTGTGTAACAAATATCCTTTATGTACTGAGAACATAATTCTGAAAAAAGTGGATTTTAATGATAATATAAGCTAATTTCCACATTTTAGAGGCAGGCATTGTAAGAACACAGTGCATATTTTCACAGGGTAAACACAATGTGTTTGGCTGAAAGATCCTTTAAACCCATAGTGCCCTATGCAAGTTATATGTCTCCCTGAGTATGTACACCTGTCCTAAGAATTCAAGTAAATTTATTGTGTGACATGGACAGGTGACTCCCCTCAAATGTATTACCACTGTTAGGAAAACAACCCAAACATTTATATTTCAACTAAACTAATAAGAAGCATAACACCCTCTTCTTTGGTGCATGCATACACACACCCCTTACTTATTTTCAGAATACATCTCATGTAGCTCAATCTCTGTTGCAACTGATGGAATGGGAAGGAGCGTTCTTCCTGACATAACTCCTCTCATAATGTATGTCTTATTTTTCATTATTTCTACGTGCCGTTCCATGTCCTGGGAAACAAAATGTGGCCAGGATCCATTATTTTTCCTATTGGAAAGAATGGGCAGCATGACCTGGAAACAGAAATGAGAGAACAGATGCACACAAATACAAATCAGTGCAACAGGAAAGGGTCTTTAAATCTAGAAATATTTTCAGTTTTTCAATCACATGACACAGCTTATTATTTTTGCAGTTCAGTTTTGGACAATAGTATTTCTCACGTCCACGTAAATTGATTTTTCCATGTTTAATGCTCTATATTGTAATACAGAAAGCCAAAAATTCAGGAAGGCTCATTAAATTTTACAGTGCATCCTTATGCATCTTTCCTAGGAAGTAAGCCTTGCTTAAACATATCTAGGATTACAGTCTGGCTTAGAGAATTTCTTAGACTTCTCTGCATGCAGCATTTATCTCATGGCTTTCCTGAGGCTTCCTTTGTTCTCACTGTGCACGGAGGAGCATGTTCTTTCCACTTTGGGAGGGGGCAGTTAATTCCTTCACCTTCCTATACTGAACTGCAACGTTTTAGTACAGTACGATCTAACTATAAAAACTATACAGGCATTTATATAGCTACCTTGCACAATAGAATACTGCCCTTTACTTGTTCTAAGGATAACTGCAAACGGATTGGAAAACAAAGAGGCCCATGAACAGTACCTGCAAACTTCCAAAAGTGCACAATAAACACCTTGTGGAAAGAAATAAATGTAAAGGGGTGTTTACCTTCCTTTAGGTCAATATGAAACTACATTAGGGGTCAATTTGCTATCCCAGACCAAAGACCCTCAGGGGAGGAAAATGCTGCATATGGCTTTTGTTCTGGCTGAATATTTTCCTTAGGAAGTTTCCTTAGCATAACAAAGTCCTTCAGCTTTCAACAAGTGCAAGTGATTTTAGACTTCAACTTTCCTATGCATAACAGTACAAACAAATAACATCTGTTTGTTGCCTTACAAACTTTAAATCAGCATAAATAAGCTTTAAGTCAGTGGATTTTAATTTTGTTTGGGGAAAGTTTTAGCTTTGTTTTAAAGCAATTAAAATGACCTCTGCTTAACTTTATTTTCTTCCTTTTTTGGTGCCCAGAAAACTTATGCAGATTTGGGGCTTTTGTTTCCTATAGTATGTATTTAGAAATCAAAAAAGGAATAGAATAAAAACTGTAAAAGAAAGAAAGCTGAAATGTGGGACTTATTTAACAAAAACCTAGGAGAACTAGACTTTTGATCTACCTCTGCTCTGGAAATTACACAACAAAATGTAAGCCTGGGGACTCCAGCATTCCAAAATGTAGGATGCTTATTGAAGCTCAATACGGTGTTTTATTATGGTTTTTGCCATGTTGCACCTAATATACAAATAAAACCATATCTTGTTTTTGTATTAATATAGACTGAGCTGCCTCAGGAACCCAGTAGTTCTAATGTAGACACAGAGACTCCACACAAGCAAACTGAGATGTTTGCCTTGCTCTTTTATACGAACTGGACAATATTCCATGAACAATTACCATTCACAAGGCAATCACAACAGCTTTCCCAGCCAAAGAACAGGATAGCTCTTATATGAGTAGAGCACTATATGTATACTTGAACCCTACACAGCTGTAGCTTATGCTTACATCAATTAAAAAAACAGTAATTAACTATATTAGTTCCTCTGAATTTATAAAATAGCACAGAGGTAGGGGTTAATCATCAGGTATATTAGTATTTATATTCTTATTTTTACATTTATATCTCACCTTTTTCCTCTTATGAGGAACTCAAGACAGCTTACAGAGCCTTACTTTACTCTCACAACAAGTACTCTGTGGTTATGTGAACATAATCTGCATATAGCAGCATTATGTACAATTAGAAGCTGAGGTTAACTACTAGTCAACTAGCAGAAGTAAGCAAGCACTTTGCGTGGGATACTACGGTCTATATTCAATGTTAGAATAAACCCTACTCCTTTGAGTAGACCCATTGAAATGAATGGGACTTAAGTCAGAAACAACTCTATGTCCCTGTTCACATAATATTCCTGCTAGAATGGGGGAAGATAAGTAATCCTCACCAACTCCACTTCCCCCAATTGTTGTGCTACCAAAAACTCTTCTTCAAGAATGTCAGAGAACCTTTCAAACCAACGCAGGAAGTGCTCCCAGGAGTTATAGGATAAATTAGTTGTCAGCAAAAGTACCAATTCTCTTCATTGGGAAGATCCTGTGAGTACTGTTTCACTCCCAGATCTTAGCAACCAAACCAAGTGCACATCTCATCAACCAGCAGCAGCTTGCATTGGATCAAAGTCCCTTTCATTCATTGAAAGGCAAGTCAAGCTCTAAGCATTTAGGACACAATCCTATGCATATTCAGAGAGGGAAAAAAGACCTACAACTTCCTGGTTGGAAACTGCAGGCCTCTTTTTCTGTCTTGTATAAACATGCGGTTTAGAGGCTCAGAGCCTTCTTCCTAATTTATGCCTGCCAGTAAGAGTCAGATGGGACGAAATAGGACACAGCCAATTTTGCCTCCGTTTCTTCCATTTAAACTACAAAAAGCATCTGGATGAGCCTTTGGCCCCATCTAGGTAACTTACTTTTTGGTGGGTGCAGGGCGATCGGACTCCATACTCTGGCCTCTTTTTCCCACAAAACTGTATTCTTCCCCTCTGACTTCACAGGAACTTCCCACAGCAGCTGGGAGGCAGTAGGAGAGCACAGGTACAAGACTGAATGTCTTCTTCCATGCCTGTATTTCTGTCTATGGGCATGGAAGAGGAGATCCACAACATCCTGTGGGGTTCCAGATACTGCCTGGAGGCCGTAAGATTGTGCTGTCTATTACATTCATCCATCTCAGCAATAGCCATTACAGCATTATTGCAACTGCCTTTTTATTGTAATGGCAACCCAGAGAGCATGTTGCTAATGGGAAGCTTTCAAACAAACATTATTCAGCAGATTTTAAAATACAAATTTAGAGTGAAGTTCATAAGAAACTAAGGCAGTGTAGAAAACTGTAGGTTTTTAAACAAAACATCTTCTGGCAGAGAATCCAGCAAACTTTATGTAACTGGTTTTGGTATTGCATTTTTTTTCCAAAATCAGAAAGACAGTGAGACATAATACTATGAATTGCTTCTTCGATGTATGTTCTGGAAAACATCTGCCCTATACATGGAAATAATAAGGCAAGTTCCCTTTACTTACTAAACATTCTTTATGAAATGACTAAAATTTCTCTTTATCTATCCACTCTGAGGCTTTCCTAACTGCTTAAGAGCACAATCCGATGCATGTTTGGACATGAAAAAGCTCTTTAACTCCCAGAGATCCCAAGCCAGGAACTGACTGAACTTGTAAAACGTTTAAACATACACAGGACAATGTTCTAAAGGCATTTTACGTTTTCCAACACAGTATGAAGACTTGAGATTGTTCTCCAATATTTAGATCAGATGCACCTGTACCAATGCAGGACTTTTAAGTTAAATATTTGACCAGGCATTTCTGCTGTTGTGAAACTCTCAGCTACCTCCATGCAATAAATTATTCAGGTAAGCGGCCCTAGTAGCACTATAAATGTGATTCACAACTGCCACATTCCAGAAGCTTGTTTGTTTTCATACATCTCCCACAGTGCTAATGTTAGTTAAACAGAAACACATTTTCGAGAAGAAACATAAACTATACACCTCACCCCTTACCAATACAGTAGACAAGTAATTCAGAAATAATGCAAGCCGTATATGTGCTTACAAGCAGACATCTCCCAGTGACCAAACTGGAGTAAACACCATTCATACAATCAGACTTTAATGGCTTGTGCTTTTTTCCTTAAATTGCTAATCTAGATTAGTACTTGAGGACAAGCATGGGCGTACTTTAAGATCTAGATGAATCTAGACTGTCTCCCCACAGACCTCCCTTTTGAGTTACAAGGAAAGATTCCATTAGTGTGACTGGGAACTTGATGTCCAATACAAACCGCAGGCACAGGGGTGATGGCGGCACAGAATCAAATTCTAATTCTTCCAGTCCTATACAAATGGATCTTGCTGTACCTGCTCCTTACTTTTACGACAGTCACACAATTTACTAATCATATAAATGGTATTGTCTAGTTTGACATTCATTCAGAAAGCAAAAATGCTAAGTATTACTTGCTCTCAAAGTATTTTCTCTACTCAGTAGCATTGTTATTTGTACTATTTTAATGTTCATTTTTCTTGTTATCTCCTGTCCCCGTGTGCTTGCAGTTCAAATATCATTCATTCACAGCAGTTATACTGCACCTCTCATAACGCACATCTTATGGTGGCTCACAATTAAAATTATATAAACAAAACTGAATACAAAAAGTGCCAAAAATATTTTAACAGAGTATTCAAAAGCCTGGGAGAATGCAAATGTTTTGCATTTGCACTTAAAAGGTTACAAAACAGGTACCAGGTAGGGTCTCTTCCCTTGGAAATTACTCATCTTAGTTCTGATGGTAGGGATACCTGAACGTCTTAACATCCAGGCCACCTTTGAGAAAGTCTTCTCTCTTGTCGCCATTTTCCAAGCCTTCCCTGGAAGAGGTACTTGGAGGAGGAATTCAGATTGCCATAATATACAGATGGGCTCATAAGAGGAAAGCCTGGAGCAACAATATTCTTCACAATATATAACCGAGCAATGAGAAGCATTATGGGAAAAATAAAATCCCTCTAATGAGGCACATTCCCAGAATAATCTGACTTTCTGATAATGAACCCCAAAGAATGAATCCTAATTGGTGATTTCATACATATCAGAGAGACCTCCAATTTGGGGAAGGATTTTATAATCAGCCCTAACTATCTGGGTGCCATTCTGCATCAATGTAACTTGAGTTTCCATTAGTAACTATACTTACAAAGCCAGACTCAGAAAGCATAGAATGTTATTCCAGTAAACAGAGAAAGGTCTTGTGAATTAAGGAGAAGGGGAAGGTAGAAAGAAAGGGGTGTTTTAGAACCTTAAAGGCTAAAACATTGATTATGGCACAAGTCTTTGAAGGCTATAGTCTACTTCCATTTTTTCCAGCTGGACAAAAAAAAAACCAGATTCCCCCCACCCCAGATCTGTTAGTCCTGCTAGAAGGTTTTCAGGCATGAGAGAACAGATGTGGAGGGGAAGGGGCAATTTTGTTTATTGTTTTATGCTTCGGCACAGCATATCGTTACAAAGGCCCACAACCATACATTGTGGTGAACCTGAAGCTCTCCATCCTGGAAGGCCAATTGGTTAGTGATGATGGAGTCTAACAATATGAAGAAGGCCACCACTTCCTCACCTTTGCCAAAAGGCAGCGTGTAGCTAAGCATTCAGGAAGAAGGGGCTTGGACTTATCTAAGAGGCCAGCTCTTCTGAAAAACCTGGGGCCCTTCACCTGAGATGCCTTGTTGTTACCCCTTTTTGGCAGTCACAGAAGCTTGGGTAATTAACTTCTTGGATAAATACAGCAGAAGTAGATTATTTTTCTTCTCTTCTTGTTCTGAAAATGAACTTTTCTTAAATGCCAATTATACAATGTATAATGCATGATTTGAAATTCCAATGTTTAAATTGGGAAAGAAGCATTTAAACCAAAAGTACCTCTTCTAAGTAAGCCATTATATATTCCAAGGGTGTTCCAATCAATTCCGCAAATGTGAGGTCCTCCTTGAAGCTTTCTGTTCCAATGCAGTCTCTGGTCTTCATAATGCAAACGATTTTATGTTTTATCCCATGGGGTATCTAAATCAGAAAGATAAAAGAAAGCTATAAACAAAATAATGGATTGTGATGAAGTCTTCCTCTCACAATTATGGCTGGTCACAGCATGGAATAAGTTCTGCCCATAATACTATAACAATTCATGATTGAACAATATGTGCATGATGCAGTTGTGGACCTTTGTGTTTTCATGAACCAAGTTTCCTAGGGCAGCTGTCACATACCTAAATTCAAACACCCTTTAGCAGAGCAGCACTCACAGAGTTCCCTTTCCTAACTAAACAGATGTCTGGAAGGAGGACAAAATGGGCACGTGCCTACTGTATGGAGATCTCTGTACGTACATTAGCAGACCTGCATTAGCCACAGCTTCCACTATATATATATATAGGTGCTGAATGTTAAGATTCCTCCACCCACTGTCATTTGTGCCTCTGAGGGGGAATGCTATGTATGCTATGCATACTATTGACTTTCTAGATATTTTGATTTTCATACTCCAACAACAAAATCGATCCAGTCTCTACCCAAGAATACCAGCACCATCAACCTTGATGTTAAGATTCATAAACTCTGAAATTCAACTTGAAACTGAAGCAAGCCAAGAAAAAAAAAGATGATTCTGGGCTATCAGGGATTCTCCTTACCTTGTTTTCACCTTGAGATTTCATCTCATCACAGAGTGTCAGACCATGAACTTTCTTACCACAAAGAAATCAGCAGGAAAGTAATAATACATCCCTCTTCTTATGACTGGATGTCAAAAATTGAGCTGTTGCAGCATAAGCTAAGTTATTAAATGTTACTCAAGGGCAGCATAATTTGGCATAACACTACAAACTAAAAAGCTTGTTATAAACCATATCTTGTGTAAAACCAAGGTTTTACGATCCATTCATTTAGAGGAAATAACAGAAACACAAATATTCCAGAAATTCGGTTTTAGGGCAACATTAATGTGAAGTGTAAAACAGGCTTAGTGTTTTTACTGTGGTATAGATGTGTATGAAATGGGTAAACATTCCTCAGCCAATATAAAGTTATTTGCCTTACCTCTATTTGTGATACAGAAACAACACTCTTATCTGAACAACTGAGGTCAAAACTTTAAAGGTCAGAATGAACTAAGTAACATATATAAACAAACAAACAGCCAGACATAGAAATGCCTTGCAACACTTTCCAAAAGAGCATTTTGGGTTTGTTTCGAACAGGATGTGTGAGATGGGGTTCTACCACCAAGAAATAAACTGGAAGCTAATCAAATGGAAATAGCTTCCTGAAAAGTGGAACAGTGACCTGTTCTAGAAACCAGAGCTGAGCAAAGCAACTCCATTCTGAAACAGACTTGAGATAAAGGAACAAGGAACTTTTCAGGGAGTCAGGCACTTACTTTCTTCATGAAATTCCAGATAGTTATGAAATGAAAATAGACACAGTCCACATGGACCAGCAGTCATTTCTGTGATAGAGGGAGGTGGAGAAAATGCACGGGCCACTACAATTGTGAAAATGGCACTTACAAATTTTAGTCATGCTATGCACTGCCTGGTTCACAGCAAAGTTTCTTTAGTGGGCTCTGTGCACAGGGACAATTGAATAGAGAAAAGATGGGGATGTATGTGTGATCAGACATTATAAAATTTCCACAGAAAAAGCACATCAGTGTGTAAAGGTATGTATCCAGACCATAGGGAAGCCATGAGTGGTTACAATTTCCCCAAACTCTCGATAAGGTTTTAGAGCAAACTGGCCTAAAGCGGTTTCTAACTTTAGAAGTGTAATCAGTACCAACACCAGAATTCGCTGGTAGCTGCAAAACAATAATGAAACTCAACTTTTTAAAGTTCATGCAGCAGGATACATCTAGAGCCAACCTTGGGAACTTGCAGATTATGGAAGAGCCTTATTTTTACTGAAATCTTTACCTGCGTCCCAATGGCCAGTGCTCCTGCCGAAGGCTGGTGGAAAGCCAGGAAATCAGGGTGCCGGTTCTCCAAGAAGTCTGCCAGGAGTTTCTGGTGCTCCTCATCTTCCAGAAACGCGCTCCAGCTGCTGTCTTTGAGCTTCAGCAAGTGCGCCAAGCGGCGGCCCACGAACTGGACCCTCTCGTCCTCCGCGAAAGTTTCTTCCTGCGACGTGTCGTCCTCGTCGTCCTCCATCCCTCCCCAGGCCAGTGCGTGATCGCCGAAGGGCCCGCCAAGGCCTCCTCGGAAGCACTTGGAGCGTCTCTGGTGAGTTGCGCTACTCAGGCACGCTCCGAACACGCCCAGCTCTGTCCGTAACTCAGGGTAGCCGTTCACACGACTCCTGCTCGCGCCTCACCTTCGGCCGGCCTGTGCACTAGCGCTCACCTGCTCCCGCTCCGCTTCCCCGCCTTCGTTCCCCAAGAGGCTGCTTGCCCAAAGAGCTCCGATTAATTGACGCGCGGCGGCGGCGGCGTCCCGTTGCCCTGGGGATGCACTGAAGTCACTCCCCGGCCACCCGCAGCCGCTTCTCGAGGGAAGCAAATCACGGCCCTGGACCCGGCTGGGTCCCCGCCTTGGAGGGCGGGATCAGCAGCCGCCGCACCCCTCGGGAGGAGCCGGCGAAGGCCTCTGAGCGACCGCGGGGAGTGCAGAGGGCCGGACGCCGTATGCGTGCCGCTTCGCAAGTAAGCCCCATCCTCTTCTACGGACTTACTCCCAGTAGAATGGCAGCCCAAATTTGCAGCGCGTGGCTTTCACTTTTGCTTCCGCGTGTCTCGACATTTCCCCCTCCCTCGGCAAAAGCCGAAAAGCGTGCAACTTCTTACACGCGAACAACGGACCCGCTTGGATGCAACTTTGCTGCTTCTTCTTTTGCTTTACTATTTGGGAAGCATCAGGAAGCTTGGACTTTCAAATTGAGCGGGACTCGTTTTTTAGGCAACTGTTTGGAGTTAACTTTGGGGCTGGACCACGGAACCTTTCACTGGAGCTGCGAATCTCTGGGATGCTCCTCCCCCATGTTGCCCAAGGGCATTTGTTGAAATAGGGTAGAGGGGTCCAGATGATCTTTATTGCACCTGATCCCGCTGGCTTAGCTGGCTTTTTGATCCCCTGTGTTAGACCCCCAGCTGCTTCTCTCAATTTTATTAAGACTAAGGGAAGGACCACTCACAGATTGTCATAAGACATTACTACCTGTCATTTCAGGACTATGTATGCATGAGAACCAGTATCAGTGTTGAAATAGTAACAGTACTCATGTGCCCCAGCCACCAGTAGATTAATCTTATGATACACTGAGATCTTTGCAATCTACAAGTGAAAAAAATCATCCTATCCTGGGCATGGGGGTTTGGGTGAAAGGTCCTCAAAAACAGTCATTTGAAGTTGAATTAGTGCAGGACAACATTGTTTCAAAACATGCTTGAAAACTATGATTATGTTCTCCTATTCATAATCAATTAGTTACAAGGAAGTTCACAAAGGGGCAAAATGGAGATGGTCCTGTCTTTAAGAAAACCCAGTGTTTCCGTTCTTTTTAAGGAAGATAACATACTCATCAAGATGGCAGCTAGGCACCTGAACATTTTCTCTAGCTTTATTTATTTATGAGACTTCTATGCCGCCCCATTCGCCGAAGCCTCGGGGCGGCTCACAACCATAAATATACTTCAAAATAGAATAATATAAATTAACAATGTAAATTAACAATATAAATTAAGTCGCCGTGGCCAAAGAATAAAATGAATAAATAATATTAACAATTAAAATAATATTTGAATAAAAAGGTATTCACCTGGCGCCGAAAAACAAATAACGACGGCGCCAGGCGGACCTCTCTGGGGAGCGCATTCCATAGATTGGGCGCCACCGCAGAGAAAGCCCTCCTCCAAGTACCTACCCTCCTAATTTCCTTCATGGAGGGTTCCCGGAGAAGGGCCCCTCCCACAGATCTCAAGGGGCGGGCGGGCATATATGGACGTAAGCGCTCCTTTATGTATCCTTTCCAGAATAGGTGGACAGTTGATCATTGTTCTGTGTTAGAAACATGAATAATTCACAGTATTTGTTCCATCTCTCCAGTTAAAATTAGCCATGTAACTCCTGCTCCATGCTAAATAGATGCATTCTGCTACCACCTAAACATCTTTTTTAAGATGCTGGTTACAAATCAATTAGCACTTATTAGTGTATATATATGACAAATCTGAAGCTATTTTGTAGTGTACATAACATTGAGAAATGGCAATGAGTGACTAAGCGCATGCTTTTTAAGATGGACAAATCTATCAGTTTTGATCATTTTTGCAGTCCGCAGTTCATTCCATCCCATTTCTGCATCAGTTTGCATGATGGCTTTTAAGTTTTTGTGAAAATTTGTAGGTATTCTCATGCATTTTTTTCTTAGAGTATATTTTGAAAGAATTTTTGTCTAATATATGAATTTCTACACACACTTTTCATATTCCACTTTTGTATATATTCATATATTTTGATGTGAGTTTTCCTTAATGTTTGATTTTTGAAGGTTTTTATCAATATGAGAAATGTGCAAAGGAAGAACAAAACAAAGGAAAACCAAAGCAAAGGCAATTTCCTTCACATGCAAATGGTCAAATGTTTAATTCTTGCATCACCAGGAGGTAGGTGATGAGAAACATATCTGCCTGAAAATCTGAGTGCCACTTTCAGACAAATGATGAGCAAATAGTCAAGGATCATCTAACTGAGTTGAATGAGTTCAAATCCCCAGGTGAACACTCTTCCTAGAAGTCATATATGAGCTGATGGAAGAACCCAGAAAACACTGTTATCTTTGAGAAATCATAGAGAACAGGGAAAGTGTCAGTTGACTGGTGAAGGGCTTAATGTTGTCCCCATCTTCAAGCTAGGTAAAGGAAGAACCTAGGAACTACAGACCAGTCAGTCTGACATCAATCCTGGGAAAATTCTGGAGCAGATTATAAAGCAGTCATTCTGCAAATACCTTGAAAAAAAAGTAGTGATTATTAGAAATCAGTGAAGATTTCTTAAGAAGAAATCCTGCCAATCTGATTTCATTTTTTGATTGGATAACCTCCCTGATAAGACTGTGGAAATGCTGTGAGCATAATCTATCTTGACTTCAGCAAAGCTCTCAATAAAGTGCCCCACGATATCCCGATTAGAAAAGGGGGCTAGAAAAAGGGGGCTAGATCAAACAACTATCAGGTGGATCCAAAGGTGGCTACAGAACTGAACTCAAAAAGTGTTCATGAACGGCATCTTCTCAAACTGGGTAGAGGTTACAAGTGAGATGCTGCAGTGTTTACTCCTGGGCCCAGTGCTTTTCAATTTATTAACAATATGGATGAGGAAGTTCAGGGAACAATTACCAATTTGTAAACTAGGTGGGATAGCTAATATCCTGGAAGATAGAAGTAAGAGACAAGGTGATTTTGATAGGTTGGAACATTGGGCTGAAAACAACGGAATGACTTGCAATAGGGACAAATGCCAAGTTCTGCACCTAGGACAAGGAAAAAGGTTACAAGATCGGGACTACTTGGTCCAACAATACTGCAAGTGAGAAGGATCTCACTTCAGAACTGGAAGGAGCTCATTGCAGAACTGTAAATCACAAGCTGCATATGAGTCAACAATGTGATCTGGCTGCAAAAAGGGCAACTGGTATTTGGGGCTGCATTAATAGAAGTATTTATTTATTTATTTATTTATTTATTTATTTATTTATTTATTTAAAACATTTCTATGCCGCCCCATCGCAATAAAGCCTCGGGGCGGCTCACAAAACATCAATAAATAACAATACAATAAAACCCCAATACACTTGGGGTATCACTTCCAAATCCCTTTTAGTAGAAGTTCCTCTTTACTCAGCACTTGTTAGCTGCAGTATTGTGTCCAGCTCTGGGCACCACAGTTTAAGAGATTCAGACAAGCAGAGGATGCCAGGTTCAGGGAGTGGAAACAAAGCCCTATGAGAACTGGGCATGTTCAGCCTCAGGAAGAGGACTGAAGGGATCTATGACAGTAAGCCAGATTCCAGCTAGATATTAGGAGAAATTTCCTGACTGTTAGAGCAGTATGAGAATGGAACCAATTACCTAGGGAGGCTGTGGGCTCTGCCACACTAGAGGCATTCAAGACGCAACAGGACAGCCATCTGAGATAGATGGTTTAACTCGGTGTCCTGCAATGAGCAGGGGATTGGACCCAGTGGCTTTCTGGACTCTTCCAACTCTACTATTCTATGATTATATGTTAGATAGACCAAAGTTCTGATAAGACTGCTCAAGATGGATATAAGGGGAAAGTATAGGGCAAACACTGTAACTCAGTGGTTAGAGTATACTTTGCATTCTTAAGGTCATAGGTTCAACCTGTGCTATCTTTAGGTAAGACAGGGAAAGAGTCCCTCTGATGCTGGTGAGCTTCTGCCAGGTACTGTAGACAATACTGAACCAAGTGGACCTATGGCCTGCAATTTGTCCACAATAACTTGACTTTGAGACAACAAGTGATTGTAGACAAATTTATATTGGTATTCTTTGCAAAATACTATGAGGAAAATCTCCTTCATGGATCACTGCCTTGTTGTGGGGAAGGGGCTTGCATTGCTCAATGAAGCTATGAGCTATGCCGTGCAGGGTCACCCAAGACGGACAGGTCATAGCAGTGAGCTCTGACAAAACGTGATCCACTGAAGAAGGAAATGGCAACCCACTCCAGTATCTTTGCCATGAAAACCCCATGGACAGTACCAAAAGGCAAAAAGATATGATGCCGGAAGATGAGCCCCTCAGGTCGGAAGGTGTCCAATATGCTACTGGGGAAGAGCAGAGGGCTAGTACTAGTAGCGCCAGAAAGAATGAAGCAACTGGGTCAAAGACAAAAGGACATTCAGTTGCAGATGTGTCTGGTGGTAAAAGGAGTGTCCGATGCTGCAAAGATCTATACTCCATAGGAACCTGGAATGCAAGATCCATGAATCAAGGCAAGCTGGATGTGGTCAAACAAGAGATGACAAGACTGAACATCGACATCTTAGGAATCAGTGAACTAAGATGGACAGGAATGGGTGAATTTAATTCAGATGACCATCAGGTATACTACTGTGGGCATGAATCCCTCAGAAGAAATGGAGTAGCATTCATAGTCAATAAAAGAGTAGGAAAAGCAGTACTGGGATACAACCTCCAAAATGACAGAATGATCTCAGTTCGAATCCAAGGCAAACCATTCAACATCACAGTAGTCCAAATCCATGCCCCAACCCTGGTGCTGAAGAGGCTGAAGTTGACCAGTTCTACGAAGGCCTACAACACCTTCTAGAATTAACACCCAAAAATGATGTCCTTATCATCATGGGGGATTGGAATGCTAAAGTAGGAAGCCAAAAAATAACTGGAATAACAGGCAAGTTTGGCTTTGGAGTACAAAATGAAGCAGGGCACAGGCTGGTAGAATTTTGTCAAGAGAATACGATGGTCATAGCAAACACTCTTTTCCAACAACCCAAGAGACGACTCTAACATGGACATCACCAGACGGTCAACACAGAAATCAGATTGATTATGTGCTCTGCAGCCAAAGATGGAGAAGCTCTATACAGTCAGTAAAAACTAGACCAGGAACTGACTGTGGCTCAGATCATGAACTTCTGGTTGCAAAATTTAGGCTTAAGTTGAAGAAAGTAGGGAAAAGCACTAGGCCACTCAGGTATGACCTAAATCATATCCCTGATGAATATACAGTAGAGGTGACAAATAGATTTAAGGAATTAAATCTGATAGACAGAGTGCCTGAAGGATTATGGACGGAGGTTCGCAACATTGTACAAGAGGCAGCAACTAAAGCCATTCCAAAGAAAAAGAAATGCAAGAAAGCAAAATGGCTGCCTGAGGAAGCTTTACAAGTAGCTGAGGAAAGAAGGGAAGCGAAAGGCAAGGGAGAAAGAGAAAGATACAAACAATTGAATGCAGAATTCCAGAGAATAGCTAGAAGAGATAAGAATGCCTTCTTCAATGAACAGTGCAAAGAAATAGAAGAAAACAATAGAATAGGGGGGACCAGAGATCTCTTCAAGAAAACTGGAGATATGAAGGGAACATTTCATGCAAAGATGGGCATGCTAAAGGACCAAAATGGCAGGGACCTAACAGAGGCAGAAGAGATTAAGAAGAGATGACAAGATTACACAGAAGAACTATACAAGAAAGAGCTTAACGTCCCTGATAACCACGATGGGGTGGTCACTGACCTCGAGCCAGACATCCTGGAATATGAAGTCAAATGGTCTGAGCAACAACAAAGCTAGTGGAGGTGACACTATTCCAGCTGAGCTATTCAAAATCTTAAGAAGATGATGCAGTAAAAGTGCTACACTCAATGTGCCAGCAAATTTGGAAAACTCAACAGTGGCCACAGGATTGGAAAAGTTCAGTTTACATTTCAATCCCAAAGAAGGGCAATGCCAAAGAATGTTCAAACTACCACACCATTGCACTCATTTCACATGGTAGCAAAATGATGCTCAAAATCCTACAAGCTAGACTCCAGCAGTATGTGGACCGAGAACTACCAGAAGTACAGGCAGGATTTCGAAGAGGAAGAGGAACTAGAGATCAAATTGCCAACATACACTGGATCATGGAGAAAGCTAGGGAGTTCCAGAAAAACATCTACTTCCGCTTCATTGACTATGCTAAAGCCTTTGATTGTGTGGATCACAACAAATTGTGGCAAGTTCTTAAAGAGATGGCAGACCCAGACCATCTTATTTGTCTCTTGAGAAACCTATATGCGGGTCAAGAAGCAACAGTGAGAACTGGACACGGAACCACTGGTTGGTTCAAAATTGAGAAAGGAGTTTGGCAAGGCTGTATACTGTCGCCCTGCCTGTTTAACTTATATGCAGAGCACATCATGAGAAAGGCGGGGCTGGATGAATAACCAGTTGGAATTAAGATTGCTGGGAGAAATATCAACAACCTCAGATATGCAGATGATACCACTCTCATGGCAGAAAGTGAAGAAGAACTAAAGAGCCTCTTGATGCAGGTGAAGGAGGAAAGTGCAAAAGTTGGCTTGAAACTCAACATTAAGAAAACTAAGATCATGGCATCCGGTCCTCTCACTTCCTGGCAAATAGATGGGGAACAAATGGAGGTAGTGACAGATTTTATTTTCCTGGGCTCCAAGATTACCGCAGACGGGGACTGCAGCCAAGAAATTAAAAGATGCTTGCTCCTGGGGAGGAAAGCTACGGCAAACCTAGACAGCATACTAAAAACCAGAGACATCACCCTGCCAACAAAAGTGCATATAGTCAAGGCTATGGTTTTCCCAGTTGCAATGTATGGCTGTGAAAGCTGGACCATAAGGAAGGCTGAGTGCAAAAGGACTGAGGCCTTTGCATTGTGGTGCTGGAGGAGACTCCTGCGAGTCCCTTGGACTGTAACGTGATCGAACCGGTCAGTCCTAGAGGAGATCAACCCTGACTGCTCTTTAGAAGGCCAGATACTGAAGATGAAACTCAAATACTTTGGCCACCTAATGAGAAGGAAGCACTCCCTGGAGAAGAGTCTAATGCTGGGAACAATAAATGGCAAAAGAAGAAGGGGACAGCAGAGGATGAGGTGACTAGATGGAATCACTGAAGCAGTTGGTGTGAGCTTAGGTGCACTGTAGGGGATGGTGGAGGACTGGAAGGCCTGGAGAAATGTTGTCCATGGGGTTGCGATGGGTCGGACACGACTTCACGACTAACAGCAGCAGCAACGAGGAAAAATGAGCACTCTGTGAGCTAGAATGGAAACAAACATCGATTTACAAAAAAGCCTAGTTCTATCAACATAAAAGAATAGTAACAAAAAGATTCCTGTATCTTTTATTTTTTTTCTCCTCTGGAAGAAAACACCTTGATGTCCATAAAAATCAGTTGCTGCTTTTGGTATATACTCAAAGAAGGGGGAAAATTACTCTTTCAAAATCAGTTTGACCAAATTGGTTTTTCTTCCTTATGTTTTTTTTTTAACGCAAGAAAATTCTTCCCAGAAATGCTTACAACACCCTCCATATTTTGCTGCAGTCCTTTAAACAAGAAATATACACTGAAAATATACACTGCTACTCCAAGCCTTACAAAAAGTGATATAGAAGCTGGATATTATTCAAGCTTTAAGAGAAAAAAATGCAAATCAAGCCCCAAATATTAAAAACATTCATAAATTTCCAAGACAATCCTAATCCTGAATAGGAAGGTTGGGAGCACGGTCTAGTGCATTTGATTCTGCCTCACTACCTGCCCAATAGAAGAGGCATGGCTACTGATTTAAGACTTACTATGCTCTGCAGAACTGGAATGTCAGCACAATCCTATTTATGCAACCCCCCACTTGTTCAATGGGGCTCAGTTTGTTAAAGATTGTAGCCAGGTATTGGCATTTTGATCTTCCTTAAGTTGTTTAGTAAACAAACAGTTTGACTGTGTGAATCATATATTTAAATATGTATAAACATTTTGAAAAATAAACACAAGGGTTTAAATAAACATACATTTAAACTCAAAAGAATTTTAATAGGTTACTTGCAAAATGTTATTGCAGGCAACAACATCTACACAGTTTTAGTTCCAAATCCACAAAAAACACACAAAATTTATACAAATTAGCATAGTAAAAATTAATGCCTTAGAGGCTTTGCTGGCAGAATTAATTTGTAGGTTCTAGAATGGGTGTTTCTTGTATTTTTTCTTTTTTTCTTTTTATTACAAAAAATTTACAAGTGAAATATTACTACAAAACTTTTTATAAGGTTCTCTGCAAAACATTTACAATTTTACCACCAACTATTTCTCGGTTTCAAAATCATTATGTAGATTTAACACCCTATGCTGGACATCAATTTTTGTGGGATGACAATTCAGTGACATGCATGAAAAAAAATCACAAGGCATTAGAAATGGAGACTTAAATACAAATATTGTTGCAGTAAAACAGTTATAAAATTGAAAAATAGGACCCAAACATCATGCTTACCTAAGTTTAACAAAAACCTTTTCTCCTAATTACACACTTTTATTACTTCTCTCATAAAACAGTGTGATAAATAATGACATAACACCAATTTCTAATGTAATCAGGAAACACATACACAACCTTATTCCAAGAAAATATATTGAAAAGAAAAAAACCTATTTCAACACTGGAGTTCTACCATGATAAATACACTTTGCACTGATAAGTACAATAAAGCAAAATTTTATAATGGTGGCAAAGGGAATGAACAGTGAAATGCCATTAAACAAGCTACTACTGCACATCTGTGTCCCATTACGTACAACAGTTATATCCCACTGAGTCAAATAAAGGACACTGAAATTTACGATCCTTCTAAGACTGAAAAGTGGACTCAGAATGGTATGCAGAACAGACTATCAAAATGTTTTTAATTCCAGGAGTAATAAGTGCACCTGCTAACACAGTTTAATCTACATTAGATTGTGATACAAACCAGATTTTGATAAACTTGTAATAGGGATTTTGCTGTAGATTAAAAATAATTTCCATTTTCCATCTGCATACATAAGTATGCAAAAAATACTTAAAAGCTGTGCAGAGTATTCTTAGCTTCAGTTTACAAAGAATTTTTTTAAGTTAACATGATTCTCTAAGGAAATTGTATTTGCTTATCTAACGTTTTTTATAGCACTGATTGTGAAGCATAAAATATATATTTGACCTTGCAGTTCATTTGCAACAGAAGATAATTAGTATTACCTAAAGGCCATCTGTATTAAATGTATCATCAAATTGATTCATGTTTTAAAGCCAAATGCATCAGTTGAAAATGTTTTAAATAAAATATACAAAAACTCAACTAAAATTTAAAGACTGTTAAATGTCTACAAAAGAATCAAAGTTGTTGATTTTTAAGAAACTTTAAATTTATAAGCACAGTGTAAAATAGTTTTCCTTGCTATGTACGTTAGCTGAAAGTATAAAAGACTCTCAGCTACATAGTTCAGTACACAAGGCAACCCTAAAGTGTACACGGTACAAACAACCATCTGTAGATTTTTGTCTTTAAAAAGGCATGCAATGTCACAAAAGTGGTTCTTGTATAAGGATATAAAAGTATTTGTTCATTCTCAAACAGCTCCCAACAGAAATGATAAAAGGAAAAATGTTAACTTCTTGCACTGTACTTTTAAGTTAAATCACAAAAATGGTGCTAAAATGTAAAAATAGGCAGTCATGAGATATTTTTCAACTGGAAAGATCTGCAAAATATTTATGTCAATCAGAAATGTTTAAAAATAATATTTTATTTGGTCATATTTCTGCTGTGTACTCAAATTTACACACTGATGCCCAAATCCAGTGTGAGAGCTATAGTCAGATGTCTTTCATAAGTGCATTTGATAGACATGTACATCACTATCCATACATCATGACGCTCATATAGGTCCCACTCTTTGGTGGGATGTTGACACTTGATAGACAGGAATGTACAATCCTACAGAGCACCAGTAGTTATTATGGCCAACTTAGTTGTCATGAACAAGAGCAGGACCTGCGACATAAAATAAACCAGTGCTTTTGACTTTTTTGAAATGTGCTGTACTAACAGAATATAATGAGAACACAATCACTTTACTCAAGCAGAACAACTATATTTTTTCTTATGTGCCTTATTTATAAAGAATCAAAATGGTTGATTGAATAAACATTCTTTAAAATTATTTTTACCAGCCTATATAGAGAAGGAGTGGGAATGTAAAATTTTATCAGAATCCAAAATTTCTTTCAACTAGGGCTATACATCCAAAGTGACTTTGACTTGAGTTTCTCAAATAGCAAACCCCTAAGGCTACAAAGCAAGCAATTTCTGACACGGGACTTTCAAAAGGAATTTGTTATATGGCACCATAGACTGTTCAATGGAGGGAAATGTCAAAAATTTTACTGGGTGTGCTGAAACCCTTTAGAAAGCTAGAAGTAGCACTTTGGATTCCAGCCATTATTTTTCATAAGGAAAGATAGATAATATATTAATTTACAGTTACACTTTTGGTTGAAGTTATTCATCCCTTTCTTTGGCTGTTATGTCAAAGTCTAAAGAATTCAGTACATTAACCACAATATTTGATATTGACAAGGTTGACAGTGGTACATAAATTCTGCAACATTCTAATTCCCATTTCCAGGTATTCTAATAAAACATAAATACTTAAATTATAGGCTTTGTAACTGAAATTAACCAAGGTTTAGAAATAGATCACCTACATCTTGAAATGGGATGAGTTAAAGTATAGGGCTTTTCACATAGGTTCCAATATTTCATTTTTACATAGAAGTTAATTAAAATCTTATGTCAATATATTTCTAAGATTCAATATTTGCTACAGTATACACTGGCTCTATAGATCTCTTCTCCTAGAAAGAGAATAATCTGTGTTTACTGATTGTCATTATACACACTACTATAATGTAGTGCCCACAATTATCTGAGATGTACCTCAGACCCACTTAACATCATGCCATCTGAATTCTTTTTAAAAATGAGCAAAGATGGCCAAATCTAATGTTTTACAACCCAAAAGGAAAGAAAAGTTTTTCATCTTCACTAGCTTATTATGCATTTTATTGTGCCTTTTGGACAAAGTAAATTCCCATGAAAATAGAGACTTCCATGAGGAAAACCCCCTAGCCAACAGCTGTCCTGTTGCATATTCGTATTGTTTGTTGTTACAACAAACACCTACATATGTTAAAAGAGAAGAAAAAAATCTAATTAAAATTCCATTGCGTGATACAGAATTACATAAATTAGTACAGTGTGGAAGTAATATTTTCCTCATCTGTTCTATCCATTAATTTGTCAGTGTCAGTTGGCTCAGTTTTCATTTTTGAAAATGTTGTCTTGCTGTACAATGTACACTTCCTGTGCTAATCCTCCAACTTGGAATACTTACAGAAATCAAGATTGAATACATGATTTCCTGCTCTGTAATACACTTTTACCAGCCCACTTCCGTATCTTGAAAGGTATGTAAACTTAAGTGCAGCTCTAGGCATTGGTATAATGTTCCTTCAGAATTCCTCCATGTTTGTTGAAACATTAGGGGTTGCTGGGTTTGAATCTTGAGAAATGGCTGCAACTGTGACAATCCTTGGAGATCCAAGAACCTCAGTAACTGAAGAGTCCAATTCACCTGAGGTAACTATAGCAAGGGCTGTTCCCCCACCCTTCTTGTTCTGATGGGTTTTGACATGCTTAGAGAGATGGTCGCTTCGCATAAATCTTTTAGAACATTCTGGACATTCAAATCTTTTTTCACCTATTGAGAAATAATAATAATTACATTTTATATAAATAGCATTTGGTAACTGTCTATAATCAATAGTGTACTCCCACTGATTTCAAGTGGTTATCTTTTTTGTTTTGCTAAACTAAAATAAGTTTGAAAATATCATTATTAATTATTCTGAATAGACTATAAACATGAATGTATTTATGTGATTATGTAGTGAAATGCTTATGTTTAATTTACAGTACCAATACTGGGTTGGATCCTGTTAGTCATGTTTTAATCCCACTGAAAACTATGAAACAAGTTAAACTATCATGACTAAACTTGTGGCTAATTTCAATAGGATTAAAGGGACAGTTAACAGACCTGGCATCTAACAAACTGTCTTAGCAAATATTGCCATATGACCTAACTGGGAGATCTGCATTTCTTTCTTCTGTTGTAATCAATTATAAACCTGGGTAAGTACTTTTCCACAGTAAATATATGCATCTCTCTAGTAGTACCAAGGTACTGCTGACTGCACCACTTCTGAACGGATTCTAACAGACCCATCTTTTATGAACATGGGTATTTTAAAAAGTATCCTGAAGTGTCCACTAGAATAGCTATCATGGTAAATTCTTTAAGAGTGGCTATATGAGACCTATCACATCAAATTATAGTGGGCAATTATTGGAAAGATACCATCATTTTGAATCACTAATTGCAGACAATTCAGGTGAGAAGTTCCTTTTACAAAATCTCTCCCCATTTTCAGTTATTCTTCCATCTTACTGCCATCTCTTCTCTTCCATCACCGCATCCTAAGGCATTCAGAGGGCCAACTCTCAGGAAAAGCTTTCTGGAGAGGCTAATTGGCTGTCATGAGAAGGAGCTGGCAGGAAAGCCATTGCATGAGTGGATGTCTGCTTGTAAATGTTGGATGCCACCTTTCAAAATGGATACCACCATGTAAAACTAATTATTATAGTATATAGCAACTGACAGGCAATCCTATATACCAAGGGTGGCTAAAACGAGGCCCACTTGCTGCTCACCACCTGTTGCTGGTGCCCCTGGGCACATGCATGAAGCTTGCTGCCATGCTTTGTGGCGCTCCCTTGCAGCTCTCAAACATCTGACATTTACCGTAAGTGGCCTTTCCATTGAGTAAGTCTGACCATCCCTCCTATATACCTTGAAGTAAGTCCCAATGATCTCAGTAAAGCTACTTTCTCAGTAGGACTGGCTGAAGTTAACCAATGAAACCAATGTATTCAAATGTCAAAGTAACCCCCCTCCTTTTGGGCTATCCACAGGTTTTCACACATTTTTGTCCTTCCTCTACCTCGGATATCAGCTTTCCTGATCTCCTACAAAAAAGGGCAAAATGTGAGCCCAAATAGCTCACAATTATGGCAGGAGTGAAACAAGCCAGGGTTGGATGCTTCTAAGTGACATTGGGGCACATTTGATGCACCTGGCCCTTGCTCAGGAGCCCCATGGCAGGAACAGTTTGCTGCTCCTGCAATGGGGCTTGCTAGCAGACTGCCTGTAGCTGATGTAGTTATCTGAGTTTTGACAACATGACAACCCATTGTATGTTAAACATCTTGTTGTCCAAGTACAAGCTATAAGTCATTAAGAAGTACAAGTCATTTGAATCTCTTCCTAATTCTTATGAGGTATGCAAAATCTTACACAACACTAGTTTTGAAACATGCGAATGCCCTGATGGGTAACTAACTTTCTCAAAGGAATTTTCAGCAAATTTTCCCAGGATGAACTGGAAACTGTAATTTTATTCTTCTCATTTTTTCTTACGAATTATTTCATAAGTAAATTAACCCATGAAAAAGCATCCTTTGTGTGCACGTAAATTGCATTTGTTGTTTTTGTTAAAAATGAAGTGTTGCCATCATGTGACTTTACTAAGATAGATTTGCCTTAAAATTACAAGGCTCTAAGTAACACATTTCTGGAACGCATAGTCCTGGGCAGGCATTTACTCTCACAATCCTTTTTGGCAGTAATAAAAATTTAATTCATAAACTAAAAGATATGGAAGCATAACATACTCCCATTAGAATATAATAGTACATGAGAAGGTTTTTTGAATTTCCTGGGAATAGACAACTTCTCACTTTCCTGTTCAAGGAAGAATCCATTGAAAGAAGCAAGTTCTTACGTTAGGTTTTTTTAAAAATTTAGAACACTTTCTGTAATACACTAAATATTTTGTAAAATATAAAATACACTTCAACTTTTAAAACCTTTGTACAGTCTATGTACTCACCGGTATGGGTTCGCCTGTGTCTTTGCAATTCATCACTCCTTGTAAATCGTTTCCCACAGAAGATCCAATTGCATATAAATGGCCTCTCTCCAGTATGCCATCGAAGGTGCGCCCGAAGATGAGATGTTTTCCCATATACTTTTCCACAACCTTCTATATGGCAGATATGCTGTTTCTTTTTTCCTGGTTCATTACTGCTTCTATCAAGTAGAAATCACTAACAGTTAAACTAAGCACAATTTAGAAAACTTAGCACAAGAACTAAATATTAAGGAAAAAAGTAGTAACAGGAATGCAACAGCAAAAGGGTCACAGTACCTTCCTTCTCCTTCTCTGCAATTAGGACACGAGCAAGCAACTCTTCTTAACCTTTTCCCAGGTTGCACTTCTTGATCAGAAGCTTGCTGGGCTTGTTGCAACTGCACCTGAGTTATCTGATCGGGACTAACAGCACCAATTGCTGCATTAGCAATCCCTCCTACTGCTACTGTTACAGGAGCTATTGTGGCTTGCTGTACTTTCACTCCTTCCTGTCCTTGTTGTTGTCCTGTAAAATAAGAAAAATTCTTAGATTCTCCAATTTATCAGAGTAAAATCACAACATAATCTTTAAAATCCAATCTACTCCAATATATGTAGAAGGACATTCATCTCATAGGCATAATACTGTGGGATAGCAGGAACTATTTTCCCTAGTTTATTAAAGCCAGAATCACTTATATTAAAAAGGAAACCACTAAACTTTCACAAATATATTGTGTTAACTGAAAAAGTGAAAGATAATTGTGTGCTTATAATATTGCTACATTCCTTATCTGAAAGTAGCATGTTGTTCTCTTAGCTGAAGTTGTTCCTACAATGTGCAGTGAAGCCACTGTGGGAAGAGCTTGCTACCGAAAACAGGTATCAGTGCATAGGAAAAAAAATAATGTGGAAAGTTAAGTGGCTGTCTTTGCCCATACATGCTGTTGTTGAACTAGCCTGTAATATTTAACACATTGAACTTTAATCACCTAACTTTAGATACAGCTCATTGGACACCTCAAAGTATATCATCATCCAGCACAAAGTTAGCCTCTTGAATAACATTAAATATATGAAACAGTAAAATTTCATTTTTATCTCATTAGTTTAAATAACTAAAAGTCAGAACAAGCTTCTCTAGAGTACAGATAGTTTGTAAGTGAACTATCCAATAATCATAGAATCATAGAATAGAAGACTTGGAAAGCAGGGTCCAACCCCATGCACAGTGCAGGACTATAAGTTAAACCATCTCTCTCAGATAGCTGTGCTGTTGCACCTTGAATGCCTTTAGTGTGGCAGAGCCCACAACTTCCCTAGGAAATTGGTTCCATTGTTGTACTGCTTTAAAAATCAGGAAAATTTTTCCTGCTATCTAGCTGGAATCTGGCTTCCTGTAATTTGACCCTTATTCTTTGTCTGGCACTCTAGGATGATCAAGAAGAGATCCTGGCATTCCTCTTTGTGACAACGTTCCAAGTACTTGTAGGCTGCTATCATATTTTCCCCAGTCTTTTCTTCAAACTAAACATGCCCAATTATTTCAATTTATCATCATATGACTTTGTTCCCAGTCCCTGAATCATCCTTGTTGTCCTCCTCTGAAACCTTTCCAGCTTGCCTGAATTGTTCTTAAACTGTGGAGCCCCAAACTGGGCACAGTACTTCAAATGAGGCTTAACCAGTGCTGAGTGAAAGGGAACTAGTACTCCATGTGATTTGTAAGTGATATTACTATTAATGTAGCCTAAAATAGCATTTGCACTTTTTGCAACCAGATCACATTCCTGCCTCATATTCAGCTTGTGACTTAAAACAATTCCAAGATCCTTCCCACTTGCAGTATTGTTGAGCCAAGTATTCTCCATCTTGTAATGATGCATTTAATTTCCTTTTCCTAGGTGCAGAACTTGGCATTTGACCCTATTGTAAGTCATTCTGTTGTTTTCAGCCCAATGTTCCAACCTATCAAAATCACCTTGATTCTTATTTCTATCTTCCAGGATATTAGCTATCCCACCTAGTTTACAAATTGGTAATTGTTCCCTGAACTTCCTCATCCATATCGTTAATAAATAAATTGAAAAGCACTGGGTCCAGGAATAAACACTGCAGCATCTCACTTGTAACCTCTACCCAGTTTGAGAAGATGCCGTTCATGAACACTTTTTGAGTTCAGTTCTGTAGCCAACTTTGGATCCACCTGATAGTTGTTTGATCTAGCCCCCTTTTTCTAGCCCCCTTTTCTAATGGGGATATCATGGGGCACTTTGTTGAGAGCTTTGCTGAAGTCAAGATAGATTATGCTAACAGCATTTTCAGTCTATCAGGGAGGTTACCCAATCAAAAAATGAAACCAGATTGGCAGGATTTGTTCTTTAAAAATCCTTATTGGTTTCTAGTAACCACTGCTTAGACGATCCTTGACCATTTGCCCACCATGGAGCGTTTCAGCTTCCATCCTGCAACTTCGGTTTGTAGTTTAACTTCTTTGAATTTCCTTTTAAAAAATTCCAGTCCATTTTGGATTCCTTTTATTAGAAACACTCACTATGGGACTTATCATTGTTGTGAGTTTAGTAAAATAGGCTTTCCTAAAATCCAGGATACATGTTTGGCTTTTGCTTCCTTTAAAATCAAGAATTCGAGAATGGCATGGCCACTTTCCCTCAGAAAAGTTGCCACTTTGTCCACTATGTCTTCCCTGGTGGTTAGTATCAAGTCATGGATAGCCATTCATCTTGTTCCTTCTTCCACTTTCTGGAAGTTACCAGCTACACACGTTAGAAATTTCTTTGAGGGGCTGTATTTGTCAGAATTTGTCTCCCAACAGATATTGGGGAAACTTGAGTCCTCCAAAATGACATCATGCCTCCTTGAAACACTGGCAATTTGCTTTTCAAAACTGTCATCTTCATCTTCTCCTTGACTGGGTGGTCAGTAATAGATTCCAACCACTGCATTCTTTTTATTATTCCTTCCATTTATATTAATCCAGAAGCTCTCAATAGAGCTACTAAGCTCATCCCTCTGTATTTCTGTGCAGAGATATTTTTCTTTAACATATAGTGTGATTCTGCTTCCCTTTCTGTCCATTCAGTTCTTCTCAAACTGGTTATATCTTTCAGTTGTTCAATTTCAGCCATAGGAGGCTTCACACTAAGTTTCAGTTATATCTATCAGGTTGTATTTACCCTCCTGTATTAATACTTGAAGGCTGTGCTGTTTGTTTCCTATACTCTAGGTCTTCATATATAGATATCAAAAATTGTGTGCACAATACTCTAGCTTTCTTCCTACATTTTTGGAAGATTATCTTGTAAGGTGCAACCCATCCCTTGCCAGCAGTCCATCTTACAGAAAACGTAGCCTGTGATCCCAGAATCCAAATTTCTCATGTTGGTACCACCTTTATAGTGAGGCATTCACTTGGAGTGTTTTTCTTTCCCTGTCTATTCTCCTTACAAGAACTGGAAGGATTGAAGAGAAAACTATCTGGGTCCCAAATTTTTGACTTTTCTCCATAAAGCTTTAAAGTCTGATGTGATTTCTTCAAAGCTTCCTTTGGCAGTGTCATTTGTTCTCACATGTAAAAGAAGGAAGGGATGCATGTCAGTGGGCTTAAAAATCTTTCAGTTATATCACTAATCTCTCATCCAGGAAGACAGCATACCTGATATGTCCATAGGTCTTCCAGGCATCCTGTGTTTCCATCCCAAAGGAGTCTAACACCATTTTCTTCTTATTCTTGTAAACCTTGATATCATTGCCACTACTTGCAACTACCATTAACTTCTTGTTAAGTGTTGCATGGGATGCCCTGCAGTTCTTCAGTCCCATCCTCAAGTAACTGTGAGCAGTTTGAGAGTTCCATTGCTTCCATTGGTGTATAGTGTCTTCTAGTTCTTCTGTACCTGTCACCCTTGTCCAGGGAATGTCCTCCTCATTTTCCCTTCCATCAAGATTCTCCTGCCTCAGCTTGCTGTTTCATTTCTAGCTTCTATATTTCTCTCAGCTGTTGTAGTTCAACTACTCTATCTAAAACACTCTTTATCGTCTTTTATTTCCTTGAGGATGGACACTCACTGTTCTAATGCTCCCACCTTTTCTTCTAACAGAGCTACTAGCTTGCACTTGTTTCTTGTGTAGGCCATGCTGATCTCAGGTAGGAAAACAAATACTGCACAGACATTGTAGGTCACCACCACTGGGGAGTCTCCTTGGTCCATTCTTTCTTTCACCTTTTTGATTCTAGCTTGTTTCTCCTGTGTTGAAGGTTAACAACACATGCCTATCAGTAAATGGGAGAGTATTTCAGGGAAGAAAACAATGCTATTCTATAAATTAAAATAGTCCTAATTCAGCTTCATTGAATCTTTCCATTGTACAAGCAGTTTTGCATTATGCTTGCATCCACTTGCACAGCGAAGTGCAACTGTAACTTTATTTGGATTCACTTTTGATGCAGAATTCAGTGCCCTGTTTCTGCTAGTGCAACTTAATTTTTGTTACCCCAACAACAAACTTGGATTCTGCCCTTAGTATATATATTTCCAAATAGAAAACAATTTTTATTTGCTTGGTAAGATGTAAGGCAACTAAAACAGTATCTAAACACCTTGCATTAGAAAGCATTCTGTATTCATTGTGGAAGACAAAACAGTTCATAACATAACAGAAGTTCTTTTTTAACAGAAAGCCTTGTCTACACATCTCTAGTAGGAGGCAGTAATTCAAGTTGGTGGTGGGTTCATCCTATTCATTCATAGATTGCTATCCTGCAAGTCCAGTGCTTACCCCTAGATTTGCTCTATTTTTGTTTGGCTTTTTGGGTTCTGGGCTTGTCCAGATCTTGTCCATGATGATAAACTCAAAAGTTTATTTATTTATTTATTTATCAATTTATATCCTGCCTTTTTTCTACAAAGGGCTCAAGGCAGCTTACATCATTCTCCTCCTCCATCTTATCCCCACAACAACCCTGTGAGGTAGGTTGGGCTGAGAGTCTGTGACTGGCCCAAAGTCACCCAGTTGGCTCCATAGCTGAGCAGGGACTAGAACCCAGATCATCCCAGTCCCATGCTCTTAACCACTACACCACACTGGCTCTTATTATTATTTAATAATAAAAGTGCATTATCCAAATTACAAAGGAATTACACACTAATTAGTGATTTTATACTGGAAATTGTGTTTTTCCCCTTTTCTTTTGTGATATAGCTGTTACAGATACTGTACTTACTTGAAGAATGGTTAACCACCACAAGAAATTATACTTCCATAACAGAACATTTCCCTGTGCCATGTCAGCCACCAGGGTATTTGGAACAAGGTGACTAAATGATAATCCTACTTCACAGCAAACAGTCATCTCTGGTTCTCTAGAGCCTCCTAGACATGAAACTGGACTTTAGAAATTCTGTAAAGATCCAGACTACTACTGTCAGTTTTAAACATTTTAATAAGTCTGGTTTCAGCTTTGTCACACCTCTCCAATGTCTCAGCCAACAGAATCCCCCTACTCTTTCCTTGTAGAGACAGAAAACCTTACTAGAATAAATGGTGTTGCATTAGCAGAAACAAGGTACAGTATGAGATCTTACAAGAGTTCTTCAAACAGTGGGTCAACACATTATTATAAATATGTTAAAGTTGCACAGCTGTCAGTATACTCTTAGATGTAAACTTTTATACTATTGTGGTTTCATTGAAGTGCTATTGTTCCATTTGCTAGTTCAGTCATATTATTTGTCAAACAAATTGCATATTAACAAAACTGCCTTTGGAACATCTTGCAACTCAAAAAAGCAAGAGCACAAAAGAAAGTAGAATGGTTCTGAGGCTCACTGCTCAATTTTTTTAAAAAAGTTCCTAACAAAAATGTACTATTAATTGTCTGTAATTACAAATGATTAAGATGTGTGAAGGGGAATATATAAGCAAAGAATGGCATACATTTATATTTCAGAAACAAAAGTCATAAACAGAAATTAAAGGAATTTTGTCACTCTCCTGCTCCCTTAAACTATCTTCAGAGGTAAAATAAAAGCTTTGCAGTCAAAGTAAGGAAATGGAGTCCATTTACTGAATGTTAAGTTACAGTGGAGGACCTTAAATATATATTATTCCGTAAATGAAACTACACAGAGAAAGGCCTGTCCTCTGGATGCTTTGAGGCATAACATCACACAGAAAGCTACAGCTGAGCTAGCATGGTAGTACTATGACTTATTTCCTCACAGGAACAGCTGACACACAGAACAAGATATATATTCTATTTTTCATATAAAATCACTCAAAGCATATATTAACTAAGAATTAATCAAATTGAAATAGTTCCATAAAATTGAAGAGTAACTAACTTAGCAATAGAACGTATTCAGAACCTAAGTACTGCACTAGATGACATCCTCTTCTCCACGTTCCCTAACAAAAACTATACACAGGTATGTTTGCAACTATGTATCTATACAAGCATTTACTAGTATTTATTGCATTAGCGTCATTTAAATACATGTGATATTTTCAGAAATAAAAAATGCTGTTAAAAGGAATCACCATTTGAGGCTTAGGTCACCTCACTGGTATGGGCTACCTTTCTATCAACTTCAGTTGGTGGTGGTGTAGTTATGCCCTTATCTAGACAGGAATGAACTGGCTTCAGCAGCCTGTTACAGCAATGTGCTCTATGTGGGACTGCTTTGAAAGTGGTTTGAAAGGTGCACCTTCTGTAAAATACTGCATTTTGATGGCAGAGACCCAGAGGTCTGAACATTTAACACCAGTTCTGTCCCACTTGTACTGATATGTCTGAATGCTTCCAAACCCAATGTTAGGTGCTGTTTTTGACCTATAAAATTTTATATAGCACATCATCACAGTACCTGATGAAGCACCCCTCCTACTATGAACTAACTGCATACTATGATTGTCATGTGTGGCCCTCCTCCAAATGCTTCTTTTAAGACAGCTTTGGGTAATGGCATTGAAAGCCTCTTCAGTTTTGCTTTCCACCTGATAATGCTTTCCCTAGTACTCTTGGCAGCATAAAAAGGTCTTTTAGGATTTTAAACTTTGTAAGAAAATGTAATAAACAAAATTAAATAAGTTTGAATATGATAATGGCTAGAGTCTGTAAACCTGGATCAAGTTCAATAAAGATGTATGTGCCGTTTGTATATGTGTGTTTTTCTTAACAATATACATGCAGTCCCTGAGTTACAAATGTCTGAGTTATGAACAACCCATACTAATGAAATGAAAAATTATGAAAAATTAAGCCTATTAATTTTTTTAAATTACTGTGGAAAATCATCATTACCATAGGGAAAGAGAAAGGGTAGTGAGGGAGACCTCCAAAGCATGCCTTCCTGCCCTGCCCATCTAAAAAGGGAAATTTCTCTGGCATTTCTTTGCTGCAAAAACAAGACAATGGTTAGTTTTAGGGTGGGGGTGGAACTTAAGAGATATTTGTGGTTTTTCCACTTTCATGGGGACCCTTCACCCCAACCTCCACAAATCCTGACTATATGTTATCCAGCCTACATACACATTTGACTTACAGACAAATTTCCATTTTCTCAGGAATGGAACTTGGAACATGAGACTGCTTGTACCAGTTCAGGAATTTTTTACATATTAGTATTTGCAATATTTTGATGAAAGGCTTTTCAAATTTCATTTTACCCATATGATAAGACTAGAGATTCTGAGATTTCCATATTGACCTGGTTGGCATGGCAAAATACAATGGCTCACTGTGTGTGAATGTACTCATGGGACAGTCAGGTTGACTGCCTGCAGGCATCATTTCTGCATGGCACCATGCTTACTATGCCATGTGACCCAGGCAGCGGGGCTGACTCTGGATTAGATCAGTGGTTTTCAACTGCTGGTCCGCAGGAGATTTCCTGGCAGTCCGCAAAAAAGCAGAGGGGCTGCAGAGGGGCGGCATATAAGAGGAGGAACTGCAGAGGGGCATGTAAGAGCAACAACTCTAGCTCAGCCCGGGTTGATCTGTGAACTGATCTGTGCCAGCTCTTTCCCTCCTCCTGCTGGGTCAGTTCTCCTGGTGACGGCAGCACCCCTGAGCAAGTGGGAAGAGAGGGCCGAGTGTGAGTTGCTGCCCCTACATGCAGCTCTGGGAATGCCACCCCGCCTCCTCAGCGCACCTTGCAAGTGGTTCTGACCTTGCGCCACCAGACAAGGCGAGTGGCACAGGCCAGGCATTCCTGCTGATCGTAGCTCCTTGTCAGGCAGTGCAAGATCCAAGCCAGCAGCTTGGGGCCACTTGCATGGCACGCTGAGCGGGGTGGAAGCGGTAGAAGAATTCTCACAGCTGCGTATAAGGGCAGCAACTCATGCTCAGCTCGCTCTTCCCACATGTTCAGCACTGCTGGCATCACCAGATGAACCCAGCTGATCCTAGCAGGAGGTAGGAAAGAGCTCTGATGTCACTCTGGTCCAAACACAAAATGCAATGATCACAAATTTGGATATCACTGGAAAAAGAATATCTGTCTCTAAGTTACAGAGCTATTAAATTGTTACTTGTATTTTCTACCACATATTTGTGTGAAGTTTTTCAGCCCTGTCGCTGATAAAAACCAGAGAAACAGAATGGATGTCAGTGCAGTGCTTTGTCTCTTGGACACAACACTGAGCCATGACTATCAAGTATTTTTGAAAAGAAGCAACAGCAGATTTCGCATTAGCCTTATTTGAATTAAATGTTGCTCTCTAAAAATTTCAGCTGTATTTGATTACATTTAATTTCAATATGTTAATCTTTTATTAGCATTTTTACTAATGCTACTATACAAAATACTATATTATGTTTGTAATACTTAGTATTTTTTCTTCAGCATTCCCCAAAAAATTTCCCCATTTTTGCCAATCCCCAGCTGTAAAAAGATTGAAAACCACTGGGTTAGATAATCTTCAGAAAGCTGTAAAACAAGCAGTGCATTATTTGAGGGTTGGCTAATCCACAAATAATCCCCTGCTGCATAAATTTACATGACACAGCAAGCCAGGCACCATGCAAAAGTGGGCCCTGTGGATGCCCAGCACAATGCAACAGCCTCTTGTGGGTAAATTAACTCACAAACCAGTCCTGTATCACTACTCTTCCCACTGGCCAGCAACAAAGGAAAGCCTTGGTTTGATCTTTAATTCTTCTCCTTAGTTCGTTATAATCAATGGCCTTTCCCTGCAGATTGAAAAACAATAAATGAACAAAACCCATCCTCTGTACCTTCTTGGCTAAAACTCTGCCCATTGTTCTTATTCTGAACATGGCAGCATCCTTAACTGTTGGCCTTCTCACCACCACTTTCTCATTTCTATGCAAAACTCTTCCACCAAAATTACTAATTTATTTTCCAAACTATATCATACTTCCCTACATCATATGATCCCCTGGATTTCCTTGCCCATCCATATCTGATACAAATTCCCTTTTCTTATCTGTTACTGTAATATTTTTTGAGAGGGGGCATTTACAGGCATTTCCAAGGTTATAAGTGCATTCCATTCCAGAGAACATCTTTAGGTAGAATTTTTATTTAAGTTGCATCACATACGGTTGGCCTTGCAGATTTGTGGGGGTTAGGGCAGGACCCCTGCAGAAGTGGAAAAACTGTGGATATCTCTAGACCTGCCCACCCCTGCACAAACTTACCAGTGCTTCCTCTATGTACCAAGGAAATGCCAGAGAGATTACCCTCTCTAGATGGACAGGGCAAGGAGGCCTGCTTTGGAGGTTCTCCCTGTAGTGATGACAATTTTCCACAGTAGATTTGAAACTTAAATTTTTAAATTAAAATTATCCAGTCTATTAAATGTGGAGCTATTTTCAAATTCCAAAAGCAAGATACAAGTAATGTTCATCAATGTATAATTATAGATATAGGTAAGGGAAATGATGCAACTAGCTACACGAGTAAAAAAATATTCAAGATGATAAGAACTGGATTCAGCTGAAACATCTTCAGAATAATCTTGGCAAACATAGTGGTTGGTCATCTGACAGACAGCTGAAAATCAGTATTAATACATATCTTAGAGACAGGATAACGAAGGTTGCTTTTAGTTAATACAGAACATGTCAGCACAACTTAAGGCCTACTGGACTAAACATATACCATATACTGCAGCCGGGCAGATGCCTGAGCTCCCCCTGCTTTGCAAATTCAGACTGGCAATTTAAGGAGGTAGATTCATCAGCATCACTGGTGGACTGGTTCTGTTGTCAGTCAGAAGTAGTTCTGGCACAGAATGATATTCAAAGGTAAGAAAAGACAGTAGACCTAGCAGGGCACTGTTTCAAGTGCCTCCATTACTGTGGAAGGAAAGGTACAATTATTCTCAGGTTTCATCATTACTAATACTGCAATTTGAAGGGGTGAAATCCTATTCTGGTTTATTTTTTACAATTCTAGTTAGTAAGATTGACTGAGAAGTATTTTTCCTTGAAGAAAAGACTGGCACGGTAAGGCCTCAAATAATTTATGAAACAGTCCTTGGTTTAAAATGGATCATCTAGAGATTACTTTACTTTCCAGTGAGTATTTATGATCCTTTAAGACCATGGCATTTTCAAAGAAATATGTCCTGGGCACAAAGCTTACTGCGGGATTAAAGGAAAGATATATGGCTTGTTGGTGAAGATCAATTTAGGAAGCTGGAAAAATTTTACAACTGCAAACCAAGCTGGAATTAGAATACTTCAATTTGGGCTGTGTAGATAACTATTAGGAAGATATGAATCCTTCAACAGCAAAATCTTTCAACATCATTAGACAAAGTGGTATAAAACATTATCCAGGTTTGCCTAATTCAAATAAACTTACTTGGAATTAATTTTTAGTGGAATTAACTTCCAAGAAATTGTGTTTCCTGTAGCAGCAGGAACAGTTCTTTCCTCAAAATATGCTATGCAACCGGAATGTTACTTCTACTGGATGTAAGTAACACTTGGCTAACACATCTAAGTAGGAGCTTTGAAGGCTGAGCAGATTCAGCATCAGCTGGGGTACCAGAATGAATATACAGCGTTCATTACTTATAAAAATAAAAGAGAAACCATTAGAAAAAACTACGCTTAGCCCAAGGTTGGAAATAGCAGAACAGATTTCTGTGAGCTTTAATTTAGAAGGCCAGAGATATTCCACCTCAGCTGTAATCCACTCACATGGGACTGAATCCCACTGAATTTTATGGGACTAATTGATGATTATTGTGTTCTGACTCAAGATTTTTAAACTGCATGTTTCAAACTGATTTTAACATCTGACTGATTTCTCCTATCTTAAATGTCTCTTTAACATCTTGGGTATGTTTAAACCAAAGGACATATTTGTGCTTTTAGAAATTAGACTGATCAAAATTGATGTTTTCTTAAAAAGGCAGAAACTGCATGTGTAATGAACATGTAAAAGGGATAGGGTCAGTATTGTTCTGGCTGGCTGACCCCAAAGAAAATAATACTTTTGAGGTCCCATCTGTTCTGAGGCCTATGTGCCTATGTCTTAAGATGTGTGGTCCCTATGCAAACAGTATCTCAAAGGTTTATAGGCCTGTGTCATCCCAAAATGTCAATGTCTGTACAGTTTTTTGTCCACTCAAACACATAGAAATAGCACATACTTTGTAGCTAACTGGATTATACCACTTCAAACGGCAGGTAGGGAATAGCCTGTTTAAATATTCTGCATCAGCAATGGAAACTTACTCATTAGGGTTCATCCCTGATTCACCAGTGCGCCAAATAAAATGATTTGCTGTATTAATTGGGCAGAATAAAAACATGCAATGTCCCATTTGCAATCTGAAATTGTACTTTTTGCATATTTGAAATAGCCTTTTCCAGTAGCTTCAAATCAGTATCTCTCGGTATACTGTTCAAAGGTGATATATTAGCAAAATCAGGAAGAATTTTTAAATCCTTAAAACAAAATTCTTTCTGGTACAGCATAGTCCCAAAGAATGCTGTTGCCATGGTCATATATTGCTTTATGACAAAAATGCTAATTAAACCATGATGTGCAGAAGCTACAGGCTGGTACATGAAACTCATTAAATTAAGAAAGGTAAAGACTGTGATAGCTTAGTGCTGTGCTTAAACCATGACCAGAAGCCAGCTTTTTTGTTGACTTATGAGTTCCGGCTTGTCTGAGCACAAGAAATCACAATCCTGGGTTTGTACAAAACACTAAGCTACCCACACCTTGGGTTCCTTGTTCAATCAAGTGGAATTCATGTACAATGGTGCTTCATAGTTCGAATGACTCTAACTTTGAACAATCCAAACAGTTCAAACGCTAAAGTCAAATTGCTCCAAAGTTTGAATGATGCTTCTATGTTTGAACTGCACGTGCAGTGAATGGGGTTGCTGCATAAATGTCATCTGTGGTGTGCCCAAATCATCTCTTGCTGTGAAACATCTCTTGTGTGACGCTCATGCGTTTTCAGTGTGTACATTTTCAGTGCTTTTTTTCACTTTATTTTTTAGTTCTATTGCTGGCACGGACAATGTAAGTTTGTTTTGTGTTGTATGCTTTTTAGCAGTTAGAATAAAAAAAATGTGCTTTTCCCTTTATTTTTTGGTTATGCATGGGTATTGTTTAGGGTCAGGTAATGGATTAATTCACTTTCCATTATTTCTAATGGAGAAAACTGATTTGGACTTCAAATGATTCAGAGTTTTCACAGCCTCCTGAAACGAATTATAAGTTTGAAGTATGAGGCACCACTATACTAACATTCAGTTTGAAGCTTGTTTGGCTGCTTGCATAAGCTGCAAACTTGTCACAAATGGTTTGGGTGCACCATCACATAGCTCATAAACAACAAACCAAAATTCCTAGCTTAAAGTCACCTGCAAACTGAACGAGCATGTTAGACTAAGTAAGTATTTGTGCTATGCATTCTAAAAGCTGTAGATAGAAGTCAATAGGCTATGGCATAAGAATTAGAGTCTGAGCTGACAGTGACTGATCAGTAAAGGAGATAGCTCAAATGGAAATACTGACTCAGGAAGTTGTGGTATTAAAAATGAAAAGTTCATGTTGCGTGTTATTAGGAAAGAATAATACTATGTTTATATAAATTTATGGGGCAATCACATTTGGAAAACTATGTAAAGCTCTGGATGACTACTTCTCGAATATGGATTTTGTGATGCTCACTAAGATGATAGAGGGCTAGAGTAACTCCTTTATAAGAAAGCTTATAAAAGTTAGGACTCCAGCTTGGGGGGGGGGGAGCAAAATAACATGTGTGTATAAAATTATGTATAGGATGAAAAAGTAGACAGTTATTTTTCTCTTTGTCACATACTATTAAATCTAGGACATTCTAAATTTGCTTCCTCACACAAAACATAGTTAAACTTTCTAAGCTGTCCAGAGACTGTGGTACTGGATGGCATATAAAAACTTTAAATACATAAAATATACGCAGTTCATAAACACAAGACATAGTAGGCATGTGACTGACCAGTGCGGAACCAAAGTGTGTGCCTTTGGACTCATGTAGCAAGTGTTTTTAGGAGTTTACGAAAAGTATGATATGACAGCAAAGTGAACACATGGTCCCATAGACCAGATTCTAAGGAATTATGTCACCTACACTTGCAATTTAAAATGCTCTTCAGGGATTTCTACCATTGGTACTTTTGGACACTATATTGTCCTACTATTGTTCTCCTAAAAGTATCTCCCATGCTCTGGAGTAGTTCACAGATAAACAGTTTGACAGCTTCAGGTATGCCCATAGCAAATAGTTCAAATAGATGCAAACTATATCCAAGAGGTTCTAATCTCTCAGAGAAAACTTTTTCATAAAATGCAAACTTTGGTTAATAAAAGTTATATATCAAATTATCAGATATGTATGTGATGTAATAAATATAATACAGTACTCAAAATCATCTCCAAATAGCACACGCAATTTAAAATTTTATATCAATTCACATTTTTAAAAAATCATAGATTAAAATTTACTTTCAGTAAAAAAATTCCAGTTTCACCTTTTTTTTTTGTTTATTTTACCAATATAAATGTAATAGATGCGATGCAACAAGCCATGGTATTTGTAATGTAGCCTGACTGGCTGTGGAACATTATAATTGCTGATTATTAATCCATACTGAGGTTTGCCCTTGTTCCTGGCTGGTCCTGGTTCAGGTTTTAAGTGAGAATGCAGCATATGCCTTTTGGTGACTGAAGATGGTGCTTTATACAGAAATGCCTCCTATTTTAAAGTCTTTTTAAAAATAATTTTAATATTTTATTTCTTTTAAAAATCATTTTACTTTTAAATAAAAATGCATTAACCAGATATGCTACTTTTTGGAATAAAGTTTCATATTGCTGGAGTCTTGGCATTCCTGGAGTCATAGGGCTGGATCCAGATTCAGGCATGTGTAACTGAACTGGTAGAAGCCAACATCCCTATCCTCTACCAATGGTAGCCCATTGAAAAGACTACATAGAGCCAGGGCATGCTGCTGAATGACATAAACCACAGAGTGCAAGGAGAGCCACCTTCTACAAGCAGTGCTCTTCTATCCACAGTAACCAGAACCTGAGGATTAATACATGCAGTGCTATAATAAACTTTTTAGTCTCTAAAAATGCCAAGGATTTGCTCCACTACTACTTCTGTAGACTAACACAGGTATTATGTTTTTAAAAAGGAAAGAAAAATTGAAACTAAGCATTTATGCCACATCAAAACCAATAAACTCTTCCCCTGAGTATGTATGTATGTATGTATGTATGTATGTATGTATGTAAAACTTTTCTGGACTACTGTAGTCTCAGGACAGTTTAACAAGACAATATAAAATAAAATGCAGCGTCCTAATAAAATTTCCAAACAGCAATAAAAACCCTATTAAAACAATCAAATCTTTAGCTTTTAGCAAGGATAATACTGCCGCTACTTCCAAATTCTATTTCCCCACTCTCATTGGTACTAGGACAGAAAATGTTTTAGCATCAACTATAAATGCAACTAAGCACTGTTTTTTAAAAAGAACAATCCTGTCAGGAAGGAAACTTAGAGAACAAGCCAAGGCAAAAAAGGCTGCCTAACTACATAATTTCTTATTTATATCTTTATTTAGGTTAATATTTTAAATCCATGCTTCCCAAGGAAGAGAATGGTTTAAAAATCACTACCATAACCGTCTTCCTATTCCTAAAGCTGCTTTTTTTTTCAAAGCAAGCATCATAAGTCTCAAATGTGGCAGCATGGGACAGTTAGCACCTGAAGTGCACTCAGTCTGAGGAAGCAGTCTCCATTTGTGTCATTTGAAGTTTTACTTTTGCTTCATCTTAAGATATGCTAAAGCAGAACAGATTCACATAACTATGGTGAAACAGAATAGGCATATGGAGGCTCTTCTCCCTAAGTGGGCAGCAGAATAGTTATACAAGTAAGTCCACAAACAATGCTTACAAATCAGACAACTAGGCGAAGAAGCATATATGCAAATTCTAAGAGACACTAGTTTAATTTCAAAGTAACTTAGCCTAGTTTTAATTTACCTAAAAGAAACAAGCCTTCTAAATGAGTTGCTTACATTTGTATAGTTCAGCCTTCCCAACCTGCTGCTGTCCAGATGTACTGGATTACAAATATACCAGAAAAATGCAGAGAAAACAGGTTCTTTCGCAGGATTTATTTTCCCCAAAAATTGGAAAAATTGAAATATGTTATTCTATATTTTAGACAAGGTGCTGATATGTTACCAATATAAGGCTTCCTGCAAATAATTTGCAAAAAAACTACTTTTTAGATTAGCGATGCAAATATCTAGAAATCTTGAAGCCACGGGGAAAAGGAGTTTACATCCTATCTGTAAGATTCACAATAAAGTTCTTCTATTCCGCATTAAAAGTTATTGTTCTAACATATGTTTCTAACAGAAATTTTGAGTTGGTCTGAGTCATTCTCAGTTTCTCAACCTTTCTCAGAACCATTGGGTATAGTGGTTAAGAGTGTGGACCTGGGACTCAGGGGATCTGCATTCTAGGCCCCACTCTGTGATAGAGCTCACTGAGTTACTTTGGGCCAGTCACAAACTGTCAGCGCAAGCTACCTCACAGGGTTGTTGCTGTAAGGATAAGACTGAGAGGAGGAGCTGCCTTGAGTTCCTTCAAATTTAAAAAGGCATGCTATAAATAAGCAAGCATATGAGTATAATGACTATAACATTAGATCTATATCCCACTTTAAAAAAAATAACTCAGAGCAGCCTACAGCATTCTCTTCCTCCTACTTCAGTCTGTGACTGGCCCAAGTTACCCAATTGGTTCCATGGCTTTGTGGGAAGAAAATCTATTCTTGATTTTGTCCTAAAGAGTCCAGGACTTTTGGAACTTGCTCTAGCTAGATCCTGTAGCATTAATGTAGTACTGATTTAAAACCCACATTTAGAAACAAAATAAACAGTAGCAAACAGCAGAAGTAGCAGGTCATCCTGCTATGGTCACTAGATGCAATGGAGAAGTGAATGAATTTTCTGCCTGTTTCTTTTTTTATCAAATTAACTTTCAAGTTTGGGTCTATGGAATTAACTGCCAAAATGTTTAATACATTTTTCAGTTAGACCTTACTACTAGGAAATACTGCTGCTGCTTTCCAAATCTTAACTACTGACATTACAAACAGGTTCATAAAGTTCTGCAACATTTCTCACAAAAAGGAATGGATGCTTCTGCCTCCAATTTTTCCAGTTTCTAGGATGACTCATATGTTCCAGGGACTACATGTTGGAAATTCCCTCTGGCCAGATATAATATAGGAACCTAAAACATACATAAATTTTAAAATAGTTATATATAACTTGGGTTTGTCTGTGTAACTAGCATGTTTAGTATTTTATGGTCTGCTTGATATTCCTAAAACAGCATTCTCCAACCTGATGTCCTCCAGATGTATTTGCCTATAATGCCCATTATTCCAGACCACTGGTCAAGCTACCTGAGGCTGATAGGTATCCAAGTCCTAAATAAAGTTGCAGGAAGAGCTTAGATTGAAAAAAAGTACTGCTTATTTTTCAGTTTCCTGCTGCCCCATATTTATTTTCTGAGATAAAAGTTTTTCCTGCATGTTTTCAAAATGTCAGTAAAGTATTCATTTCTAACTACAACTTCCAACCAGCAGAGCTAAAATTCTGTGCCTTGTCTACAACAGCAATTCCATGAATTTTTCACACTTCAAGAAAAAGGAGTAATATATGGCAGAAGTGAAGCTAAAATTGGGTGAAAGCGTTCTACCTAGACAGGTTCAACTGTATCGGTTTCTGAAATGGAACACATCAATTAGTTGCCAATACTGAACAGAATGTAAATTAACCAAATCCTTTTACTAGTTCTCTTCGGTTTTAAATATTTTCTGGTTGAAGACTGAAGTTCATAAGGAGATGATTGTGGATCTCTTCCAATCAACTAATTCACGTAGCTTGAATCACCATTCAACCAAGCATAATTAACCCTTTATTAGAATGTGTAACATGGCATTGCAGGCTGAACAGGGATGGAAGAATACAGAGTAAGCAAGAAGCCATGTGAGAGAGAGATGACAAAATGCAGTGCCAGATCCAACTAGCTTTTTGCCCTGGTCTACACATGCTAAAGAATGAAATAGTAAAATTCTAAAAGGATAAAAGACATTTTCGCCACAGCTAGTGATACCAGGTGTTGTTAATGCTTTTCTTGTAAAAGCAACATATTTCATGCAAGTAGAAAATCAGTGTATTAGTAGAGAAGCTATAATCTGGTTCTCACTACTGTACTAGTTTCCTACTGACCAATAGCTGAGGCTTTCTGAGCAGTTAACAGAAGTTACACACATACACATAAAAAATTAACGTAAGACATAAAACCACAGCAACTGTGACTTAAATCAGGACAGAGGTATAGCAATGATACAGGATAAAATGAAGTATTAAAACCAAAGTAGGAAGTTAAAAACAATACCAAATAAGTGCCAGGCGCAAATCTATGAAAAGCTCATTCCATAGCCAGGGAGTGACGAAAAAGGCCTTTCTCCTGGTAGCCACCTGCCTTACTTCCTTTTGAGGGAGCTCCCTGAAAATGACCTGAGTCCAGGTAGATGCATCTGGAATAAGGGGTTCCTTCAGATAACCTGGTCCCAAGACATTTAGGGCTTTGAATGTTAATACTAGCACTTTAAATCAGGCCTGGACTTCAACTGCTTGAAGAGGACTGGCATACTATGTTATCATAAGTCAGACTCCATTAGCAATTTTCCTGGCCTAATATTAGTTATGCTTTTGGGAAATGTGTAAAGGAAATGTATATTTTCTTCCTCATGGTGAACATGTAAAAATGGGATGTTCTGGGGAAAGTTATAGCCCATTTAAATAGAATGAGATTTTTTTATACCTTTGATCTCTATGTACGTAATTCTTTGGTATATTAATAGTATAAGAAAAAGCATGTGAACTGGTAGAAAAACCTTTCAACAGTACAAAAATAGACAAATGGCATAAAGTTGGCTTCTAAATAGAGGTTAGTCTTCATTCAACGAAATGAATGAGTAGATGGATAAAGTATTTTACTGGAATGAACAAAATATTTCCTCAGTTGTTAATTTGAAGAATACCCCCATGGACTATTTACTTTTTATATGAAACAACATAATTTGAACTAATGAAGGTGCAGCTTTTTGCTGCATCGATGTAGATTTCTGATTGGGCGCCATATTGTTACAGCCATCTTGCTTAATATGAAAGTAGGAAGACACAGAATGCTTTGACTATTGATAGTTTAGAATTGTGTGGTTTCCTATACCTCTATATTTTGTTTGTGATGTTTTTGTAAGATTTTGTATGACCCTCTGTGCATATTTTTATTTCTACTATGTAATATATACCAAAAAATATAAGTTTTACATCTGTACTTTTTCTCTACATTTTCTGTAGAGATCGCATTTCATACATTGTAAAGACATTTGCTTATTGCTATGGTGCAAAGCTATGGTAGAGCAAGGAATCCAGAAAAAGTAAACTCAAGAATGTGACCAAGAAAATATTATGCTTGCTGCAATGCACACAGGTGCTAAGTGAAATTTCAAATCAATGTAACCACTGAATGGGGAAACCAGTTCTCAGATTTTTTCAGCTACAACTGTGTAACAAGCTAAACAGGACAGCAGCAGAATGTGGATCACTGTTACACTTGTATAAAACAGAAGTGAGGATATTTATTGCTAAAGTTCTTGAACCTTTCTCCCATTCCATGCATTTATCCTCAAAATTGCTTTTTCCCATTTTCCTTATAGTTGAAGTTCTAACCTCATTAGAAGAAAAAACAAACATGTATCTAAGAAGTTTCAGGTAAAGCTGAGGGAAGGATTCAATGGCCACCACTCACCTTTCAGCTGTTTATAGGAATTTAGCAAGACATTCTGACATGTTGTAACATTACAGCTCAAGTCACAGAGTCTTAACAGTACCAGAATTGAGTGTGAACTCAGTGGGCAATCTCTGTATGAAAGTATTAGGACACAGTGCAAGCAGTTAAGATGCAACAGTAAACTGTAGCATAAGCTTTAGTTTCATGCACTTTCTCCATCCTATGTTCCTCATTCTTGATGATTAAAGATTTCCAAACCGTGATTTGCAAGCAAATTGTGGTTTGCTAGATTTAGAAAACATCAACTATGGTTGTCACCAGTGACGTGAGTTTTCCCAGAAAAAGTCCGGAGGACTAAGCCTCTCAGCAGCTCTAGCCAGCATACCAATGAAAATTAGTGATAGAAAGCATAGCGCTCTGCACATTTTGTCCTCTAAGATCTAATTTAGCAAGCTTTTGTACTTGCATTTTAGTAAACAAAGCTTTTAAAACTACCCCATTTAAACTTTACACCACTAGTATCTGATTTGCAATCTTTGAGGAATAAATTAAAACAGCCTTTCCCAGTATAAACCTATCCATATACTATGTTCATTCTCTAAGGCTGCCTTCAGGAGTTTCTTCTGAGGGAGGATCAATATATGGCAATGAGAGAAGCTTTTAATCAGGTCGTATTTTTGCATTGTTTAAAATGTTTAGATATGTGTCCACCCGTGTTTGATGCTTATGTGTGTGTGTATATATTATTTTTATAATGTATTTGTAATGCTTTAATCATTGTAAACTGCCCTGAGAACTTTGGCTATTGGACAGTATAGAAAAATAATAAATGAAAGGCAACTTACATGTTTAGTGATGCAGATTTTTTTGGTTGTTTTGAAATACTTTATGTACTGTTCTTACATTGCTTAAAATTAAGGATAAAACACAAAGGAACTGAAAACAGTTCATATACTTATTAAATTTAGCAATCCAAAGATAAGTGCATGATATACTAACCAGCAAGCATTTCATTCAACTCTCTTCCTTTAGAGTTTCACTCCCATTACTCATTAGTTCCACTTCACTCTGAGACACATAAGAATTTCAGAGAGATGTGTTCTGTCACACATAAGGCTAATCACCTAAAAAACTTAGCTTGCCTAATATTGCATTTTCAATTGGCCTATAATATTTTTATTAATGAACTTAAGAAAAAGGTTCTTAATAAATGTCCATCCCACATTACTGATTGCCACTAACCTTAGAGGCTATTCCAGTTCACAGTCTGAAAACAAGTGCTAATCCTATGTCAGCCAAGTACTGCTTTACATAAGGAAATGAAAGTTTCTATAAATTATTCCTTTGTTATCTTCAGCACAGGTAAAGGAAAATAACTGCCCTCAATGCATTCATAACGTTACATACTTACCTTCTTAGAAATGGGACCCAGTCATTCAATATGTTGGCATTCCATTTCTTAAAGTGTTCTTTAATTTTGACAATCTCTTAATATCTAGCAGTGGACTTCTTTATTTACAATCAAATATTCTGAGTTACAATAGCAACAGTTTTACAAGCCATGTCATGTACAGTCCTAATGGATTTCTGTATCGCACTGTCTTTCATCATATTTGTTTTACAACTTTTAAAGTATAGTATAATCTATCTCTGAGGGTTTTAAGAAAGTTTGCAACTTTTCCTTGGATAATCATGATGCAAACTGACTATTAATTTGAATCTCAGGCTTGTAAACAGAATGTAATGAAAATATATTCTGCATATTAATTCAGACAACACTGTAGTAGATCACAAGAGGAAAAAGGGTGAGATATAAATGCAGTGTAAGGAGAAATGCATGATATATTCATGTTTTAAGTTTGGTTCTATAATCAAGACTTTATTATTTTATTTCTATAATTACTAATAGCTAAAGCTCCCTGGGAAGTTTCCAACAAGTGCTTGGCTTGACTCATGTAGTGACCTGAGTCAAGTCCTTACTTCCTCTCCATTCACAAGCAAAGGCTGACATCATGGGACAGGTTAATAGCTGGGAGCCAACATTTTGGTTAAAGGCTGGAAGCTGAAAGATCTGATACAGATATTTTACTGCAATTGTAATTTTTTAAACTATACCCAGTACAATGTCCCTATTATGCTAAACAGAGATACAAGTGATGTTCAGTACACATGCACCTTTCCTTGCTCCCTCATTTCCATAGCACCCTGCCCGACCCCAAATATTTTGGAAGAGTGACATTCCATACAAGTCAAAAAAGTGATGGCAATCTATTATGTTAACAAGTCTTAACCTGTTTGTGAATTACACTTTACTATTGCCTTGATGCACTACTGCTAAACCCATATTCTCTAGAAGCACCTACCTGCAACACTTGTAATGGTGACTGGAACGCCTTGAACTTGCACACCTGCAGCACTTAAGTTGGCTACACTTACTGTTTGAAGATTAGGCACTGAAGCAATCTGAGCAGCATTTAGCGTTATTGGTGTACCAGCAACAGCTACTGGTGCAATCTGAGCTATAGTACCACCACTTGACGATACAGGGGTGATGGTGAGTTGCTGAGGTAACCCAGCATTTTGAACTTGGAGATTTGAAAGGCTTTGAAGATTTTGGACCTGCACTGTTTGCCAACTTATTTGCCCTGATGGAGTTAAAGTTGGTGCTCTTATAAGCACTTGCGTTGGACTCATTGCTTGTAGCTGAACATTTTGCAAGGACTGCTGCTGAATGGTTTGAATAGTTTGTCCTGATTGAAGCTGAAAAGACTGTGGTGATATAGCCTGAATGATCTGCTGCTGTGGCTGCTGGATCTGTATTTGCTGCAGAATAGGCTGACCTACTATTTGCACCTGCTGTAGTGAATTTGACTGTTCCTGCACATTTTGCAATCCATTAGACTGAAGCTGACTGGAGTTCGGAGTTTCTGTCTCTGATGTGGTTGTTTGAGTTTCTTCAGTATTAGGCTCAGAACTGTTTGCTGTGCTTGCATACTGGCCTGTTTCTGCCGAGCTTACTAAAGTTTCACTGCTTGTTAGTGATGTGGAAGCAGTAGTTGTGCAAGTGGAAGAAGAAGGAGAATCTGGCATAGTACTAACAGAAGCTGTTGTGACAGGTGTTGATAACAGCTGATTTCCATTGGAAACTCCACTATCAGTGGACTGAGCAACCTGTCCAGAACTACCACCAGCTGCAACATTTATTACAGGTAATGCCAGAGTCACTCCCCCAATGTTTATAGGCAGTGATGTTACAACTTGTGCCTGAGTACCAGCAATAGGTAACTGCAGTGGAATAGAAACACCAGGCCTTATTTGGACTGGCACTGTTTGATTTGCCAGATTCTGAGTAATAATATTCCCAGAAGCTGTCCTATTTGTAGTTGTAATAATAGCTTGATTATTCCCTGCAGGGATGAGCTGAATTTGACCCTGTAAATCTTGCAGAGCTGCGGCATTAGCAGGATTTATCTGAATTTGTTGACCTTCCGTTGTCTGAATCTGTGGAATCACTTGGTACTGAACACTACCACCTGGATTCTGTACTTGTATTACTTGAAACTGTCCTGGAGTTATTCCAGAAGAATTGTTTGGTTTTGTTTTTGAAGGGGATGCATTTCCATTGTTGCTGCTGGAAGGACTTGCTGCACTTGAAGCAACAGAAGATGCTTGTTGGACATTGTTCTCTTTTGAAGCAGGAGGAGGAGGAGGAGCAGCAGCAGCAACAAGTTGCCAAGCATTTCCAGCAAGCTGAGTTGTGACTAATTCTAACTGTTGTGGTTGATTCTGAAGCTGCACCAAACCTTGACTTGGATCTATAATAATCTGTTGTCCAGTTGCTTGATTTTCACCAGGAGTCCCTATTTTACTGCAAGTTGCTGCTAGCAAAGCCAGAGGTGAAGGCTGGGAATCCTAACAGAAATATAGTGCATGTTAGAAGATAAACAGGACTTGTGATCTACAAAACAGCACCAAGAATATTAAAGATTGCTAGGAAAGCAAGACAGATAACACACTGATAATCTAGTGCGTTATCAGCTATCTATGTTAGCTTTAAAGTAACCCATTCTATTCAAATGCTTCTTTCTTTGCTAAACTCTTTATAGGCCTTTGCAATATAGTTTCTCAAATACAAGGAAACCTATCCCTCCCCACATATGTCCAAGGCAATAAATATTTGAGTGCATTCACTAGCCACATGGCAATATAACTTAACATGAAAGCAACTGAGCTAGTTTTTATATTGGCAACTCCCCCATTTTCCTATGTATTTTACCTGAGAGGCTCCAGTTTTGCTTTTCTTATTGTTGTTTTCAGCCTCGGGAGATTTTTCTCCCTCTGAGGCCATAGCTTCTTCCTTTTGATCTGCAAAAAAACAACAACCCCAAACCCATTAAGCATTGTTATTCCTTTTAATGTGTACCTATCAGAACATTCTCACCAGCGCCCTGCCCTCCTCCTCCTGTCTCAAAGTCAATGTCCACATCGGTAGTGCAGAAAAGGGAGACCTAAGAAACGTGGTTTGAAACCCGGCCTACGGGGGCTGGCGAGTGAACACCCAGAAAGGGGAGGTTTGATTGGTTTCTGGTCTCGGAGACTGTAAGGCAGAGGGGGGGAAATCCACCCACAACTCTCCTCCTCCTCCTGCCCCTAAAGCATCTACGGCTACTGAGTGGCCCAGGATGCTTTAGGGGCAGGAGGAGGGAGGCGCAAGGGAGGGGAAAATGGGAGGAAACAGAAACGAAGGAGGGATGGATGAGCACAGGAGGGAGGACTGGGGAAGAAAGAGGGAATGGAAGAGGGAGGAAAGGAGGAGGGTCAGAGGGAGGGATAAGCGGGGAAGAAAGAGGGGCTCGCAAGAAATGGGGAAGGCAGGGCGGGAAGGCGCGCCTGGGCGGCAGAGAGGGGGCGAGCAGGGCGGGAAGGAGGGGACGGAGGAAGGTGTGGGCTACGTACCGCTCATCCCGCATTAACACCCGCTGAGGCGCGGCTCGAGGAGGAGGGGAGGGACGAAGGGCGGGGTGCTGGGGGTAGCGGCGGGGAGAAGGCCGGTCGCTGCCGGAGCTGGGAGGAGCAGGTCGGCCTATTTTTCCACGAATGGCCGCCGCTGGGCTGTGGCGTAGCTGCCCGTCTCTCCGCCCGCTGCCGCCGCCTGCCTCAGCCCCGGCCCCTGATTGACAACTTCGAGCCGGACGAAGGGGTGGGAGGGGGGAAAGGCGAAAGAGCCAGAGCGCTGGGGATGGAAGAGGGCGGAGCCCCGCGCGGCCCAGGCTGACACCCACTGAGGAGGGAACCGATGCTGGCAGCAGCTGGCCCGAAGGGAAGGAAGGGGCGGGGGGAGGGGGCGGAGCGAGGGCGGCGCGAGCTCCGCATGAGCAGGGCCCTTGCCTGAAAGCTGGAAGGCAGGCCGGTCGGTTTACAGACAGAAACCACAGCAGCGCGAGCAGGAAAAGACGAAGGGGGCGAAGCGAAAGCAGGGCTGGGCGTGGCCAGGGAAGAAAAAAGCAGGACTAACTGCCGTTGTGGGTGGGTGTTTTTTTCTCCTCTGACAGCGAAAGGAAAGCGGAGGCGGGATCAGGGGCGGAGCGAAAGAGTCTCACTTGTGTTCCCCGCCTGACCGCCTCTGCTTGAGCGCGTGCGGTAAAGCTGTTGAACCGCTGATTGACAAGCCTCAAAGGATCGGGCAACGAATGAAATGGGAAGGCCAAAGAAGCGCGAGCCAACTCGCGAGCGTGTCACTGACAGCGCGGGAAGGATGCGATGCCCCTGCCGTTCCTTGACTTAGTGGCGCCTGGCTCTCTCCAGAGGAAGGCCTCGAATTCTAATTGGTTGAGCCTGGCTTTTTAAAGCCAACCTTAGCCGTCTGTGTGGAATTCAAAGGGGAGGCAGCGAGTAGAAAGTGTACCTCCAAATTCAGTTTTTGTAAGACCTTGATAGCGATTGGATTTAGCAGGGTGCACTGCATGTCGGGATTTGTAGTGCTGACTAGAGTCCGCGCGTGCGCAACGCAACTAGTTCGCTAAAGAAGTCATCTCCGAGAATGATGGATAAGTGACTGCTCGTCATTTGTTCTGATTTGATTGCCATGGACCAGCAACTGGCTTATTTATGATTCGAAACAGTCTTGTATTTATTTTTTTTATTTTGCTTTGGAAGCTTTAAAATAAATATAACATTGGCATTAGGTGTCATTGGAAAACTCCACACTTGGTAGCAGGGTGAGCAACTTGTGGCCCTCAGAAGCTTGCCTTGGAATGTCTATCATCCCCCTCCATTGTTTTGCTGGCTAGAGCTAATGAAAGTTGCAGGCCAACATCTGGAAGTGTCCATCTCTGTTCTACAGATTGCCCTACCTGGAATACATTTCACATATGGCAGATGTGGCTAGAGAGAATAGCAAAAATGAAATATTAAAATCATGTTTTTAGTGCCTGCTAGTCCATAATTAGTAAAAATAGCAAGATAAAATTAACAGGATTGCAGTTTGCTAGTGCCTGGCTCTCCCACTCAAAATAGCCTCCATAAGCACAGAAGAGACTTCCAGGAGGTTTGTAGTGGGCATTGTGACCCTGTTGGAACATCAGGTTGTCCCCCTGCCTACCACAACTTGTTAGTAGAATGGGGAGGTTGGAGCAAAGATTGTTGACATAGAACATCCCCTGATCATTCCACCAATCAGGCTAGTGCTGACATTGTAGCAACCTCATTGTAGCAAGCTTGGTGATTCACAAGGTGGCTGGAGTTTTTTCCCATTGGCATTGCTGGCCTGAAACAGCTAGCAGGGAATAGGAGGTAGCTCATATGCTCATAGTTGGCTAGAGCTACCTCAGGGTCCCCACCTACCAATTCAGGACAGCAGTAAAGAGGAGATAGTTCTGGCTGGCTATGCACTTTGCTGGCTGGGGCTGTGTCAACTTCCTTGCCAGCCTTGAAATGGCTGGTGGGGATGGTACCATAGTGAACCTCAGAAGGTAACCAGAATTGCAGCACACCCAGGTAGCTGTCATGATCTCAGTACCTCTGACAACTGACCCTGCCTTGCTGCTTGGGCACATGGAGGAAAGCTGTCAGTGATGCTCACACAGCAGCCACTTGGCAAAATCAGCAATCGTTTTTGCTTCTCTTGCCAACCAGGTCTGTTGTGATTTGGACAAGATGGTAACCCCAGGTGTGGCAAAGAAACCTTACAACAAACCATTGGCTGTTGGAGTTGGCTGTTAAGCCAAGACACTAGCCTTAAAATAACTCATGATGAGTTCACACATTATACAATGACTCTGTGGCTTGTAAGTGGGGCAAGGGCAGTTATGTTGTATAAACCTAGTGAGTCCATTATTTTTCTATCTATAATTGTACTTCTCTCTCCAGCCAAAAAGGGCTTTCACAGAGGCCTGCAAGTATTAATAGACAATTTCTGCCCTAGGATTTTCAAGTTCTGTAGTTAGCTATGTGATTTTTTTTAATGCTGGAACTGCATATTTATGGTGGCATAGTGAGACTATGAAATCAGGCTGTAAAATCAACACAGTCTAAAACTGAAACTATGGCCCTTTATCAGAATTAAAGTCTGCTTTTTAGGTGAAAAAAGAAGTAATAGCACTATTAAAACTGGTAAATAGCAAATCTTCATGGTTGCTGGGAATGAAAGAGACACGATGCCATCTCTAATGAGAAGGATTCACTTGTCCCATCTGGATGTTCTGATGCCAATTCTGCCTGGTACCTTGAGTTCTCAAATATGCTTTTTCTTGAGTTCTGATTAGTAGTGTTTAAATTTCCCAGCAAGAAGGACATTTACACTTCATTGCAAGTTTTTACATGATCTTTCTGAAAAGTTTTTTTTCTAGGTATTAAAACTCCCTTTACACCTTTTAAAAGTGCGTAGATACAATGTGTGGAGGAAGTGCAAGCTTCTTGTCCTCCCCCGCCCCACCGCCCAAACTGAGTTCATTTAGCAGAAGACCTAGATAAACTTCTATATGTATGAGGTGGCTTTCAGTGACCCAGTTTGCATGATTAAAACAACCCACAGAGACACTAAGCAAGGCACTTGCTTTAAGACAAGAGGTCTCTTTAGATTTAAAAGTGTGTAGGGCCAATTCATGGATGGAGGAATGGCATTATACTGCTATCCCCACTTCCACTAACATATATTCAGTAAGCCTGAACAAAGTTGTATATAAACAGCATCTTCTGCAGAAATCACACAGGTGATGCTCCCAGATAATTCTTAGGGCCAACTGGCATGATTGAAAAGCCCTATTTAAGCAACAGTGGGCTGCAGTGTGTGCCTAGCAGAATTTGTATGTTCGGTGTTCTGCCATGGTTTGTGTCTTGTGAACCCAGGCAGCAGGGATTCTTGCATAACCCAGCAACAGACCATAGGTTATTTGACTCACACCCTTCATCCCAGGTTGTAATGACATGACAAGCTACAGCTAGACAATGAATATCAAAATGGCTGCACACAGACATAAGTCATACTGGGATATTTGGTTGTACCAACCCTATTTATTTATTCATTTATTTATTAATTAAAACATTTGGAAACCATACATCATATGTTTCTGGATCATGCAGAAATTTCTCCCTGCATACAGATTTATTCAGATGGTACAAGTGAATGATTGCCTTATGATACAGGATGGTATCTCTTGCACTTCCAGCACCCATGAAGTTCTGCCAGATTCTGGTTCTAATTAAAAGCCTGCAATTATAAAATACAATACATAACTTATAGTGTAATTATATGTATAATGTTCTCTTTTGATTAAAATAAGCAGCGATGAGATCTTTATCACAAAAATTGTTCCCTGATACAGGAGATCTAATTATAGGCATGTCACAAATGTACCATTCTTTGCTAAGATGATCAAGACAGTGTTACAACTCCAAATGAATCCATTAGAAGCATTTCTATCCTTTTCAGTTGGGCTTTTGGCTGAGATACGTGACTGAGACTGTTTTCGTTGCCTTCATGGATGACCTGTACCAGGTACTAGATATGTGACACTGTACATCCCTGACCTCTTGGCAGCTGGATTTTCTGCCAGCACTGGGCCTTGGAGGTGCTGTTTTGAAATGGTTCCTTCCTTAATGTCAGGCTGAATTAGAAAGTCCTGTGGAATTATGGTTTGACTGCTCAATGATGTCCTGAAGGGTTCTAGTCCCCCATGTTGTTTAAGGGGCAGCAGTGACAATTTTTACTACCCTGCACTTCATCCAGACAGCTTCCACTCCATCTAGACATTTCTGGCTATCTGGATGACATGTAGTGGAGGTGGAGGAGTGAAGGGGCTGGGGTGCAGTTTGGATATGGTATGAGGCAGTGGTTTTCATCTTTTCCACAGCTGGGGACCAGCGAAAATATGTAAACCACCACAGGGACCGCTGAGGCAGAAACAAAAAGCACCATACACATAATACAATATACTGTGTATTTGTTTCCAAAGACAATACCAAAAAGAAAAAAGAAAATTCTCCAAAACAACCAAAAACGGAGCAACAAAAAAATAGCACAGCATGGCTCCCAGCCAACTCCCACTGAGCCACCTCTTCCTCCCCGGCCCCTCTGGCAGCACTGGGACACTCTCCACAAACACAATGCCAACCAAGGAAGAGGTGATGGAGCACTGCAGCTCCCACACCAGTTCATGGCAAACGGGATCTGGCCCCCCACAGACTGACAGGAACTCTCCTGCAGACCGGCATAGTTCGGGGACCACTAGTTGAAAACCACTGAGCCATCAGCTCCACCCTCCTCCCCTTGCTGCCCACCAGGCAAACACTTTTCCTTCTTTCTGAGGCTAATTTACAATCTCAGGTAGCTGATACAGTTCTTTTTTGTGCAGGCTGTGTGTATGTGTGGGGAGAGGAGGAACAGATGCTTCACATGAAGTGTCAGCTTCAGGGTTACAGGACTTCGGATCTGAGACTCCCAAGTGCTTCTAACACACCCCAGACATGTTGGGAGGCCATGTGATTGTACACTAAGGCTGCAGTCTTGTGCAAAGTTAAACACACACAATGCATCGGCTTGAGAGGGCTTGGGATCCATAGTTACATCAGATCAATTTGAATGTGAACACACACATAAGATGATTTTAGGCAAAAATCACATATTAGTCATAACACATCTTTAAATATCATATAGTACTTTTCCAATAACTTGCAGCACTCACACATTGCCAAAGATACTGGTATTATTGTTTTGTCAATGGTTATTTCAGAATATGAAGAATATAAATATATTTACAGGGTTGTAAGCAGAGCTGACTATGATGTACTGTACATATAAGTTAAAAGTAACTACAGAAAAAATGATATCATTGATTAGCATGAGTATAGTAAGCATGGGCTTAATTTTCACTAACGAAGTTCAACCAGTGTCCCAGCCTTGAACTTATAGTAAATGGGAAGGGTTACTGACTTCCAGTTAGTTAGTCATCTACTCTAGCCCCATACCCAATAATACAGTGGAAATGGGATATTCTTTCTTCTGTTTTAAGGGAAAATTGAAAGCAAACATTTGAAGAAATTCTTTCATAGTGATCATGCTTCCTTTTCTCTGATTGACCTATGATAGACAGATCAGAAGAGCTTTTTGTTATAGAAAAACATTGAGTTAAGAAATCAAATCATAAATCATATCAAAATTCTTCCTTCTTCAAGGTTTAGTTATTATGTGTGAAAGAAATGAAAATTGCTTCCCCATACTCCTTGGAATTATGTGATGCTTGAAAATGCCGTTGCTAAGGAATAAAACAGTTCAACCTTTTTTACTTGGAGGTGGGTAAAGAGCACGGCCATGAAGAGATCTCCATCTACCTAAGAAGTGCACCTTGATTTATGGTTGTGTGTACATATTTTTTATCTTAGAGCACAAGCACAGTTGTCTGACATCAAAGGCAGCTTTCTTAGGCTGCAATTTATTGTACTTTACTAGAACCAGTAGCTGCATGTTGCAGCAAGCAATCCACAAAGGTGGACAGAACTAATTTGACACTATGTAACCCAGACACTTTAGTCTACCAACGAAGAACTACTGAAGTGTTTTTATGTCAAAGTTGTATCTCCTGTAATGGTAGATAACAACTGTAAACTACCTAGACACTTCAATAGCTTTTGACTGCTCTGAAAGCTCAACAGGAAATCCTAATTCAACTGATGTGGCTTCCTGCTGAAATGCATGTTTCTGATGACAAATGAAGGAATACTGTGCCAAAACCATTAAGCTAGTTCCACTTAAAGAAAGACTTAAGCCTAAATGCAGATTAACATCAAATGTAAATTCAAACACAAAACCTCACTACATTATTCAGGTATTGACAAACAGTGAAATAAAATTCAAAATATGAACGATGATCCCATGCAGAATATTGCAAAACATGCACATTAAGACTGTAATCCCTCAACTACTTACCTGTGAATAGTCCCACTGGATTCTCAGTAAATGTACAGGATTGCACTGTATGGTTGAAAATCCCATTTATCTTAATAAAGCAGGATTGCATCATTATTTGTAGTGGTTTTAAGCTGTCTGAATTCTAGGAAGGAGATGAGAAAGAGTGGCTAAAGGAGTAGTACTCCCCCCCCCCCAGGTGGTGCCTTCCAGATGTTTTGGATTTCAACACCTATCAGTCCCAATACCCATCAGCAGGACTAATGGTCAGGAATGCTGCAATGTGTTATCCAAAACATTTGCCGGGGAAGATTGCCCAGTTACCAAGAGATACAATGAGAAATTTAATACCTGTTGATTATAATTTATTCACATTTTTCCAACTTTCTGCATATGAGACTCTTTAGATACAATATAATAAAAAGGAAGATGAAATAAGCCAAGCACAACACACACACTTTGGCACTATATTAAGAACAGCGGTAATACAAATAAATAAAACCTGTTAAATGAAGTACTCATTGTCCATATAAATGCTCTCATATGTGGAAGACCAAGTGATCACCTGTTGACTATTCAAACCTTTTGTAAGATTTCCTAGTGTGAACACATGCTCACAGAGGTGAGAGATGTTGAAACATCTATGTAGTTATCTCTTCCTTTCTTGTTGTCAATAACAAAACCTTAGGAAAAGCATTTTAGCTGCTTGGAATGAAAACGGGAACATTTGCACAAAAACTAACAAACCACCCATTGATTATAAGTTGGTAGATAGCGGGTAAGGACAGAAGAGAGTATGGTGTTTTATAGACTGCAGGATGCTAGGCCTGAGGTTTTACATCTCTGACCAGATTTTGCAACTAATCAAGTAATTTCATTCTGCACTAGTTGGAGTTTCTTAGTCATCCTTCAAGGCAGCCATATCTAGAATCAGTTTCAGAAGTCTAGTTGGGTTTAATCAGAGCAATATCAGCTTTCTTTAGACAGGAATGTAGCCAGAAAATCAGAGGTGATAAGAAGAACCCCTACCAACCATTACCACGTGCATCTTCACAGATAGTGCTGAATGCAGGAGTATCCACAAGCTGACATTACCAGGTGTAGAAAGACTGAATCCAATCACCCCTATGCCAGTTCTACCAGTTCCCAATGGTTGTGCTACTGTCAAGGAGAATTTGGCAGAGTTAGTTGTGCATAGACTAATGTTGTTTAATTCATTTGAGCAAAAATCTATTTATTCATATGAACACATACTGTCAACAGTTCTACAATTGGATTGTTAGCTCCCATCCCCAGTGCATTCCCAAAAAGCTCCATGGGTGTGAATCATCTATCAGCGATGTTCTTCCAACAGTGGGAGCTGATATGGGGCATTCTGGAGGGCATGCCAGGGAATGTTGAGATCTACAGGATCATAAGCCAACTTATTTCTCAGCTTACTGCTGAGTAGGATCCAAAATTGTACCATCTTTGGGATTTGCATAGTCACTTCATCCCCTTTAGAATTGATGGGAAATAAATGCTAAACATCAGAGACCTAACACTATCCTGACTGCATCAAGCTTACAGGGCTGGGCTTAGAAAGTGGCAGTAGCTACCACAGGATTGTCCTGTCCATTGGGTTTATATACTACTGTATTATTTTTCTGAAGCAATTTACATTGTACGTAGTAAGCAGGAATGTCTTCCAAAGTTATTTTAATCAAAAAGCAACATGGCCTTATAGCTGCAACTCCAAATAATCTTATTGCCTTCAAAGGAAGGCCATAGGTTTGTACCCTTAGCTTGTTTTTATGCTTAAAATTCTATCTATCATTTGTATTTTTAAAAAGTGTCTTTCTTGCAAGAACTCAAATATTTGCAAATATTTAAAACCTGCTCACCATCATTGAGCATAAGACAAAATCTGTATCATTCAAATATGATCATATTTATATAAACAACTCCTTTTTCATGGGGTGAGTAGGGCAGAATCATGTGCATATTTACCTGGTTTTTCGTTTTTAGAGTATCATCACTTTTTAAATGTCTTTATCTGTTCCTTAGCTATTCATTATTTTGTTTTGCTTTGTATGTATTGCATTTTATTCTTTTTATTTATTATATGTTATTCTTTTTACATTTTGTGATTCACTCAGAGAATGTCTGTTATTAAAAATATAATACAGAAATAAAATGCTCAAACATACATTGTATGCAGTGAGACTCCTAGGGCAGTATGGATATTAATTAGTTTGGCTTAATATAATTTTCTCAAATTATTTGATAAGTGAACTTTTTCCTGCATTAAAACGACAAGCTTCATAATGTTCAACAGCAAACTGAGTTCATGATGACAGTGACAAGTCATCAACTCTTTTACCATACATAAATCTACACTGAAGCATGTTCTAGATAATCGGCACAGAAATACATATTCATGCGCAACACCTGAGAATCTCTTTCCTTTTATCATTTAAAACAACTCTTTTTAGCTTTCCACTTTATATGAACTAGATCAAAATCATTTCCCAGACATTAAGATGTTTTTCTTCTACTTTTAATTCAGAATGAAACAATAACATGACAAGTTACGATTAATTTATATTTCTATTGCTACAGCATATCAAAAAGTAGATAAATTCAACTCATTTAAAGAAATGAAATGATGAGCACATCTTTTTTTTTTTTTTTTTCATAAGTGGATCACCTTTAATATATTAGCTTTTCCTTATTTTGAGATAGCAGCTTCTAGCCGGATCTATCTTACAGGGTTGTTATGAAGATAAAATGGAGAAGAAGAGGATCATGTACAGCATTTTGGGCCCCTTAAAGGAAAAGGTGGGATAGAAAGATAAAGGTACATTATGGATGTTAAAGGCTTAACAAAAATCTCATGAAGTAGAAGAAATGAAGGACCCCTCATTTGGCCCGGAACCTTTGCATAAGGTAAAATGCTGGAATTCAGTGCAATTGTTACTGAAGATAGTGATAATGTATATATTGTGTGTATTTTTACAGGGTTTCAAAGGAAAGGCCAAGTAGACTAGACTATACTGGGAGTTGTAGGAAGGTTTTGTTTTCTGTCTAAACATGTACAGGTTTGTTTTCTAGTTAATGTAAATTCTTCCAAATTCTGTCTTTAGTTTAATTTATTTAATATTTAATCTCTATATTATATACATTCTGGTTTCTGCATTGAAATATTGATCTACTAATATATTTCATATGTGGAATGTGCTTATAGCTTATACATAAACCCAGTGTAGCTCATTTTCTGTCTGGTGTGAATTTACCATTGATGCTTAGATCAGGGATGACCAATTTTTGTACTCTTGGGGAGTGAACTTCAATTCTGCACACAGCAGTTCAGGTAAAAGAAGTGTAGTTTGATTTTCAGACTCAGAAAAATTGGTGCCCTACACCATTATAGTCATGGAACAATGTACTAAGTCAGTTATGGTACCTATCATTACAGAACCTCTTTCAAAGCAGCTTATTTGATGACCCTTCCAGCCTTGTCACAGGGATTGGAGAATGCCTGGGGAGAATACATGTAATATGCACACAGTTCATACAGGCCACTAGACAGACCTGTTTGACCTCACAGACATGATGCATTAACTTCAGTGCACACTGTAGAACATTCCTAACATAACACTCCTTTGCAGCTGCATACTAATAATAGTAGTTAAACCTGGAGTTGGGTTTGAAGAAGAATGTATGGACAGATAGGAAGCCTTGGGAAATCATGAAAATGATGAGTGTTTGTTGTTTCAGCAAGTGCCAGTGAAAGAGACTGATGGAATAGGTATGAACCATTTCCAGTTTGCACCCTAGAAAACCACAACCATTATGGGAAAGACTTGTGAGTCCCTCAATACCTGGCCCTGTTCTTCTGTCTAGCTCACTTACATCTGGCCCAGGAAGGCAAAGCCCCGACTGGCTACTGCTACAGAGAAAATGGATACTGCTGAGACCTTCAAATCAGGATCTTATTTCAGTTGGTTGCAAGGGTAACCTTTAGCTTTAGATGAGATGTATTTTTGTTCCTATTTATATTTTGGTTCTTTATTTCTGTTTGTTTGGTCTTAATATGAATTATTAGTGGAATTTTTAAACTTGGTATATATTAATTGCGATATGTTCACCTATTTGTAGAAGCCTTTCTTTAAATTTTGCTATGACATGTAATCTCAAGTTATCTGGAAATATTGTTGTAAGCTGCTTTGAGCATGTGGAAGAGCAGCATATATAAACTGAGAAGAGGACTAATAGCGGACTGGCTGGTTTTTGGTAGCTTGTTCACGATCACCAACCTTCTTACTAAGGAACACCAGGCATCTCTGGAGCATTAGTTATGTCAGTGGGACTACTCTCAAAAGGACTAACACTATTGTATTCCTTAGAAGTAACATTACAGCCAAGCTTTTCTCCAGGAGTCAGATAAAGTGACTCCTGCTGCCTAATTCATTATTCCAAATAAGCTAAAACATGCTGGTATTTTATCTAACTTAGGCTTACCAGTAAATAGATTTTGCCATTAGTCTTTCTGGTAGTGATACTGCACACTTGCTCGGCTTCAGCCAACAGGAAATAGTTTGGTCTGTCCTTTCTTGACAAAAAGGAAACCACATCTCTTTATTTTGCTTTCACCTACATTGTGTTATTTCCTGTAGAGTGCTAGAAGCAGTGAAGTAAGAGGTAGTATTTTAATTAACAGCTGGATTATGAACATATTTAGTACCTTTAGTGGCTGCCCTCAAATAATGCATCCTCATATATAGGGAATATATACACAGATGACCATACCAACTTTAAGTACAGACTGTGCCAGTGACATAATACATCAGTTGACGTGATAGCATTTTACTACTTTAAACATTTGATCACCACTTTGGTGTTCATAGCTTTCATTCCTGTGTAGCTCACAGAACTGTTTACCTGACGCACATAAATACTTCGGATATGGAGGCCTCAACTCTGGCCTGGCTTTTCTTTTTCTAAGATGTAAGATGATAAAAGGTGCAGAAAATTCTGATGAAGGGACTCTATTCCATAAAACAAAACATGAGAGGGACTAAAAGGGAAAAAGTAGCTTATTTCACTTCTTGACACTTTCAGCTACTCCCATTCTTTTTTTAAAGTGTTTGCTTCTCCCTGTATGTAAGAAGCTGATGACACATCTCAGTGTCTGGTGAAAGAATGATGAATAAGATGTTTAGCAGTTATAACAGGTTATTCTTCAAAAGTAGGAAACATTTCTTTGACAAATAATAATTGTGTGCAAAATAAAGATTGACCTGATTCTGATACATCGTTCTTAGTCTGCATTCCATCTTCCTGAGTGGCAGGAAATTCGAGGCAGCTTCTTAAACACTCTAATATTATTTGGAGTAAATAGCACTAGGAACTTGTTTTTTTAATATGTCGCTTATTTACAAAGGGGAAATGCCTGTAAGGAAGGAGTGTAGAGAGATACTTATTAATGCTTCATGAATTTACTCTGAACAACAGCATACATGAGTGCTTTCCAGGGTAATATGAGAGAACAGTAGTCATAGAAGATGTAGTAGAATGTGTCAGCAGTCTGGAAATGTCTGTTTTTTAAAGTTTCTTTGCATCTTGAAGTATCACTTTAACCCATTATATTGGTCAGAAGAGTTTGAGAAATTATAATTCGTCAAACTTGATTTTCATGAGCTGACTCATATCAAATGATTCAGTGATAAGATATACAGATGCTGAGAAACACATAAAAAGCTTCAGACCCAAGTACTATATTATTTCCTTTTAGCAAAATATTCTTGTGTGTCAAAAAACATTGTAATGTGCATTTCTGTTTTAGATGGACCAGCAGAAAGACAAGCATGTGGTCCTGGATCAAATCAAGCCAGAACATTCCCTGGAAGCAAAAAAAAAAAAAAAGATGAAAATAAAGCTGTTGTACTTCAGGCACATCATGAGAAGGCAAGACTCAGCGAAGATTAGAAGACAACAATTCTAGGGGAAGTCAAAGGGAGAAGAAGGAAACGAAATATGGGAAAACCAAATATAGCCACACCCTTGATTTTACAAGAACTATAGGCTGTGAAGGACAGGACATTTTGGAGGGTATAATTCATGCAGTTGCCAAAATCAGAGATGACTGCACAGATGAAATGAAACAAACAACAACATTTTATCTGTTCAAATGAAACAGCTATGAATAGGAGCAACCCTAGAAGAATTGCTACATCCAAGTATTATAAATCCTTCTGGCATATCTGCAGGCCCATTCCCCCCACCACCTTTATATACTAGGATCCCAAAAATTAAAGCTACTTGTATGAGATAGGATATATTGTTGCAATTCTTCCTCTAGCACTTTCTACAGCATCTGCTACTGCTCCCATTAAGCTCAAATTAGAGCCAATAAAATAAAGCAGTACTCCCACATTTTCTTATTATTTGCTTGCAAATTCTCTCTACCACTAATGAAAATAGCAGAGAACAGTCAATGTCCTCCTTTATCCTTGCAAAATTATTCTCTGTTTGGATGAACCATGAACAAAAATGTTATACAAATGGCAGTCTGTCCCCCCCCCCACCCCGTCCCGTGATATCTATAGAGTTCAAGCCTTAACTGTTTTCACTAGAAGTGGCAACAGTCTACAGTCCTTTAAAGTAACTATATAGCTAACTATATATAGTGGAAAGTAAGAGTTTGATATCCATAGTTTATTAATAATGTTCAATTATCTTTTTACATACCATTCCCATGGATGCATTGTTTAATTTCTGAAACAAAAAGAAATTAAGACTCCTGATTTATTATCCAGCATTATCCACTAGAAAAATAGTGAATAATGATGCACTTAGAAGGATGAAGAGCAGTGTAGAAAAAAGACCTGTCAGATTGAAGTACTAGACAAAGAACTGAGAAAATGCCTATGTCTGTATTTCAACATGTCTATATTGGGAAACAGGAAAACCAATCAGTCAAGAACCTTCCAGAGTAAAATCCTTTACACAGCACTAGAGAAGACATAGGCTGAGGTTATTAAGGAATACATGAGCTGCCATCCTGTACATAAGCCTTACCCAACCTGGTGCTTTTCTGATGAGCTTGATTACAATTCCCAGCATCACATAGCCAGTATGAACTGAAGGCCACAGGTTGGGAAGACACTGTACACCTAGATTCACCATGAATTGATCCCATTTTGTTGCATGAATGGCAGTTACTGAGGCCCAAGGATGTGAAACTTGGGCAGGTTCAGCCCTCCACCTGTATGAATGAGCCTTGCCCATCATGGATGATTACTAAAACTAAGGAAGGGCTTTGTACCTGTGTCCAGGAGGCTGTGAATGCCTCCTTGAAGGAGGGAGTGGTATCTGTCTCTTTAAAGGAACCTGTCATTAAGCCACTCTTTAAAACTTGCACCCAAAGGATGTGAATAATTATAGACATGCTGCTAACACCCCCTTCCTGGGCAAGGTATTTGAGCAGGTGGTAGCCAAGCAGCTTCAAGCAGTCTCAAATGAAACAGACTATCTAAATCAATTTCAATCGGATTTCAGACCTGGTTTTGGAACAGAAACTGCCTTGGGTGCCCTGTGGGATGACCTTTGCCTGGAGCGACCCTCTTGATTCTCCTGGACCTTTCAGCAGCTTTTGATACCATTGACTATGATAACCTTCTGGATAGGCTGGTGGGGTTGAGAGCTGGAGGCACTGCTTTGTGGTGGTTCTGCTCTCGCTTGACCAGTCGATTCCAGAAATGGTGCTCTCCTTTTTTTATCCCCTGTGCTATTTAACATCTTCATGGAACTGCTGGGAGAAGTCACCCAGAGGTATGGGCTAATATGCCACAAATATGCAGAAAAGACACAGCTCTGCCTCTCTTTTTCACAAGTTCAGGTGAGGCAGTGGCTGTTCTGAATCAGTGCCTGGGCCTGGTAATGGACTGGATGGGGCCAATAAACTGAGACTCAATCCAGGCAATACAGAGGTGCTGTTGGTAGGTGGATTGTCTGACCAGCTGGGAAATAATCAACCCATCCTGGACATTTCCCCTAAAGGACAGAGTTCATAGTTTGGGGGTGCTTCTAGATCTTGAATTGTCACTAGGGTGGACTTAGTAGCACCTTTTATCACCTTAGGCTGATTTACCAACTATGACTCTATCTGGAAAGGTAGAGTCTAGCAACAGTGATCCATGCTCTGTTAATCTCTCATCTGGACTATTGTAATACACTTTTTGTGGGGCTTCCTTTGAAAATGGTCCAGAGACTTCAATTAAGTTCAGGATAGAGCAGCGAGGCTGCTAATGGGGACTGGCTGACACAAACACATCAGGCCAGTCCTCTATCAATTGCACTGGTTACCAGTTGAAGTCCAGGGCTGATTAGCATTTAAAGCCCTGAATGGTTTGGGACCAGGTTATCCGAAGGAATGCCTTCTTCTGTATTCATTCCTATTTGTACTCTATTTTATAACTGTACCTTTAAGATTGGTTTAGCTGTGGTTGTGCTGGGTCGATCTTTGTTTTATTGTATTCTTGTATTTATATTGATTGTATTGTTGTGATTTTATTATCACTGTTTTATATTATTGCATTTTTTTTGCATTGTATTCTGTGAACTACCCAGGGAGCCTTTGGGCTGATGGGTGGTGTGGAAATATAATAAATAAATAAAATCCACATGACCTAGGAATAACATTCCTGAATTCGATGAGTTGTTTGATGAGTCAGGAGATTTACTGAAGTATTGGAGAAAAAGAAGTTCAGAAGACCATTATCTTGACGGTTGCAGATGTCCATCTGCCTTTGTAACAATTAAGGCCAAGTTTTATTTTACATAGATCTTTGATTTCAATTCTCAAATTCTTCAAAAACTCAAATTGAGTCATCAGGATTTTTTCAAAGCAGCTTCTCAGAGCAGTGGAGGAAGGGAGTTTTTATTAAATAAATACTAAGTCAGCACCATGGGTGACTTTCTCCACCAGGTTTCTTGTCACAGGCATCACTGCCTCTGTGAATATTCCAGCCATGGTCAGGAGGAAGGGTATAACTTGTTATTATGTGTGATCCTGGCAAGAGTGGGTTGCTGGGCCACTTGACAAGCCAGGCTATTTTAGGGTTAACATAACACGTTAACCTCCTGAACAACCTTCACTCCCTGGGTTTACATGTAACAGGAAACTATGGCAGGCCTTTGCCATGGCTCAGATATTCTAAATCATGGATGCCACCATGTTGAGAAGCCCCATAGGAAAGTTCTTTCATGGTGGCCTTTTCTTACAGGTGGACTGGGCCACCATATTTATATTTTAAGGGTGTGGGACCATTTGGAGCAGCTATATTTTATTGTATGTTTCTCCCCTTTCCTTGCTAACCTGTGTGGGGTGCTCTGTTCTGATATGCTCACTGTAGGAGTGGAGTGGGAATTGCTGCTGGGTGTTTGCATCTAGAATCCAAAACCAATGTGCATGTTATGATTCTAGCTACAGGTAGAGTTTCCACGTGTATTGCAGGCAGGCTGTTTGGACAAAGTGCACTTTCCCTGTATGATCTCATTGATGGCACATATTGGGCCTGCGCACTGGGAAAAAATGTTGTATTGGAAATCCTGTTTTAGCTGTTAAAATTGTTCTAAATGTTGTATATGGGAAGTTTTATGCCATTTTTCTTGTGGCATGTGCTTAAGGGTGTGTGTTTTATGAATTGTTGTGAATTCCTCAGACAGCTCCAGCTATGAAAATGATAAAGAAATAAAAATAGAGGCATAGAAACAGACATAAACAATGAATTAAAAAAATACTGGTGTGCTATGATTGGGTGCTGGTTTGCCCTGTACTTTATGCTGTGCAGTGTGGACATGGGTGGGGCAGCCATTAAAACAGAAGAATGGATCTTCTTTTAGCTCCTCCATGCCACCACTATTGAAGTCAAGTCTGGACTGCCATCAATAGTGAATGGTGCCTACTGCAGGATTTTAGGATACAGCTTCTTCTCTACACTGCATGATAGCACCCAGAATTTTGTCTCATTTTAGCCATTTTCTTTGTGCATCTGTGGCAGCAGGCAGCTTGTGTGGAGAAGCATCTTCCAATGCCTATGGCCTTAGCTTGCATAACTCCAGAATAAGACTGTCCTCTCAATGCTCAGTTTGTGGAAGCCAAAGCCTTGAAAAAGCCAGACATTTTACAGAGGAAAGATGGGTGAGCAGTTGCTTATGCATATTAAGATAGACCAATATGCAGTTAACTTGCCCACACGGTCTCTTTATCGAGTGCACCATTTCATTATCTTTACATTCTTTCAAAGGAGTCTTTTTTGTAAGCAATATAGAATCAATGCTCTTTTTTTTTTTTAAGAGAAGTGTTCTTTATTGTATTTTGCTTTACATGGAGCTTATCCCTTATGGGGTAAAATTTATATCTTTCCCATCTCTTTGAACTCAGTAAAACAGCCTCTGGGTCAGTTTGCAAGGAAGCGGCAGCATTGTCTTACAAAAGGAATTATAGGGCTCTCCAAATAGGTGACATGCTGTGGAGAACTGTAACGCCCACATCAATAATATTAAATAGGATTTTCTATTAAAAGAAAATCCTACTACGAATCAAATTCTGGTCTCTGCCTGATCCATCTGGTGTTTTAGTTACATTCTGTCCTCTGAGACTCTGGTGAATAGAAAAGGTTTGATTTGGTCAGGCACTATAGACTTGCTTTGTTGCCAGCAACAGTAAAGCAGATGTTACTAAAGAGGAGCAAAAAATTCTTCATATTTCAGTTTTTCATAGGTAGATTTAAATCTCATGAGTGTTTTGCAGTATAAATTTGTGGGATACCTCCTCTGCAATTTTGCAATGAGAAGCCCAAAGGCCTGGTGATGGTCTGTTATCAGTGCTTTGGCAGCCATTGACCAGAATGTTGGCAGGCGAGTCACCTCTGCCCTTGATCTCAGAGAATGCTAATGTCAGAGCTTCCAAGGGATCTGAAACCTTGCTAGGCTCATGCCAGCAAGGCAGAAATGAAGGAACAGCAGCGTTTTTGCTCATCCATCCATCTTCCTTGCCCAGATGAGCTTTTGCCTTCTTCCATTCCCACTGAAAACAACTGAAGGGAATTCCACTATGCCAGCCTCAGGTTTGTGGGTTTGTCTGAGGGCAAGGAGAACCCGAGTTCTTTCAGATCCATAGCCCTTCCTAATACACCCACTCTCATGTCTTCATCACTCCCTCTTCAACTTTTAGCAGAACATGGGTGAAGATTTCCACAAGGACATGGAAATGGAGATCAGAGGTTGGATCTTGTCCCCCGAGGATGCACCACTCCTTTCATGATTGAATGGGGAGATGTGATCAGTCCTATGGTCCTAAGACACCACCCAAAGGACTATAGGATGGCAGCCTCAAGAAGTAGCAGAATGAAATGTTTCTCTCATGTTTTTTTTCTTATGTTTCCTCAAACAGAAACACTGAATTTTTCTTTTTAAAATTAAAGCTGAAAATACAGTGAGAAACCTGGAATGGTCTTGAAATGATCTCTCATACATGCACGGCCTCATGACAAAAGTCCTAGTTTTCCTTTTCACCTTTGTATTTCTCTGTTAAGTCCTTGGTGCCTGAATCTTGAAGAAGCTACTGCTCCTCATCCATCCATGTCTTGCACACCGCCCTGTTAGATCTTCCTTGCTATCTCAGGGATCTTCCTTTCAGTGTGCATTTTTCCTTTCTGCTGCTCTCTGCTATTCCATAACAGAAGAGATACTGAAACAGAACCAAGCATCTAGAATGAATGAATTTATTTCGTTCATATGCAGCCTGCCAATTCCCGTTGGAGAGGAGGGCAGGGATTTCCGTCAGTCTGGACCTTTTTGAAATGAGGGAAAAGACATAAATGGCTGTGATGGTGACAAGACTTGGCCAAGCTATGGGACATTGGACTAGCTTGAAGTTGGATGCTTCCAGTGGCTCTGGGCCCATAGAAAACCCTGGTACGTCCATAGCATCAAATCAGTTGTCCCAACATGTACAACAGAGCATACATGCACACGTATCTAATCTCCATCAGCTTAATTTATTATTTGCCTGCACATGCTGCCTAAACATGTACAATTCAGTGCGAAGTTTTCAGAGGTACATGAATCAGATGCTTATAGCTGCAAACTATTCTGTCAATGTACAGATGAGGCAGTGATACAAGTAATCAGGAAGGTCTCGTGCACAGTTGCTGTCCTTCATGCATTGGGCTGATTGGGGATGGGGCGTGTTGGCTAAGCCACTCCATTGGTTCTGTTGGAAATCACTCCAACATGAGCCAAGATATAAACAGAGAGAACCTTGATCACTTCCCCCCCCAAATTCAAAGGCATCAGATCATTTGACTGGCTTCCTCACATCCGCTTATACCAGGGGTAGACAATTTATGATGCCTGGCAGCCCTTGTTCCCTTGTGGTTCCCACTATTCCCCTAAATTCAGCTGGGGAAAGGAATTGTTTGTGGTTTTGTAATGGTCACATTTGCAGTGTGGAGCTTCAAAAGGCTTGAGTTTTGTTTTAAATCAAGCTAAGTTGAACCATTTAGTGCTCTGTAGTGTTAATATTGCCATTAAAAAGCCAAACCCAGCTGTTTCCATGCAACCCATGCTGGAAGTTGGAGTTCTAGAGGGAAAAATGACCCCCAGAGCTCTCCTAATTGACCCTCAGGTGCAGATGTTAGTAGCTGCAGTGCCTTAAGTAGGAGCTCTAACAGAGAGCTGCTCACAGTTTGCAAGAATGAATCAAAGGAAGCACCTGATATTCCTAATCTGGAGCGAATCCTTCTGGTAACAGATTGTGCCAGGGTCAATACGGGAGGCTGGCTGAACTATTTTGCCTTATTCAAGAGTCAGTTTTGGGTTCTGTATAATTTCTGGGTTATATCAACCTATAATGTAAAACCTAGAACATTTAACAAGAAACTCTTCTTTGAAAAGTTCTAGACTAATTGAACACATACTGAAAAACAGTATGTATGGAGATGATAGGTTAGATCCAACTTAAAATTAAGTGAACTTCAGTTCCTTTAAGATATATGGGACGAGTAAGCAATTACCTTTCAGTGGGAACTAGCTGCAACTCAGACCTATGGCTTTTTACTTGATGTGGTGATGCCTGGAGTTGAAATGTTTCTGTTTCAAATTATTAAACATTCTTTTAGTAACAAAGCCCTTTGTTCTAACAGAAAGAAGAATAATATAAGACAAATAATAACTTATTTTTCAGTAAACAAATTAGTTTCAATCTAAACTGGCTGGGCAGTTTAGAAACTTGTAGATTAATACATCTGGGGGGGCACCTGGTTGGGGAAAACTCAAATCCACACCCAAAAAACACAGCTATGAGCTGATACAAATTGCAACAAAAACCCTTTTGTGCCCTCTTGTGGTCAGTATCAGCAACAAATTAAAATACAGGGCTGTCATTGTTCCGCAGATATAAGGTATTTGCTGTTGTCATGGGAATATTTTGCATTTAGAGAAATCTGCAGAGACAGTAGAGCACAAGTTATTTACCACAGAGGAAAAAAATAAATTATTTTTATCCAAATAAAGACATCAGCAAGTGCCAAATTCAGTCAGTTTTGCATATATTGTTATATAACTTATCTAGAACTTATTGATTTCAGGCACAATCCTATGCCTAATGTGAGAAAAGGCCTACAACTCCCATTAGGCCCCAACCAAAATGGCCTTTTCTTTTCTAAGTGTGTGCAGGGTTGTGTCCTCCTTCTCCCCTACCCTTCAGCTCAAGTCCTCTTGGAGCAGCTTATGAATGCAATGGTGCTCTTCCACCCCTTTAATTCCCATAACATTCCTGGGAGGCTGAGAGAGGCCATGTCACCCAAAGTCACTCAGTGCGCTTAATGGCCAGCTGGGGTCTTGCCCATCCTTGTCCAACACTCTAACCTTCACCACAATTTGCCATTTTTAATTTGGCCATTTTCGCAGTTAACGCTGTTAGCACAATCCTATGCAAGCCTGTTCACAACTATGTCCACTGTTTTGGTGAGACTTATCCTCAGGTAGCTATATTCTAAACCTACTTTTTAGTTTATCTTGTGCTGTTGCATGAACTGGCAGATAACTGTTTGCAGTTCTGAATAGGCAAAAAGCTTTTTTTTTCCAGTTACGGATGGATTTAGATTTACTTGTACTTCCATTTTATTTTCATGTACTTCTTGTGTTATTTGTGGACAGATATGCTATTCTTGAAATATATTACTGGCTCAAATCTCCCTTTATTACCTCCATAGTACAGTATACCTTCTGCCCTGGGACAAGCAGAGTCTGGTGAGTCAACTGAAAGCAGGTGATGTGGATCAGTTTTGGACACCTATGAGAGAAAACGTGCATAGACACCAGAACTAAAAGGGAATGTGCAAAGCAAACCTCTAAAATCACCAGCGTTGTCAAACTTGATCAAAACAAACATTTTGTAGCCACATCTTGATTGTGGCATAAATTGAATCTGACAATCTTTAGATTGTCACAAAACTCATTATTGTTTTAGCTTTGGTTGACCAAAATGGCTGCCTTCTGAAAGTTTTAAAAGTACTGAATAATAAGTTATGTATAAAGTAAAATGGCTATCATTTTCTTCATTATTACTTCACATATGTGTCCTTTCTCCACAAAAATTAGGGTGGGGTGATTGTCCCATTACATAAAATATAGGATAGTTAATATATTGTACTGAGGAACAGAAGGACAGTCCAGGGTTAAAAAAAAATAAAAGGAAGACGAAGAAGAAGAGGAGGAGGAGGAAGACATCATAAAATTAAAGAAGTCTAGATAAATATAGTTCTTGTATGTAAAGGATAAACAATATTATACTTTCCTATAAGGCATTACCCTTACATTAACCTATATGTATCTACTCAGAAGGAAGTCCCATTGAATTTAGTAGGAGGTATAGAATTGCAGTATGTGTCTTTGAAACATAAGTTTTCAAAGAAATTTAGTGAAAATAAATACTAGCAGCATTTGTTAACTGTAAATACTTTGTGTTTTCTTGTTCTCTATTGTACCATTCCTTTTCTCATTTTTGTAAATAAAGAATTATGCATGAGATTTTTATATTCAGAGGAGAGAAAGCTTTAATCTATGGACTTGACAAAATGTGATCATATGCAAAATGGTATGATGAATGCACATTAGAAGATTTGTCATTACCATATTCTCAATATACTAAAACATCAGATTCATGAATATATGTTTTAATCATAACATTAGAAAGAAAATGTGATTTGCAGAAAAATGCTAAGTAGCTACAGTATATGAGTATTCAATAACTCAGTTTCCTTTTTTGCATCTTTAAATTCCATTTTACTGTTTTCACATCATATATTTGCATTTGAAAAATAAATAGCTACAAAGTATGCGATTCCATTGTTCTCCCTTGCCAACATCAAAATGGGAACCTGAGATATTTGTGGTATAGATGCTTTTATTTTTCATATTTTATCTCTGAATGCATGAACATCCCCTAATCTAGCTTCTAAGGAGAATATTTGCAGCTCTGCTTAAGTCACAATATATGAAATGAAAACATGCATATTCTCTATTATTTTACCATTCATGCAGTCTAAATAAATTTCAGTAGGAAAGAGTTTAGAAATCTTGTCTCCAAGGTAATTTGTTTGCTGTATAATGTAACTAGCTACAATTTTGCTGATATCTGTCATAAAGGTACTTTGTATAACATAATTTTTTAACAGCACAGGAATATGTTTGCAGAAGACATTCATGAGAAACCTACTTATGCCTTAACATAAAGTTAGGCAGCAATCTTATGCTGAACTTCCTGGGAGTAAGCCCCATTGAATCCCATGGACCCTGCTGTTGAATAAACAAGTACAGCATTGCACAGTTAGTATATCTTTGCATATGTATCTTGTCATATACTTTTATTATGGCAAAAGTTTAAAATGTCCTACAAATAAATAAGAAGATTCAGGTTGCCATGCCATGAATATGTAAGCTTTGGAAACAATGTCCTTTCTTGATTATAAACCGGCATGAAATAAGGAAAAAGAAGGGAAGACAATTAGCCTTAAAATTATGTATCCATTGTTCAAACTTCTGTTTGCCGTGTACCACATTATCTTCTCCATATCAGAAAAGCCCAGCTATTTCGTCTTTTATATTTATCAAGGAGTGGGCAGTAATAATCTATGAAACTACTTGGTGTTTTCTTCTAGACTACTAAAAGAGCTGGTATTTTTCCTACTCATTTTTACCATGCTTTAATGTTTTTTCCAGAACCTATTAAGTCATTGTCTAAGCCTGCCAAATCTACAGGTTGACTATCCTGAGAAATAACATTGGGGATTCACAAGACTGATGAAGCCAACGTACTGTGATAGCTCTGCAGATTTTTAAGAAACTTTCCCCCCCTCTGAACAGCTACATATGCATCATAGCAGAAGCTAAATTTGATTACTCCTCTCAGTTTCAGAGCAGTTTGCACTATGGCATCGCAGGCTGCTGTCTGGAGAAAAGCAATTCTAAAAATATTTTGGGGTTAGACAGCCTCTTTTTTCTTGACCGACACATTTTGCAGTTGAAACACTAAGGAAAAAAGAAAAAGAAATCAGCTAGCTAATTCAATCAGTATTTCTATATATTCTTTTGTGTTCATGTTTACATCTGTGCTTTGCTGTTCTTATATCAGGATGACACATGTTTAATTTTTAAAATTAATATTTACGGGTTTTGCAAGCTGGCATTTTGTGATCACTGAATTATGAAACTGTCAAATTTCTTGCTAAGGACCAAATTAAACTGCCTAGAGGCAAACTTTTTTCGAGCAACAGAGGGCAGTCTGTGGTTTGAAAAGAAACTCAGCAGCGGTCTTGGAGCTGAGTATGGTTTTGACACACTAAGATTGTAGAAGAGCATGATTCAAAAACAAATATGCAGAGTGGTCAATTTATAATTTATTGAAAACATCACTGATCTTTGCAACAGCATCTAATACATGAATGAAAGAGAACCCCATCATTTGAAAAAGCCAGATACCAGAATTTTTAATATCTGCAAACACACATTATTATTTTGCAACCAGATATTTGCTTGTATTGAAAATTCTCAGAGGAAAGCTGATGAATATTAAATGAATAAGTTTCCAAAAAATTAGATGTATTCATTATTTGCTGTATTAATGTATATATAACCTTCTGACCTGTTAATGTGATAGAAATAGCATCAACAGTGTAATCTTAAACATGGTTACACATAAGCAGGTTCCATTATGTGCAATAGGGCTTACCTAAGTGCATAGAATCGCATACTAGGAACATACTGGAAAATACCCCTTCATATGTCAGATATTCTAGAGCCACTATTCATACTTTACTGCTAGCAATATAATAATATTTATGAAAGAAAAATAAATCACCATTTCCTTTTTTTGGCTTCCAGTTCCTTCTGTGTCATAATAGTTGTAGCAGGGAAAAAAAGTGGAAAAGAAAGGTTTTAACAAAAATAGTATGTATTTGTTTAGCAAAGGCAGCAGAGTACTTAATGTCCACTTCCATCCTGTCAACTCAAAAGGCATTTTGCCACCGATCGAACTGGTATGAAGAAGGTGGCAACGATGTGGGTGTTACTGTTTTAACAAAATAATCACATGCATGCAATGATACTAGTAGAGTTACTGCTTGTACAATAGTATTTTGCAAACAGAATCATGTCAACTGCTCCATGGAAAAAGATGATCTCAGTGCTTGATTTGACATGATTAGAATTGAACTATTTAGTGTTTAGATTCCTGTCAATATTAGGCTCCTATTAAACTCAGGTAAAAAGACATGTAATTCAAGAAATGGAAAAATCCTGCATACATTTAGCAAAATGGGTGATCAGCTGTGTCTGGGTTATTTCATGTATAGCACATGTGTGCGAGTTATTTGAACAGCTGGATACATGCTTCGAACACAGGCATTCTCCCTCCCAAGTGCTTTGTATGCATTGCCTGTAATAAGGGTTTCATTAGTCAGTGTAATCCCATTATATGAATTTGTATACTTTGTGGTGTGCTGAATACAAGTCAAACTAAGTTAATTCAAGTGCAACACAGAAATATACAAGATTAATCTATTACATTTGCTCTGAATGATGTATGTGCTGTCACACCCATGACTATGTGCTGTGTGAGAGGGTCTTCTATGTGGTCCCTATAGACATCTCTCTGTGGACACCCCGTGGCTCCCCACCCCTCCTGATTTGCATTTTATTTCTTAAGACTTTATTTTATTTTTATTTTTTTTGCATCAGGGAAGCTGCAAAGCAAAATGCTGTCCACCACCACTGCCGCCACCACCGCCACCACCTGTATTTGGGTTCAAATAAATGTTTATGTGTTATGGAACTCAGAGCCACTGCGACATCTCACCACTTTGCCTTCTGGGAAGTTTTTTGTGATGAGCCATGCCCACCATGGTAGCTGCTTCATGAAGAGGCCAGTGCCCACATGGTGGCCATTTTGTGAAGGAACCCATAAAACTCTCTCAAAATTCCATGTGCTTCCACTGACCTATAAATACTTTTTAAAATTTTGCCTATTAATCCATAGGAAACTGAGCCATAGGAAAATCCATCTATTTATTCATCACTTAGTTAAAGTTGTAGACAGGTTTCACTTGTATTGAAAGAAGAGATATTCAAAGATACCTAATATATACACGTATTACAAATCCATAACGTTGCAGGAAAGAATCTACTGCCTTGTTGACAAATGTATATTCAGCACTTTGTGGATGGTCCATTGCAAATCTAGTGCCACAAACAGAAGTCTTTGTATCACCTGAGAAGCAGTATTTTTAGTGGAACCATCAGTCTAGATATACTTACAGCTATCAAATTCAGTAAGCAAGCAAAGAGCAAGCAATTCACATGCATGGATGAATCAAATTACCCTTTGATACTTGTTTTGTATAAGCCATATATAGGCAAGAACCAAAGTAGTTGTATCTGTTTCTGTAGAACCAGAAACAGCAGCTGACAAAATCCAGACTAGTTGCTAGACCTACACCCAGCATTATAAACAGGCTTATTTACAGTTTGGTGTGCCTGTTGTGGTCAATTCTTGGATGAATTATATTTTACTTTTCCAGACAAATATGTGGTCTGTGCTCACATTCACAGTCAAACCTGGACCTCACTTAATGCTTAACTATGGCTTAGTATTAAGTGAGCAGAACTCAGACCTCTTCTCTCTGCTCCTCTTCTCCAACATGGTCACAAGATTGGTAGCTTTCACTTCCTTTTTTAGGTAACCTCACTGGTATGTCCAAATGCATACAAACTATAGTTAGAGTTTGTAGTTTACTATAACTATGGTTTACTGAAACAAGCCAACTTCAAAGTGTGGTTTATGAAGCTGACTTGTTCCCGTGTGCTAGAGTTAAGGTTAACCAAAGTTTGTGGCATGGATCTAATGTTAAACTATAGTAAAAATGAAAGCAAGAACTTCTGATGCTCTCCTTCCAGCTGCACCAGGGGAGGAGACAGGAAGGAGGAAGTTTGTGAACAAGTCTTATGAATGTAATGCTAAATGCTACTTTACAATTATGTCCAAATGAGGCCATGTTGTCCTTTTAAAATAAAAGTGCTAGGTTCTTCTTGCCTTCTACAGAGTTCTGCCATTAAAGAAAAAGTCCTTGCTTTCTTCTGGACTTTAATAATCTCCACCAGAAGCTAGTTGCTATTATGAATAAGACTACATATTTTGAGGTCTACACAGTCCTGTCTCTTTCTTACATAGCTATTGAGTTAGCAAAGCCAGCTCAGAGACAGTTTTGCAGTATCAAGTAAGGGAAATGTTGCCCCTGTTTCTCTTCAGAAATAACTGGCTTTAGAACTTAGTCAATGCTACAATCTGCTCCTCCTCCTTAGGGATGCATAAACTATGGCTTTTCCTTATTTATAAATTTCCTTTTAAGAAAAAATAAAACAATGCAGTATAACACAATATCTGAGGTTCTTAAAAATAACTCCAAGCAGCAAGTAGGTGTATATGGTTAGCAAGCTTTTCACTGCCATAGTTTAAATAGGTGTGGTTCACATTGGCTGGAATATGAGTTACAATTCCCTCTATAAGAAGTGGGATATAATCTTCTCTCAAATGATAGACCCATATTCTTATTTGACACTGTGCCTCATTTGTACACCAATCAACAGCTTCTTTTGTTTTTGTTTGATTTGATTTGACTTTACTGAAGAGCAGGCTTAAGTCAGATTTGGCTATTCACTCTGGAGTCATTATTTTCTATTTGCTTAAATTATATACAAATATGTGGCAATACTGATGAAATCTTTCTTTGTTACCCTCATATAGCTGACCACTTTGACAATATCAGCAGATTAGAAAATGGGATGGAGGGGAAAGGGAGTAAAAAAAAAAAACCTTAAATGTATTTATTCCAACACTTCTTTAAAATTTAATTAAAAGTTAGATCTTTTCCCATGTGATTAAAGAACTTGTTTGAACATTAGATAACCCTCCACTGGATTTTTAACTAGCTTCATGTCAGTGATTTAGGGTACAATCCAATCTGGTACACTGTATACCTCTGAATTGGAAGAATTATGGGCATCCTATGCAGAGTAGGAGAAGTGCAGAAGCAAAGATCACTTCCGTGCTTTTCTGCCTGCAGTACATTTACATGACTGATTTCAGCTGTCTGAATGGGGCACCTTGAAACACAAGTGAAGGGTTAGGGTGCTTTGCACCTTAGTGGTACCAGCCTCCTCCGCTCCCTGTCCCTCCATGGATGTGACCTCAGAGAAGCATCTGACACAGTTCTTTTCTTGATGGCTGTTGAGGGGGAGCAGAGCTCCAGTGTACAGCCACACAGGCAGAGCAATTTTTCCAGCCTTGTAGCTGACAGCCTGAGCAATCCCATGGCTGTCTAGAGGCTGTTTAGCAGCCATGGGGTCACTCTGCCTGGGTATTCAGCAAGGATGTATACCTGCACCTTTTAACTTTGTTCATTAATCATATATTTTCTGAACTTGACAGTGATAATTTATTCTCTCCTATTGTAAGGGACATAAGATTGAATATTCATTACAGCAACATTAAATGATTGTATCTGCCAAGTCGGCAATTATACTTACACCAAACGAACCAGTGAAAACTTCTGATACCTGGGGATCCTGCTTTCTAGTACTAGTAATTGGAAAAATGGCTGCAAGGCAACCAAGGTGATTCTTGGCAGTCTCAGATTCTGGGGATGCTGTGCGGAATTTGCAAGTTTCTCATCTTCCCAGATGCTCTCCATTGTTGTAACATGGCACCATTATGGTATGTCTAACTTTGATCTTTTCAGACTGTCTTTTCAGAAACAAAATGACGTAGGCCTGTGCCACACACCGGTTGGCACTTCCATGCTGGATATTCCTGGTGCTATAACAGGAATAGCTATATAATTAGTTGGCATCCTCTACTCCAACATGGCTAGGAGGAAGGAAACTGACTGGGACATTCATTTTGGAATCTCTACTGACTCTTATAGTTATCTATCCATACATATCCAAAGCCAGGCTGGTGTGTGGTAAGAGTGCTGGACTGAAATCCAGATTCCAGTTTCTGGAATCATGAAAATGACTGGTGACCATGAAAATCACTGGTGACCTTGGGTCAGTCATGGACTCTCAGGCTAACCTGCCTAATGGGGTTGTTGTTGTGAGGATAACGTGGAGCTATCTAGACACCTTGGTTCCTCACAAGAGGAAGAAAAAGCATGATGGAAATACAATGCAATAAATGATAATATTTAGCGGGAACACCAATTTTGCTGGTATAATGTGATTCTGACAGGGGCATCTCCCCTAGACTCTATCTTTGGAGGATGGAGGATACCAACTAAGCAGGTTGTTCCTCCTTTCCTGATTTGCTTCATCTCCACCTACTTTTTCCTCTTACCACATCATAACTACAGTACCCCGGATATCATAGTACTTGAACTAAGCACTTTCTATGTTACTACAACATCAAAACATCACTGTAATGACATAAACAGAGATTGAATAGGAATCCTGTCATTGTCCAGTCAGCATAATTTGAGGATAAACTGTAAAAATAGCTACATACACAATAAAGAGAATTTAGTTGATATGAAATTGCCTTGAATTTATCTGGACCATCCTAAGATACCAAGCAAAGGACTAATAAGTCCTTTATTGCTCACCTATCTAGTAGATGCTAAACGCTGTTTTCCTTGCTTTTGCACATAGATTTGCCAGCAGCTGTTTCAACATTTATAAACACTATTCTCCCTGATTGCCAAATAACCATAAATTCATTTATGCATATTTTTGCATTGCAGGCGCAAAAATAATTACATGTCTGATTAAATCCACTTATGCTTTCATGTCTTACTAAATCTCTAATAGATATAAATTGTTGCAATGTACTACACTGGAGCGCATAAATATTACAAGTGCAGCCCAGTTTATCTTTACTATGGTCTGAAGCACAAACAGTGGATCAGTATCATTCTATTCACATCTCTCACCCTCCCACCACAAACTGGGTAATCAGGGCATGCCATGTGATAATAATATGGATTTATAATTGAGGAAGGCTTAAGTATAAGTTATTCCTTACTTAAAAGTTAAAGTATTCTTTCATAAGGCAGCACATAGATTAAGCAGAGAAAGTACATAGCAGAATTTAATTAATAAAAGGGTTAGCAGGCTAGGAGATTCTGTATGATGACACACATATTTCTTCTATTCTTACAACTGTGTTATCTTAAACCTCAGCACAATAAAGTGGTTAAAATACTAATTCTATTGATGTGAGTCTATTTCCTTCAGCAGAAACAGAATGTGATCCGTAGCATTTAACAGCATGTTGAAATGAGTTTCTAATATTGAATCAAGCAAGTATCACTACAACGCTTGGTAATGGTTCTTTTAAGTGTTCAACTACTGTTAATTCATTTGGTATTCATTGTAATACTTATCATAATGAATTCATTGGATATTCATTTGAATGTCATCAGTATTTATAGTTATACTGCAATTTAGTATTAATTGGTGTACTACCTAATTTCCCCTACAAAAGAAGAATATGTGCTCTTTGCAGGAAATACACTCCCTTAACATTTTATAGTGATAATAATGTTGAGATAAGTAATTCATAGATTGAATTTTATACTTTGACAGTCATACTAAAGCAACTGTAGAATACATGCTAATGTGTAAAACGACTATAAGTGCAGTACATGCATATATTAAATTAGATATAACAAACCATTCCAGGTTTACCTGGGCTTTCATCAACAGGAGAACACAGGGGTTCTCGCACTCTTTGGACCTGTGAGGGCACCTTTGGGAAGCTGACAAACTGCCTAATCAGGGGATTGCTGCTTTAGCATTAACATATTGATTCTCTTCTCCTTCTCCTCCGCCTCCACCTTGATTTAATTTCTGTACTGCCCAATACTGAACCTCTCTTATTAGCAATGCACGTTTCTTTTAAACCTATGTTTTAGCAATGGCCAGTAGCTGTTTTTTTCTGAGATTATTGTACAGATAAATTTTGTACTGGAACAGTCTTTAATAATCAACAGTCTCTCTTAAGACTGTTCAACAGTCTCTCTTAAGTTATTCACCTACTTCATGGAAATTACCAAACAGAAGAAGAAATTGATATTTTGTGCCCTTTAAGCAGCTAAAAGACTGATATTACATACAAAACTGTGTAAGGATAAACACCTCCTATAATGCATGGATTGAGGACCTCATAACACTTTTGATGTATGCATGGGTGATACAGTAGTCCCCCGAAATTTGCAGGTGTTGCGTTCTTAGAGCACCCGCAAATTGTGAAAAACTGCAAATTTGGTGCTGGCGATGGGCTCCGGCTGGCAAGGCAGTGTGGCCGAGGGGCGTGGGCTGGGCCGGAGGTGGGTGGAGAAAATGATCTCCTTGCGAGCAAGCCACCGTGTGGAAAATTCTACGAAAGACTGAGGAAGAACTGTGACTTCACAGGGATATACTCTATACTGGATTGTAAATGAAGTGTATATACTACTGCAAAAAGTTTCTGCAATTCATTAAAGCTGCTACTTTTGAACTTTGTGGTATTGCAGACTACTATTCCATTTTTTTGCGATCCAGAGGAAGTGCACCAGGTATGTGAATAGTAGTGGTTTGATGGGCAATCATCCAGGTGACACAGCCCCTGTATAGTCCTATTACCTAGCAACACTTTCCCTATTTACTCACTCTGCATATTCAGTACTGTTGCTTCAAAATGCAGAAAGAATAGCCTTCAACATTGTCTCATATTATTTTTATCACTGTCTTAAGGGCCCCTCAAAAGCACATGACAGATAACTCATTTGAATACAGAGAGATGCACGCAGAATACACATATGGGGAATAAAGGAGAAGGAATCGTCTAGTTCATCAAAATACAGACTGATCTACATGAGGCTATGACATTCACCCATCAAAGCAGTGAACAAATGGAATTAAGTTTCAATTATTTATTATGGTTACAAAGTAAAGAGTCAACTTTTGGAGGCAGATTTGAGGGTGGCAAAATTCATCAGACCACGTGAGAAGAAAAGGGGCAGAAACCAGTGGGAGCATAGAAGCTGCATGCACCCATTGGAGGATTAATGGTGTTTATGTCCTAGTATTTTCCAGTTTAATGTCTAAAAGTAGCTCTATATGTATAAGCTGACATACTAAGGTCAAACAACAATCTGATGTCAATTTAGTCTATTAGTGCACAGGAGAAGTTTGCTTGCAACTCTTGCTTTTTGATGAGTTCTTGTTGCTCCAAGCGGATAAATCTTGGTAAAGAAGCTCTGGAGAGAGCTCTTTCATTTCCTTGAGATAGAGAAAGGAATGGTCTGTGTGGTTCTAAAGCTTCTCTTTGCATGACAAAATAAAGGAAAGCTTTGTAGCCTTTATTAAATAACATTGCCCTAAGATTTACTGTGGTGGTAATCGTGACAAAGCAAATGGCTGTTTCTTTGGCAGCAAAAGAGTTTTAAGAAGACAGTAGGCATTGTTGTTGTTTGCCTTCCAAATTATAAAATACCTCAAAAATTACATGGTGTCAAACCGCGTGACACGATTATAAAAATAATATACAGCTTTGGATTTTATTAAGAAAATTATACCAGATTAACTCTTAGTGTTCCTCAGACATGATAATATATCCTTAACTTTATTATCACATAGGAATGACATTTAGTTAGGTTTGTTTTTTAAGGAATGGAAAGCAAAATATGAAAAAATACTCCCAGTTGTAGGAGTTCAAGTTTTTAAACGTTAGTCTCAAATAACTATTTTCCCCATTAAAAATTGATGGCAGATCTGGAGTCTACCATTATCATTACATAGGAAGATATCTGACTCACTGTATATCAGGCTATTTGTCCATTTAGCTCAATATTTTCTACTCTGACTTGTATGGCTTTTTAAATAGAGAAAGAGCTATCACATCACCTGCTAGTTGATCCCTGGCTATAACAGAAGCCAAAGATCTTATCTCCCTGTCTCTTTAAGAGTTCTTATGTGCAAGTATGTTTTCTTTCATAACATAAAAAGCATAACATAACATAAATATCCCTTCCCACTGATACCAGGGATATTTCCCTACAGGAAGCAAAGAGACAACTGCTCCCATTTACCTCTTGACCCACCTTGCTGGGTCATCACCAATTGCTAGTGACAGAATCCTCTGCCTACATAATGTTCCTCATGAGACATAGGGATGTTTACTCTGTTTCCAGTTTGTTGGGTGCCTTCTTTCTCCGCAGGTTCAATCCTGAGCTTCCAGAAGTAAAAGGCTTGTCAGTGCTTTTCTCTGATCTAGTTTGCATGATACACCAGCCCACTATGGCTTAATTTACCTGCAGGTGCTGTCATATCATGTTGGATGTCTGCAGACAGCCACTTGCCGTGGCTTGTTGCAACTTCTATGAATTTCCTGAAATGACCCATTATGTCAGCTAAAGATACTTTGTAATTTGCTCAGTGTACTTCCGGATGGATGCTCCTGCATCTACCAAAGCATTATGCAGCCATCTGGTCCTTTCCCCTCTAACTGGCGGTTTGTTTTTGTGGAAAAATAAAAAGGTGGAAGGAGCAGTGATAACACTTGAGAGTTACAGGTGGAAGCTTATGCTTTCGGAACCTCTTGTCATACATTTCTATGAATGGAGCATGGTAACTGAACAATAAAACCTCATAAGAAAGTTTGCATGTCTGCCTTGGATATCAGTTAGACTCTAACTGGGTGAACATTGTGTAATTACTAGAGAATATGTTTTATTTCTTTTATTACACATTTTTCTTCCATCCATTCTCTTATACTGCCATATATATATATATATATATATATATATATATATATTTAATTTCATTTCTAAAGTTAAGTTCTTGCCTAGCCCAAGCGCCTAACTTTATACACTATGGCTTTCATCTAAGTTAAAAAAAAGAAAATAGAAATAAAAGGATTTGGTCTGGGTTGGCAGCAACTAGGGGACTTGACAATTCATTTCCCTACTTTCAGAAATACTCACAACTCTGGTGTGTTTCTGGCTTAGATTCCTGGATATTCAGATATGATGGTAAAAACTACCTAGGAGTAAATAATATTAAAGTGTTTCTTCTCCCCCCAGTTAGGAAATGTGTGACAAAGTGATGTGTCTGCAGTTCTAACCAAAGGTGGTAGGATAGGATTCAGGGTACCATTTTGTCTTTATTCCTCAAAGATAGCGCTACTGTCACTCACATATTTCTTTTTTTAACTTTCAGTCTGCTATGTGAGAAGTTAAACACTTTTATATGTAGAAAGAGATATACTCCTCTTTCAAACGATCCTTTAAACACCATAGGGAAAGTATTTAATACTGCTGTAGTACCTGTTGCAAGTGAGGATGGCTGCTTTTGGCTCTCATTCTCAAGGCCCGCTGATTGGAATTTACAGGAGGAGGAAGAAGAGGAGGGGGAAGAGCCTGAGGGGTCTCAGAATGTGTGCCAATTCCAGACAATGAGATGAGGCAGACTCCCCCGTTGCATAGGCAGCCTCTGGGAATAACCAAGATGTACAGTTAGCAGTTTTTTAAAAAAAAATAATTTCTTTCAAAAATAAAATGAAATGTCAATGGAATCACTAAACAGCTCAGGAACCTAAGAGTAATTCACTAAAGCTGCTTTCAGGTGCAAGGTGAATGAGGAGCACCGAGAGTCTGAACCTGGCTTAGTCTTGTGTTTACTCTTTGCCGCAGCAGGACATGAAGGAAAACCAAAAACATCCAAAGTATTTCAGTGGGACTGGGTTGTTCCCAGGGAGAGGAACAGGCAATAGAATGGAAAGATATGATCATTCTTCCTCCATGTATAATCATTATTGGCTAACCCTTTTGCAAAAGAGTGAGTTAGCCAATAATGATTATATAATGGCAGTTGGTATCTACAACTTCCTATGTTCTTTGTTGAAGGATATTTCCAGAAAAAAAGATGGAGAGAGAAGGTTACCAAATGTTTTAAAAATTATGATTTTATAGACTGCAATATGTTGTTATAGATTGCTTCAGTTTCAAGCTTCCTTGGGAGAGACAACCCTGAAAAGCTGCCTTTAAGTGAATTAGGGTGCAATCGTAGGCAGAGTCGAGAAGGTCATGGGAAAATACTGAGCCCCAGCTCCAACCTTGGCAACATGTGCCAAAGTCAGAGCTGGGATTCCAAAATCAGAGTGCCTTTCTTCTATTCTCACATCCATCTTGGAAGGAATTGCACTGGTTGTGGCTCCAAGGTCAGATGATTGACCTTGGAGCTAGCACTGGAGGATGGGGAATATTGAAGCTCCATTGGGATATGGTGTACCCAGATGGGACAGGCCCATCTGTCTGTCCTCATAAGCAGACAGAAAATGCTTAGACAGCCAATGCTTAGACAGTGGTTATCTATGCGCTTGTCAGGGAAGAAAAAGCATGGAGATGACGTTCCCTCCTCAATCATTGTTGCTACATGCCATCAAGTCATCTCCAACTTATGGTGACCTGATCAGTGAATGCCTTCCAAACTGTCCCGTCCTAGGTAGGATACCTGTAATGCTCCAAGTTTGAAGGGTTATAGGTAGCCATGCCGGATCACACTGTTAATGAATGGTTGTAATATACACTGTCCCTCATCATACCAGTTAATCCATGCACCAAGTAGTCCACATATTTATTTATTTATAATATTTATATGCCGTCCTTTTGCAGAGCCTCAGGACGGCTTACATAAATAAATAAAAATAATAATATAAAACAAGATACAAATAAAATTCCAGATCTACCCTGGCTGCAGATTAAAACAAATATAGCTAATATTAAAAGTTATTAAAATATTGTTGAAATAAAAAGGTCTTAGCCCGGCACTGAAAAACAAATAACGAAGGCGCCAGGCGGACCTCTCTAGGGAGTGCATTCCATAGGCAGGGTGCCACCGCAGAGAAAGCCCTCCTCTGGGTACTTTGCCTCCTAATATCTTTCACGGAGCGTTCCCGGAGGAGGGCCTCTGCTGCCGATCTCAAGGGGTGGGAGGGCAAATACGGAAGAAGGCGTTCCTTTAGGTATCCCACATATGACAAGGTGCTTGTTCCCACATACAAAATTGTGTAAGGACTGGAGGAATAAAGCCTTTAAAAAGCAGAATACTACTCTCTTTAGTTTCTGCTGCAAGCAATTAACCAGCCAGCCTCTGTTTGGTCTTCAAAAGAGCAAAGTATTTAAATTTAGAGGACCATAAGGTCTATGACTGGTGTTGGTATATTGTTGCCTGCATTACCCACAGCACATTAGCAGACAATTCAATAAAATTGGTCCTTTATTGAGTGTCCTCTCAAATGTCTGTGTCAGAGAGCTGGAAGGTTTTCAAGCATGTTTCCACTTGTGAGTAATATCTGGCATCAAGCATATTCATAAGTATCTCTTTGTGGCAATACTTGTAGATTTAAGTGGCATTAATTAGAAGCTAGTGTTCATCGTGGAGGCGTATATGAGGCAATAAATACCTTTTGTGGGTGACTAAAGGCCACAGAGCTGTGAATCCAAGGTGTTTGATAATCAGAAAAATTGCTTATTACAAGTCAGATACAATATGGTGGGCCAAAGACTCAGTGCTTGATGTAGCCTTGGAGAGCGAGGGATCAGACTGGGGCAGGACTCTAAAGAAGATTTTAAAATGCTCTTTATGGTTCGCTAATTCAGGCAGCTGGATAGTCAGAGGGTATATTGAAGAGCAGCTGCTTAAAGCTGTAGCATGCCACTTACACCTATGTGGAGTCTAATAAAGAGTAGCAAAAAAAATCTAAAAACAAATCAGTAAAATAATGTATGTGAAAAGTAAACTTTTACAAGGCATACATTTCAGTCCAAAATAACATACCTGCTTGTAGATGCAAATTCAAGGTTTGTGCAACTGGCCACAACTACATGAGATTCATAATAGCCTTCCTTATATAGGTCTTATGAAAAAAGCACAATTTAAAACAAGTGCAACAACCTATGTACTATTTAAAATGTGTACCGTTTAAAACAACCTATTTGTCCTCTACCAGATCAAAGCAGTGTTTTATCTTCACAAAAGAATCGTAAAATCAGTTAAGCTGATACCGAATGACTTGGCAAAGCTGCCTAGTTATGATCAGAGATACACTGAACCGGTCCTGAAAGTATTACTAATAATATATATGTACACATATATGCTTGCACATATGCACATAAATATTCAAAGTTCCTGTTCCGCATTCCTAACATAGGTTGAGGTAGGATGACCAAATATCAGAATGAGTGTTGAGATGAAATCGTTCTCAGTAGTGTATTCTCTCAAAGGATGCCAATATTGTGAAGTCTTCAGTCCATTGGGTGGTTGAGGGAAATGACTTGTCTTACCATCCCTGTAGTATGAGTCTCTTAGCCATTATGATGCCACATATAATCCACTTCTGGTGGCCAGAGGATAGTTTCTAGGATGTGGGAATGTAACTCATCAATATATTGACATCTTTAAAAAAGAGTAATATATTTAGGATGTATCTAACAATTCTGTCCAGAAGGGGGCCACCACTGGGTATTTCCATATCATGTGCATTAATGGTGCTTCTGCCATCTCATATTGCCAACATTTGTTAGAGGGTGATAGTTTTTCTGAAACAAACACTGAGGAGTCCAATATGCCTGAAAGACAGCTTTTGCTGTACAAGTTGCAGTTTAAGGTGAGGGGATATAGATTGTATAGAAGATGTTTTGTTTTGTTGTTGTTGTCTGGTGTTTTGTTTTTTTGGTTAAAATAAATTTAAAAGCTGCCTAATTATTGTAATTGGCAAGGGATTCAGAGAGCCTAAGCTTTTCTATTAAACACAGGCTGGGTGTGCATATGCTAAATGGTTTATCTAATTCTTCTTGCCATGCGTGGCTTGCTGTGCCATCCAGTCCCAGTGAAGTGTGCACTGGGGACGGCTCTGAAACTGCTTCAGAACCCATGGTCTTTTGTAGCATTCTGGGGTGTTTTCAACCCGTCTCTCCATCATTTGCATTGCTGGGTTCAGACATACCACACAGATAACTAGGCAAATCATGCAATGTACAGGGGCAGGTAAAAGAGGCCACATTGTCAGATAACTAAGCCTGTTATTTTTTCTAATCTAAGGTTATACATAATAAAACTTACCTGAGTTAACCAGTGCCAGGATATCAAAAGACCCACAGCACAGCCATTTCAAGGTAGAAGAACATGCATGCTGCAAAAAAATACTCAGTATATTTAAGAGATTCACAATTTGTTTAATCCTGAGGCCTTTTATGTAACTGGTTTGTGAACTATGCTTATCCAAACTCCATAAATGTTTCACAAGAAGGATACCAAAGATAAGATGTTAAAATTGCCAGTTGGTCAGCTGTCCTTTACAAACCCTCATGAGAATTTGCTCCTGCACCGTGTAAGGTATCAGGATGCCCTAGTACAAAATCTGTTTTCCCATTTCAGATGTTCGAAGCCTGAGGCACTGTGTTGCAATCTAATGTCACTTCTTGCAACAGATGTTCTAAAGACAACCCTGCTATTCCCTGACCTTGAAAATCCTGCAGGAAATTGGAAGTACAAGCACACACAGTTATGCATAAAAGCAGCACCAGCTATGATGCACATTGGTTTATATTCCTAACCACCGAGACAAGGGAAAGAAAGAAGGGGGAAAAAGAATATCAAAAAGGTAAAACTCATTGTTGCTGTGCTTGTTTTGTTTTAAATGAGGATCTGTTGAGATATAAAAGCAAGCAAACAGGTTTATTGTTTTATTTTATGCTTTTAAAACATAGAGTACTTTGTTAGAAAATGAAAATGTAATATTATCTATTCGCTGTATAAAATGCATACCAATGATGAGGAAAAAGAATTCCTATCTTTTTTTTTTCTGCATGGGATACAAAAAGCCTTGAAAAAATGTAGTCTTAAAAGACCATGACTCACAGCAAAAGATACCACCAAAGGTATTATATATATGCACAAAGAAGTGGTAAAATAGAACCTTGTATTGCAGAAGCAAGTGTAGCTCATGGAAAATTGTATGCAAGCACATTTTGCTTGATCTTAGCTTCTTAAAACAATTTTGAAAAGATAACTAAGAACTTTGGTTTTCAAAGACTCTGTTGAATAGGCACATTTATGGTGTGTTCTAAACAAACACTGTGCAAAGTTCAGCCGTTCAAGAAGAAATGAAACATGTAAGTTGATACCGTCTTTTGTAAAATGGGCATTTCTCTACTGGCATTACTAACACAACAAAACAATTATAAATGATTACCCATGTACTTGTTGGCATTGGCCAGAGAAGTCTGCATGTGTGTGTGTGTGTGTGTGTTTATATATATATGTATATATATGTGTGTATATATATATATATAGAGAGAGAGATTTCTTCAGTACTAAGAGACGGGCATAGATTCTATAGCTTAACAAAGAACTTCAGGGGCCAACTGTCTACATAGACTCAGCTGGGGGCAGTATCTTCTTTCAGTTTTGTAAGGTGGTGACTTGGACATTTCCTATGTAAACCTGGTTTGGTTCCACTGTAAAAACTGAATCACTTTAAATTCCTAAGTGAGGTTGGAGTTGTTGCACTGTTCCACTGTGCATATAGGATAAATAATTCCAGTTCTCAAAATAGTTTGTCAGAATACCAAAGTTTCAGCTGGTTAGCACTCTAATTTTAAAAGACCACATGGAATTACATTTATTTGAAATGAATGGGGCCTGCTTCTGTTTAATGTCTTGAGGGACCATAAACACCTTTACTTAATATTGTATGCACCAATTCCTATGTATCTAAGGGCTTAGAATTGCAGTCTAAATTCATTTAACAACTCTTATTTAACTTGTTTGTAGACACTGCTTACCCGTATTGCTGTAGCAGCTAGCTGTTAAAATATGAAAACTACACTGTGGGAGTTCAAATAGAACCCTAAATGGTGTTTGGTGTCTGTAGGAATGAACCTGGAAGGAACCTCAGGCTTATGTTGTCCTCGTCCTTCCTCCCCTTGTATGCTAAGAGTTCATGATTTCTGGCAAACCATAGGCTGTCATCAGAGGTACATCAGCAAACCATGTTTTGTGCTTCTCCTGCAAACCAGGATTTGATCACAGTGTGGTCACTTATTCTAAGTATGTTTGAGGGGGAAAGAGAACATTAAGAACTTCCTACTGGATCAGGTCAAAAAATGACCTCATGCAGTATTCTGATTGTAGAATGGGTAACAAGACTTTTATGGAAGGCGACAAGCAATAGTACCCTTTTGGTTGCATTTCCCTGCTACTTGTAGGTACACCTCCTTTGATGTGACAACATATAGCCACCATGACCAGCACCCATTGAACACTTTATCCTCCATGCACTTGTCTAATCCTCTTTCATATCCAGCTAAGTCAGAGGCCATTGTGACATCCTGGAGCACAGAAACAGGACGGCGTATGAGTCCAGTCATGAGCCACTGGTTGCTCTTTGGAATACTCTTCTCATGTAGGCTGTCATCTAAAATAGGGCAATAAGTATATAGACAGTATTTCAGAAATGCAATGTTAAAGCTGCTAGGATATGTACATGAAAGACCATGAAAGGATGATATGAAAGGAAAGGAAAATTGACATAGAGAGCAATCCTATTGTGATGACCCTAAGTCCCTGAACTCAGAGACTTACACTCATCCTATGCAGTGTGAGAGTAATTGTAAGGGTGATTGTAATCTCCCCATCCTACCTGCATTTTCACTATACAGGCTTTTTTGCTTGTCTAGTACAGGTGTTTTTCTAGTACAGGTGTGATTCCATGTACAGTAAAAAGAATCTGACAAGCAGATCATGCTGGTTGCACTGGCTGCTCTAGTGTTTTTGTGTCCAATTCAAACTGTTGGACTTTAAATGGTCTGGAATCAGATTGTTTGTACTCACATTTATTATTTATTGATTTAAAGTTTTATAGACCATTCCCCTACAGGCATCTCAGGAAAATTACAACAAGCAACTGCCTAAGAATTCAGATATGCTTCAGAGGTCATACTCATAGGCCCATTATTTCAGATTAATCTGGCTGGCATGCATAAGAAACAAGGCCTTTTCAATGGTAGCCCCAGGCTCTAGAATTCTGTGTCCTTGCAACTTTAGGTCTCTTGAATTTGGAAAATTTTCTGACTGGCCCGTATTTTTTATTTAAATCAACTGGATACTGCTGTTATGTAATCATTTATTTATTTCATTTGATTTTGATTTTTAATGTGTTATGTGAAACACCCCGTGATCCTAAGAAGTGGCAGACAGTTGTGTAAATAACTCTGGTGTACAGAGATGAAGATAAATATGATAAAGATAAATATTATTTTTTAGTGAAGAGATTAAATGGATGAACTCGTTCCATTAAAAAGGGCAGGTTAGGGAGATGGAAAGACCGAGTACATGCATTAGTAACTACTGGGCTTGGGCAACTGACTTGTACTGAATGACTTGATATATTGTTACGTTAAATCAGAGCTGGTGACTTATACACTAAAATATAGCACACTTCTTGTAATATTTTTATTTGCAACAAATACCATTCCTTTTATTAATATTACGTTAGGAACAGTTTTCAGATTTTTTTTCATCAAACTACCCATCTGCCCTTTGCTTCTGTCAACTGCAAAACTAAGGACATTCTGTAGTGACTCTTAATTTGCAGTTAATTCTGTAGAATACACTGCTTATTTCAATATGCTTTTCACTTCCTAAGAAACTATCAAATTCAGCTTGGAGACCAGTGCTATCCCCTTAGGGAGTCCCAAATGAATTTCAATTTTCAGAGGGCTTGATGCACCATTTGCTGTTTATTCCTTTGTAATAGTATTATTTCCATTATGATAATAGGATTATGTTCATCATAACATGTGTTGTCTTCCATAGCGTAACCTCACCTTTTCCCTCAGGAAGACAGAGGATGTGAAAGACTTATCTGATATAATGGGTTTTAAGAGAAATACAGTCATGTAATCATAAAAGTTTTAATGTAAGTTTAATGCAAGTTCATATGCAGCGTTTTAGTAGTATATAATGGTAATTATAAATGTTATAAACTGAGCTTTAGTAAGGGGAAATAAAGAATATTTAGACAATGCCATTCCTTTTTTAAATGATACCCAACTAAGCACAATGAATTGTATGTTCTGCCAGGTTCCATAACATCTTTTTTATTTGTTAGTTATAAAAGTTTTCCTACAACAAACCCAAGGTAGCTTGCCTAGTTGACTGATTGATTGATTTATATCCTGCCTTTTTCCTACAAAGGGCTCAAGGCAGCTTACATCATTCTCCTCATCCATGTAATCCCCTCTTTCCTCTTTCCTCTCTTTTATTTATTTATTTATTTATTTAAAACATTTCTATGCCATCCCATTCGCAAAAAGGCGGCTTTTACCCTCTCAACAACCACTGAGAGTGTGTGACTGGCCCGAAATCACCCACTGAGCCTAGTGTATTAGAACCAGACCTCCTGAGTCCCAATCCAACACTCTAACCACTGCATCAAACCAGCTCTCCCATTTCAACTATAACTCAATTGTCCCATTTGAACTGTAATGTTGGTGCTGGTATCTCTAAGCTAAATGGGGACATCACTCAAGTATAGGTAGCATCAATTTTTGACACTGAACTGATGCAGCAGTTGGTATACCCCATCCTGTTTTGTTAGTGTAGCAGATCTTAAGATTGGTCTATTAATAGAACAATTGATTTCACTAGCATGAAACTGGCAAAAATGTATTTCAGCTTATCTGGGCTGTGGGCTATGCTGGAAGTCCATTAGACATGCAATCAAAGATCTCCTAGAGTTTGCTTCCCCCATTCTGCTTTAAATAGAAAACAGGCACTTACAATGTGTGTTTATATAGGGATCAGTGCACCAGCACAAAATCACAATCCTCTATGTAACTCTAAAGTCAAAAGCAGTCATCCGGTTTTATGCTGGTGTGGCAGGCTGGAGTGATTCATGTAATGGGAGCAGTGAAAACTGCCATATTTGTGATTGTACAGTTCCTATACAATACAGGAATGAGGTAAAAGGAAGGGAATTATGTGTCATATACATATGGGAAGAGATGGACAAGGACCCTTCATTGTGGGACATCAACACTGACTCACATCTAATGGTATGATAGTTTGCCATCTTTCTCTGAAAGAATATCTTCAGGGATAAGCAACATTGTGTGTGGGATCTGTCTTTGTTGCTTGTAAATACACAGCTTTCTCTGTTTAATTACAGATGTATTTGCCCTTGTCTGGAGCCCTATACATGATTAGACTGAAAAACAATGCAACTTAGATGTTGCTCTTTCCATCCCTGAACCTTTTTGCTCTCACATCTGTGATCAATTTGGTATTCGGAGAAAATAAAGTGAATATGCACACACAAAAAAGCTAACATAACAAAACCAAGCTAATATTAGCTAATTACTGTTCTGCATGGTACCCAAACTACTTCACAAATTGGGATGACTATGAACCTTAGAGCACCTTGATATTGCTAAAGCTGTTTTGATGGAGAAAACCACAAGTACTACAAATACGAGCTGGGTACATTGGTACAGGTGTATAATAAGCATGTATAATTAGATGAAAGATACATAATGGTTTGTTGTTGGTTACGCATTTACAACAGCTGACGATACACTTAATGTGTAGTTCACAAATTAAGAAAATTACTTATGGCTCCACTGTTAACCAGGAGGATCCCTTGCGGACTTCAGCACAAAAACACTCTGTACCTTTTATGAAGTAGATTCCCATCGCTGTCTGTAATTTAACCTCTAGGCTATCAGTTTTACCCAAAGATGATTTAAAAAGGAAAGTGTAAATTCACAGGTAAGGTGTTTTTAGTCCTGTATTCAAAAGCATTTTAACTCTCAGCACCAAAGGAAAGCCTTTGTGTTATATCTGGAATGTTAGCATTTAACATTTTTGCATGTATAATAGAAGAATTATGAATTGTGAATTTAGTCTTTCCTTCACTTTACAGTTTATTCTTTCCCATCAGAAAATTTAAAAATATCACACAAGATTAGGCTGAGACACTAGAATGATTTAATTCAAATCTAGTTGGGAAGGCGCGAGAATTTCAGTTTAGTTCAAAAATCACTTGAAAATGCTCTATTTGCAACCCTGAATGGAAGCTCATAATTTCCCCATCCCTGAAAAAACTCCATATATTCCCAAGCTTGTGCTCACTAAATGTGTATTTTTAAAAATGCATTTCCGTGCCTGTAAGCTGAAAAAAGCCAAAGTATATTTTAGAGAATTTTGGTGAGAACAAGTTTCCTTGTTTATCCCATTCCTAGATCCTGTATTTTGCAGCTATTATGCAGTGTTTATTGGTAGCCATTTTTATTTGGAATATGGAAATAGCCAACTCCAGCACAGCAGGTAACACAATGTTAAAGCAGGAATTATTTCTAGAGCTGTTTTAAATTGTTGCTTTAAAAGTAATTGGATCTTATTTTTCATTCTTTTGCACTCTTTTAAGAATTTTCTAAAATTAAGTATACAATAGTGGTGGTGTTGAAGTTCAGAACTGAACAGGCAGAATTGGAACTGAGTCCCCCAGCAGAAAACAATGAGCCTATATGAACTAAGCCAAACCCTTTTGAGATAGAGGCCTAGCTTGTTAATTACTTGCCCTGATCTCAGCACTCAGAATTCTTCTTGCTGCCACACCCTTTCCAAAATTTACTTTGATGAGTCAGGGAACTGATACTAGTGAGGGGAAATGAAATGCTTCAGAAGAGGCTGAAGCCTCATTTTAATGGGCTGAACACTTCTGAATATGCTTAGAAATGTCAATTTCCATCAGGAAGTCTGGGAAATGAAAATCTCAGTGTCTCTACTAAATGGATTGAGCCATAAAGCATTAGGAACATTTCCCTGGTTCTCTAGTAGTAATTGATGTTTCTGAACATGCATTGAAGAATCCAGTAGCATAAGGCCTAAATGTTGCTAAAACCTTCAACCCAACCAACTCACAATGTTGCATTGTTGAAGATTCCATCCTACCCCTTTTAACATAAAAGGTTTTGGATAACAAGAGAGCTGTCAAAGAGTGCTGAGAGGTGTACATTGGTTAGGTCTTTTCAACTCCTCTTAAGAAAAGACTCGGTTTCTGATAAGACTACTCAGTAAAACCAGCAATGTGTGAGATGAGCCTCCTAGTCACTAATATACAACATTACCTCATAGAATGTCACCATTTATTTATGCCACTTGAGCACTCTTAAATCTTCAGCAAATGCAAATAGAAAAGTTTTGAAAAATCAGTTTCCTAGTAGTAAGTTCTAGTCGGTCAGTCTTTTTGAGTCTAATGAAGTTTGAGTCTAACTCTAGAAGATGGATATAGAAGTAGCATTTGTTCAACTCTTCGTTCTCACCTAACTGAGAACAAAGAACTCTCAGTTATCCTGGAAGTAGGACTTGCTTCCATAAACAGCATCAAAATGCAGACATCTTAGAACACAAATCATATGAAGTTCTCCAATACAAGGCTCATTTGAAAGAATTAAGCTGTATTCTATAATGTCAAGAATCTTGTACTGGTTTCATCAATCTAGCTGTTATTCTCTATGTTCAGGCAGATTTGTGTTGACAAAACCAATGCTTAAGGTACCCAAGCTCCAAGCTCTGTAAAACTTTAAAGAGAAGCACCAACACTTTGAATTGTGCCCAGAAGGCCTTGAAGGCAGTGCAGCACTTCCAGATTTTAAACCACAGCAGATCTTCTGAAAGACCTGTAATTTCCTGTTGTTGTTGTTGTTGTTGTTGTTGTTGTTGTTGTTGTTGTTAGTCACGAAGTCGTGTCTGACCCATTGCGACCCCATGGACAACATTCCTCCAGGCCTTCCTGTCCTCCACCATCCCCCGGAGTCCACTTAAGCTCACACCAACGGCTTCAGTGACTCCATCCAGCCACCTCATCCTCTGCTTTCCCCTTCTTCTTTGCCATCTATTGTTCCCAACATTAGGCTCTTCTTCAGGGAGTCCTTTCTTCTCATTAGTTGGCCAAAGTATTTGAGTTTCATCTTTACTATCTGGCCTTCTAAAGAGCAGTCAGGGTTGATCTCCTCTAGGACTGACCAGTTTAATTGCCTTGTGGTCCAAGGGACTCGCAGGAGTCTCCGCCAGCACCACAATTCAAAGGCCTCAATCCTTTGGTGCTCAGCCTTCCTTATGGTCCAGCTTTCACAGCCATGCACTGCAACTGGAAAAACCATAGCCTTGACCATCCGCACTTTTATTGGCAGGGTGATGTCTCTGCTTTTAGTATGCTGTCTAGATTTGCCATAGCTTTCCTATCCATCTTCAAAGGCAGCTTCATATAGAACACATCATAGGAGTCTAATTGGAGGATACTAGAGCATAACTAACAGTGGCCAGCGTATCACTGTTCAAGAAGGTTGCATCTGTAGCAGCAGGTTCATCTGATGAAACTGTTACTTGCCGTGGAGGCAACTTGGGTCCCCCATTGATGAAGCTAGATTTAAGTCCACCCGAGGTTGTAGACTTTAGAATGAGTACAGCCCTGCCCAGGAGAGGTTAAATGCTCCCTCCTTGAACAGATGAAATATCCATCAACAGTACCTTCATATTATTTAGAGTGTCAGTTTAGTGGTCTGCATCCACTCCACTGAAGATCCAGACCAGCATTTAGGACTTCTACTGTCTCATCTGAATTGGATGCAAGGAGAACTAGGGTATCACACACATACTTAAGAAAAACTGCACTGTACTGGAATAAAGGTCCTACCACCGGTTCTAGCATTCTGTTTGCATAGTGGCCAACTATGCCTATGGGAAGCTTACAAGGATAGGACAGCAACTTTCACACTCATTTTCCTTGGCAGCTGCTCTACAGAGTCTTATGGTATTTGGCAAAGAATAGAATATTTAGCCATCTTAACTAATAGCCACTGATTGCCTTATCCTCTCTGAGTTTGGCTAAGCTTTTAAAGCCATTTAGGTTGGTGGCCATCATGACATCTTGTGGTAATGAATTACATAGTTTGTGCTGTATGAAGAAGTAATTGTTTTTATCAGTCCTGAATTTACCACCCTTTATCTTCATGAGATGACCCGGGTTCTAGTATTGAGTGAACCACCCTCTTTCTGCATACTGTGCCATATTTTATATGCCCGTATCATGTCTCTCGATCTCCACTCAGTTTTCCTCCGCTAAACAGACCCAGACATTAAATCCTTTTCTCATAGGGAAGTTGTTCATCTCCATTTGTATGCCTTTTTCTATATGTTCTCCAGCTCTACAATATATTTTTGAGGCATGATCAATACAACTGTACACATATTTCAAGTGTGTGGTCATACCACAAATTTGTATAAGAGCTTTATAATATTGGCAACTTTATTTTTAGCTTCTTTTCAAATTATGCCGAACATGGAATTTGTCTTTTTTATAGCAGCTGCAAGCTATGCCAACATTTTCACTGAACTTTCTACCACAAGATACCTTTCTTTGTCAGTCACCACCAGCTGATTCCATCAGAATGTGTGTGAATTTAGGAGCAGGGGTTTGTGCTAATCGGCATCACTTTATTTTTGCTTATATTTTATTGCCCATTCCCCTTGATTGGAACATCTCTTTGGAATTATTTGCTATCCCTTTTTATTAACTACCCTAGATACTTTGGTGTTATCAGCAAGTATCAGAAAACTTGTCCACCTTACTGCTTATCCCTAACTCCAGATCATTTGTAAGCAAGTTAAAAAGCACTGGTGCTAATTCAGATCCTTGGGTTCTCCAGTGAGGACATATCATTTCAGATTCTTTGATGACTTTACTCCATTCTGTAGATAAAGCCCTCTGGTATTTCCCAAGATCAGTGGCATGGGTCCAGACAGTGCCTAGACTATCACAATGTCCCATTGTGTCTCATGTCCTATTCAGGTAAATCTATCCTGAATGATACCAAAGCCTCTACCAGCCATCTGTTATGTTTGATAAACTGAATTTTGGTATAAAATAAGTGCACCATAGGAGTGTCCTATTAACTTGTCATGAGAGGCATTTTATTTTTAAACATTTCTTTTGGCAAAATGATCAACACTATAAACTCGCCAAATTACACCTTGATAAAAATGTATTGCCCAAGAGTAGATACTACTCTAGTAGCAGATGTGAAGTTATCAGGGTTCGATAAGCATTTTCACATAAATTATTGCATAGGCAAAGTTAATCATTATGTACAGGTGGTATGCCACCTGTTTAATTCAGTCTGGAATGGATTTGAATGTGCTGAAGCAAACCAAAGAACCCTTCACAATTAAAGTTATACTTATGTACCAGCCAAGTGAGCACAAATAACAATTCCATTCCATTTATATCCAAAGGGACTTTGTGTAAAGATATACTCATCTTCAGCTATGTCTTTAGCATATAACTTGTGGTTCTCCACAGTTATACAGTGATTGACAGATGGTATCCACCCTTGTCTATTAAAAATGTTGCTGGCAGCATAAATAAAGGAGATTTAATAATGTGTGATATTTTAGCTCTAATTCTAGAGAAATGTGTAGTTAGCCTCATCAATAATTGCTAATAAAAAATAAGGTCTGAATAAAGCCAAATAATATGTGGAATGAGACAGTCATTAACTAATGGGAGGGGGTTTGTGAAGAAACTAAATCAAATCCTCAAGACCTTTATTATCAGGTATACCGGGATCCCAATTATACCATATAATTTGGTGCACTAATCTGCACTTCATTAGCATAATGGCTAATTTGGCTCTGTCATATAAAATAGAAGTAAAAGGAAGATTAGTGGACATTAGGAAAGTTAAGGCACAATTTAGAGGACTTCTTCATGGGCAAAAGGAAGACAGAATAAAATCTTAAAGGAAATTGCTTATGTTGAACCTGGTGAAACAGGGCCAAAATAACTAGGACATAGAAAATACATTTAAAGGCTGCTTCATTGGTTCAGATAGGGGATCATTCTGGTTAAGATTGACATCACACTCGGGATATAAGGCCTACTTTTCTGAAGCCTTGGATACCTTGTCACTAAGTACAACAGGAAATATGAAACATGAAAACCAATGAATTGGAACTATACTAGTTTGCCAAATTAGATGCTTGCCAAATTTCAAACAAATAGGTGCATAAATTTTTCTTGCCACTTATGGAGCCTTTAGAGCCCAATCCTCTTTTTCTGTCAGACAGAAAATACTGGGAAGGGAGTCCTTGTTTCTTTTTTTATTCAGAGTTGAAAGCCCAGGTCATTGATGTGGCTTTATTTTAAGAACTGTTGTTTCTAGGAGGTGTAAAAGTCATAAGAGAATCCTCCTCCACCACCTTTAGAAGGATACTGGTGTCCTCCCTAGCTGAACCATGCAGCTAGGGAGGAAGTGACTACACTGGTGCTATGGACTAGGGATCCATGGATGGGGCATTTCAGCTCTGACTCCTGAAACATTCAGGGTGTACTACAGGCATGTCTGTTCCTCATAAGGTACAAGTGGGAGCCAACAGAGACAGGAGCTACCAGCAGTTTTGGGATAAGGAAGGCAGGGTATAGATAGGACCTATTCCAGGTGCTTCTGCTACCAAAAGATAGCCACAGGCAAGGAAAGCACAAAGCAAATAACTGAAACAGCTCATTTGCCTACATCCCACCTAAAAGTTCTGTGACATGAAGAAAAAGAGCCATGGGGAAAGCATGTCCTAAATGGAGTCCAGAGCAGCTAATATCTTCTTCTTCTGGGCCTCATAGCTTTTATCGGCCTGGCATTTTCCATGTATGGAGAATTAGAGGAGGTTAATTTTGGGTTAAAACAGGAAAAAAGACAAAAACATGCCCTTATGAAGCAGGTCCAAAGTTTTGGAGCCAGCACACTCTGGCTTAGGCTGTCTCAGTCCTGAGTATGACTCGGACACATATGATCTAGTTAGCAAGAAAATAATCAAACAAATAATTTTTGGGTAAGTCTGCAAAGGTTACAAAAAATCTGACAGGGATAGTGCCATACATGATGGCTTTAATAACAGGCAGGCTAGCCTCAATATACAATGGTGACCCTTTTAAAAGTACTTCCCTAAACTTGGGAGTACTTTATGTAGCATTAAAGCACTAGATCCAAGTGTTTACTTTTAAAATCCGCTAACAAAGTCTGTTCCTCAAGGACTGTTTTACAGTGACCACTACCATCAGGTTGTTAAGAGCCATGCAGAGGACCTACAATGAACACAATCCATAGAAAGACATGTTGTAAGGCCAGGCAACTTGTGATACGCTTTGTTCTAGCCAAGGTTCTGAGTTCCTCTTGATGATCTGGCATGAACCACTCTTTACGAATTCACGCATGTGAAAACTATCTAGGCAGGCTTTATATAGGATGTAGGTGCAATGTGGTGTCTTTCTGAAATAGGACATTATAGAGAAGCGTCAGAAAGACTACTGAAAATTCAAAATAGAAGATTGTTTAGACATATGTCTTTGTTCATGCTTGGTTAAAATGTCATTATGAAATTACATCAAAATTTTGAAGGACCTGGTTCCAAAGGGTCTGAAGTGGTCCTGATTGCATGGATTCTCTGCCAGTGCTAGGCTGGAGCAACATGAATCCAGCTCATCAAAAGACAGTGGCAACCACCCTGTTTTTAAACCTAAAATCTCACACCTTGGTAACAAGATTATCTTTCCATGCCTCCAGGGATCTGAACCAATTAGAACTACACAGAGCATGGATGACATCATGCAATAGACTGGAGAAACCACTCTATAATAGACACAAGAGCGTGTTAATATTAAAATTGAGACTATGAGGAAGGACAGGCAGACTAGACCAAAAGCATTGCTAGGGGATAGCCCACTAGGCCTGGGACCTCAGCTCTTTTGGAGCTCCAAATCTCTGGATGGTGGTTTGTTCCACCACCCTGCTGTCATGGACATTTGTTGAAGGAAAAAAAAAATATGCAAGGATCCTGATGCATCTGATACCCCATTTCCCCAGATTATTAGGCTTTCTGACTACATATGCTTTACCACCTACTGCCCCCCCCCAACAAATATTTCTGTTTAAGATTTTTTTTTTAATCAAATGTTGTTCTCATCCCAGTCCATGCATCCCTTTTAACAAATGGGGGTGTCATTAGGGCACTGGGTCGGTGAAAGACACACAAACAGTCACACACAGACTTTACAGCATATGTATAACAATGTATGTTCATTTTGATTTTTTTTTTTTTTTTTTTAGCGGGGAGGTGCCCTGTGGGCCCAATCCTCAGATCTTTTTGGTACAGAATCTTTAGCACAGCATCTGGACTAAACTATGGAAGCAAGCACTTTCTAAGAAGGCCTGATCTGGAGGGATTTGGCAAAAGATTATACCATATATGATAGCCAGGGTCAACCAAATGAACAATATTTAGTAAACTGACAATTCACTTACTCTGTGTCTCCTGAAACAGGATTCTGCACATTGAAATTTCAAGTGGGCCAACTATTATTGACCTTAACATTGACCAACTTTGTAACACTATGGCATAAGCATATTTGTAAACTACTTGACAAAGTCTTATATATTGCAAAGTTATACGTAATTCTGGAGAGAAAAGGAATGTGTCCCTCATAAGCTTTGTTGCCCTGTGTAAAAACAGATTTTAGCTCCAACCCTAAGCATGACATGCACATGCATCCTATAAATGACTGAAGTCCAATGGGATGAGAAAAGAAGTGTGCTCAGAGGTGTTAAACAGGGACCACTTAACAGTACTTCATATCTGTGTCAGGACAAATGTACGTAACCTTGTACTAACCAGCCAAAGGTTTTCTGCAGGATAAGTTTCTTTCATATGTTTTCCTATTCCTTACAGGCTGTTATTCTGGTTAGCCAGATTGTCAGGGAATTGACTCTCACTACTATTCTGTTGCACTCTTTTTGTGGAACCCACAAACAAAGATCTTCCAATAATCTGTAACCAAGGTGAACTAAAGATTGGTGTTGCTTATGGCAAGTGGGAGGCATAAGAAATCACAGTATGTGTGCATATTTGTGTGTGTGTGTGTTTATATTTGTTACATTTCCAATCTGCTCAATAACCAATGTTCTCTGGACAGATTAAAAATAGTTAAAAACTGAAATGCCATCGGAACAATTAATTATGCAATACAAATATTCCAAGGAATAAAATGCAAATACAGTGGTTAAAAAAAGCAGTACTGGAATCAATAAAAGCTAAAAGCATAAAAAGCTAGGACTCTAAAATGCCCACAAAAGAGCAGTCTTTGTCTGGTGCCAGAACGTTAAAAATGCAAATAAAATAGCCACTAGTCATTTCAATACAACTGAGTTCATTGCTACTAAGAACAGCCTTGCTTGTAGCCACTTCCTTTGGCAAGTGCACCGGGAGGAAGGCCTCTGGAGATGACCTAAGGGTCTGACCAGGTGTATGTGGAAGGAGACAGAAGGGACATGCTTTCTTTTCATAATAATGCCCCTTTGCTTAAAACTTAGCACTAGATTTAGTGGCATTCATGGGATTTCAGGTTAAAAGATCAAACTATTTGAAATGATGGCTACAATTCTGTGAAGATTTCTGTGGGAATAAGCTCCATTGAACACAGTAAGACTTAATTTTCAGTAAGCATGCATAAGTTTGCATGGCAAGTCTTGCCTGTGGATACTGACTGTACATTGAGTATTACTAAATACATGACTAGGGGAGTACGACATACCATTGGGTACTTGTCTACATGATTGCCATCTTGGTACTTCATATTTCTCCATCATTGCTGCTTGTCTAAATATTAGCAGGTGAGTTTACTTACTTATTCACAGATAACCAGAGCAAGCTTGCCTGGAAGTGGTCATTTATCATGGAGACCTGTTTAATTGAAATCACAAATGTGACTAAGTTCCCACTATGATGTGATCTGACATAAATGATCATAGGAAAAAATTGCCTCTTGCTGATCCCCACTATCTTACATCTCAACTTGCTGCAAGATTGAGGCAAACTGCACCAATTTACTGCTCCCAACTGCATGATAATGGACACTTTGCGGTGCACTCTCCCTTCATTACTGTACAGGTCAGGGCTGTTAACAAGGGGCTCTTGCCACTTTTGACAGATAGTCACTACCAAGATGAATGGCACTAGCCACATGACCACTTAAGACTCTGCTTTCACTTTCCAGCACCTTCAGAGCACTTACTTTAAAAAAAACCCTCAGCTTATTTTTTAACTCTTTATTAACTAGAAGGATCAATAGGATTCAGCTGAAATTGACCTGGATTTCATTTAAAAAATTAATGGAATAGAATGCACCAAATGCATCTTCCAGTTGTCACAACCTCTGATATTAACTTTGTTTAAATGGAGGAATGGGAAGCAACACATTTTACATTATGTAAGAACTACTTGAGGTTTTACTGTATTTAACTGATGGCAGAATGGCATCCTATACGTAGGGAGTATTTTGTTTTTAATGGAATGCACCCAGTGAAACTGCAATTTGATGGGGGAAAACCTGTCACAAGGGGAACAGGGCTTATTAACCCTGTCCTCTTGGGCCATTTTCCTGCCAAAAATATACCCCAACCTTTTAAACTCTAGCTCAGGAAGAGGTATGAGTACTCATATCTCTTCTCCAGTGAAAATAAAAGCAGCGTAGTGAGTGCAGTTTTTAGCTTAAGGAGAAATTTAAGAAGCCATTCTCCCCAGTATCAGAATGTTTTTAAATTTCACTCTTGCTGGCTATATTCCTTTCCAATCAAATGTATACAATGTGTGTGTGTATATATATAAAACCATGAGCTACATATAACACAGAGGTTTTATTCCAGTTAAACTATATGTAAGTGAATACCTCAGAGTTCACTTCTGTTTTGAGTTTCTAGCATGCTTAAATACATGTCACATGACATAACAATCCATCATGAGTTAGTATCTACATCAGGCTATAATGTCATCCAAACCAAGCTTGGTCTACTGTACCTGTGGTGACTTATTTTCATTTCAGACAAGCCAGCCTGACCACCCATGGACTTTTGCAAGGGTTGTTTTACCCACAGTTGGTCAATGTGTCATCTGAACCCAGATGTATGATTCCATTATGGGTAAAGGGAAGCAGGGAACATGAAGCGAGGGTGAGCAATGCTGCTCTTAATGATCTTGCCTGTGCTACCACCAGTGACAGAGGTAGTTTAAGTGGCACAAAAGGGATGGGCAACCCCCTTTTTTTAAAAAAAAGTTTAATCTCAAATATCTAGTTTTGCTGAAAATGTTTAACAATGTTTAACAATTTTATTTTAGTTAGTTTTTGCAAGTGTGCAGGTGTATGCTTTTGCATGTTCAAAAAAGAGATGCATCTGGAAAATTTCTTAGAGGGTAGGTGCTATCAAAGCACAGCAGATGACAACTCTGGACAGTGACCAGAAAGGCTCCAAGTAGCTTTACCTTTTGGTTTCAGTTTGCTTGCCATGTTTCATATATACTCTTCCCTTTTTGCCCTGCCCAAATCCCTACTTCACGGGGTGTGAGGAGAGAAAGCCCTATCTTTGACAGTTGTCAAAGTGTATAAAAAGGGGTGGGGGATACACTGCACTTTCTCACCTTTCTGAGAACAGAGTCTTAGAAATGGGTGGGGAAATGAGGGGCAATGAAGCCTATGGGGGCACAGAACCCCTAAGAATCTCACTGCAAAAGAGGGAAAAAACCCTTTCACAAAGATCACTCATAACTTTGTCTTCCCTTGACAGATTGCCTTATGATACCTGTCCGTGGAAAACAAAGTTTGAAATAAGCCTGCCTGGAGCTTTTCTAGGTCAATGGATTGGTACTTGCTGCATTTTGACAGCAAGTAGCCCTGGGATATGGCCCAGGTGAGGCTTCCCTTTTTTGTACTTGCAAAAGTGCACACCTTCACATTTATGAAGTCCAATTAAAAACAATTAGCAAAAATGTGTGCCCATTTGAGGTACAAAAAATCAGAAGAAAAAGAGTGTCCAATGTGTCATTTGAACACATCAGTGGACAGTCATTCGCTGTCAAATCAGAGATCATGAAAGGAGGTCTTCAAAAAGAAGAGGAAGAAGAGAAGGAAGCTTAAAAGGGAAATAAAACTGAAGTGCACAGAAATATATCTCTTTGTTGCAGCAGGGAGACAAAGAGACTTGAGCATCTTTGTCTCCTGGGATATGGTCTTGAGTACTGAAAGAGAAGGAGGGCGAGAACAACTCAGTGACACTGAATGGCTGTTGGACACATTGTAGGTTGCTCTGCAAACAACCCACCCACCTTCCCACATTAAGAACGACTGGGCCAGTTCTTGAAGCGATGGTGAGGGTGGAAGAGTTCCCTCCCCATCACCATTTTAAATCATAGTGTGGTTATTTTAATGACCTCAGAAAAAGTTAAGCTGGAAAGGAAAGGAAAGGAAAGGAAAGGAAAGGAAAGGAAAGGAAAGGCCTGGTGTGCAGTTGCCAGGCAACCATGCAAGTATTGCTTATTGCTTCCTGATTAACAGGACAGATTAAATGTTTTTGCCACACAGCTACAAGTGATTTTACCCATTTTTCCCTTACCCATTTTACAGTTTAAATGGATTTTACCCATTTTTCCCTTACCCATTTTACAGTTTAATCTTTAATCCCCCCTGAAAATGTGACTAGAATGTGAACTACTTGCCATCATATTCAGGAAAAGCCATGGATGAAGCAGAGATATTTGGATGAACAAGTTCCACAGCCAGTTCCTTTAACAGTCAAGCATTGACAAAAATAGGTAATTATCACTTCCTACAAACTGGTGTACCCCATCTTCTCTTTTAAAACCCTCAAATACCTATTAGAAGTCCAGATGATAAACAGGTCAGCCTCGGTTGATGCTGGGGACTATGTTTGAGAAACAGTAGCTCAATTAAAGAGAAACTGAATTTATTTTAAAGGTAGAAGAATCACTCAGTAGTATTTCAACATTCGGCTTTAAGAACAGTTTCTTTACACTGGATACAGAAAACATTACCTCTGTAACCTGAGTAAACAATCCATGAACAACTGCACAGTTTTAGGTTCACACTTAACAATAACCCATAGCTTAAACAAACAAGAGTTCACAACCCAACAACAAACTATGGGTTAATCAGTTCTAATCTGTTTGGGCAGCTGAGTTTGTATATTACGACAACCCAGAATTTAACTCAACTAAACAAATTATTGGTTATTGTTATGTAAGAATAGCTAATGCCTATTTGTATTCCCTGCCCTAAAATATACACATTCATCACCTTAGAATGTAAGTTGGAATTACACTTTCCAACTAGGCATAGATACCACCATATATCTGTGAGTAAAGGAAGTCAAAGCATATTTAAAATAGCCATATTTTGTCAAATATCAACAGCCATGAACTCTTGTGATGAAAACAAAATGAAAGTTGCTTGATAAACAGAAGAAACCATCAAGGAGCCATTTCTGAAAAGGCAACAGTGAAAACAGGTTTATTTATATTTTAGAAGACTGTCTTGTTGGGAGGCCCACTACTTCTCCCCACCACATCTTAACTAGTCTGTCTGTCTGGTTTTGTTGCATGTTCCATCTGTTTCCTTATAAAATTATATTAACTCATAGAATAAGATGTGCTATGTATTGCTGTTTATATCCAATTGTGTATATAAGAAAAGGAGCTTACTTCATACGGCATTCATTGGAGAACTACTAGTATTTTGGCAATATTTTGTATCCTGTATCCATGGTAACCTATTCTTGATACATAATGTATATGTGTGTGTGTACCTGGTTATGTGCAGCTATGGATGAAAGAGAAACTCTGAAATATGGCTGTTTCTAGATATGTAGAGACAGTTATCTAGAATTCCCACTTTCCCAGGCCTACCTTGGGATGTTGATCCAATCTTCCTCTGCTTAAATAGTGCACCTTGTTCATAACTAAGCAAGGAGAACTTTCCAGCTCTTGATTCCCCATGTGCCATCATGAACTAAGCAGCCTAAGAATGCTCCATCCATGGGTTTTGAACCTGGAATTGGATGCCGCTGGGAGAAGAATAATTCAGACTTGCAACTCAAGAACCATGGCTTACAAATCTAGGTTGTTCTCCCAGCATCCTCCAGTTGTGGGTTTAGACATCACGGAGCATCTCTGAGCTGTTTAACTTATCAGGAGTGTGCAGGCAGTTGAGAGCCAGAAGAGTACACTTGCTTGTTCCCACTTGCTCACTGATGCCTAGGCTTTGTTTAAACCAGCGGTAGCATGACACATGAACTCCATCAATTACTGTATGTAGTATGTTTTCATATTTGCTGGGGCAACCTAACAATGCCTACTCAGATCCACGGTTTCAGGAACAAATGGCATATTCTAATCTGCATTTGATCAAAATATTGGTCAGTTCTGCATTTACCTAAGAGTAATCAGATATTCCAGAGTTTAAAGACTGAACATAATATGCATGCAACCAAAGCATTAATATCTGTTTTGGTGTATCCAAGTAACAACCAGCTCCAAAGATTCCATCTTATGTACTCTTTAACTTCAGGCTGCCTGCACCCCAAATAAAAATAAACAGCTGGTTTCTGAAAACAGCAATAATAGGTTACAAGTTGACTCCCTGTCCCCCACACTTCAAGAAACCTTTCAGTAGGGTAAAGAAAACTGTGTTTTGCTCCTGACTTCCAGGTTCCTCTCATTCAGGTTTAAGTGCTACAGAATATAGATTAATTTCATATATTTGTTTTCATAACAGTAAGCTTTTACTGAAAGTGTAGGAAAGTCCCTTGGTAGGGGACTGTTGATTAATTTGTTTATTTAAGAAAAAAACTCTTTTGTTTACTAAAAGAATAAATTTCACTGAATTGAAAATACATAGCTACTCCAAACCTGTAGCTTTGGAGTTTACAAAAGATTGTCACTCCATTTACAAACCATTAATTCTTTGCATAGCTATGTACTTAATTCTTGATGAGTTACTAAGCTTTCCTCTTGACAAACAGTCGAATTATGTGGTTAGAACTGTTATTAGATTTACATTGCATTGTCTAATTTGCTTTGCCTCATGAAATTAGATGAATTATTAAACACATAATCTGTTATTCCCTATTAAAATTAATTGATTTTCATGTCAGCTTAAAACTAATGAATTGTCTAGGGATATTTTCATAAACTGCATCATGTTACAGGAAGACTATTTTATTTCTCATCCTTTCTGCTAATGATCTTGTACAGACTGATGCTTTGTAAGCTTTCACGGGAGAGCAAAAACATAATTACTCTTGCACAGAGTATTTCTCCCCCCTATACCCGATTGATTATCACAATACCAACCAGCACAATGGACATATTTAATACAGTAAACCAATGAGTAAAATATTTGCTTAATTACACAAAACAGAAAAATAAGGGGGAGGGATGATGTAGGATCCTTACAAAACTGAACAGAGAATTTGATCTAGTACACGTACGTATTCTCTCAGGACACTGGAAATGTCATTTAATAAAATAAAAATGTTACAATATAAAAATATTTATACATTCCATTGCAGATCCTCACCTGTAATTCAGTGGACATGAACAAAATATACGCATGGGCTACTGTCATTCCTTTCAACAGAACAATGTTATGCATAAAAGAATACGAATGCGAAAGGCCAAACACACACACACACACACACACACACACACACACAGTTCCAAAAGATAAAATAAATTCATAAACTTTCCCCCTCAAAAATGCAAAACAGAAACAATGGATGCCACACCCATACATATCCAAAATCCTGAAAGGAAAAGAAAAAATGAAAGCCAACCTTCAGAATACCCAGACATAAGTGGAGAGAGCACACACACAAACCCCAGCAACACCACCAACCCCCCCCCCACACACACACACAAACTGTAGCAATACCACCAGAAAATACACACACAGCTTCCAAGAAGACAACAGATGCTCATAACATATTCCTCCCCAGGATATGTCCAGCTTCCATACCCAGTATCTTCCCAGTCTCTCCCGCTGCCAGCTTACTAGGTAGGAGCAAAGTCTGTTTTATTCCTCTCCCCCACCTTACTTTTTTAGAGGCAGCATGAGCAGGTTAGTAGTTGGAAAGCAAAGCATGAGTTTCCAGCTGACCTGCCCTCATCACTCCCTTCCCTTACTTTCCATGAATGTCTCCTAGTTCATGTGATGTGCAAAGGCAGCCTTGCAGAAGGAGATCAAGATGGTGGGCCAGCTGGAGGCCTGCACTTTCCATTCCAGCAGGCTGAGTCACTGCCCAAGGTAAAAGTAACCAAACAGTTAGGTGGAGGAAGACATTTCTTTAGGCACCAGGAGATGTGCAGTGCACCCGTCTCATTGGAGGCCCAGAGATGGAGGATATCCTTAGCAAATTTGCAAATGATGCAAAACTGGGATAGCTGGCTAATATCTCAGAAGCCAAGAATAGCATCCAAAGTAACCTCAATAAAATGGAAAACTGGAGGGAAATTACAACTACAACATTCAACGGAGACAGTTTTAAATAAAAATTGCCAGTTTGTGATGGGTGATATCTGGCTTGGCAGTAATGCACATGAATCAAAAGTTCAATATATGTCAGCAACATGGTGCAGGTACAAAAAAAGTTGAAGTGTGTATTTTCATTTATTATAGGTAAGGAAAGCAGGGACTACACTTGTGCACACTAGTTATCATGAAATATTAAAGTACTTCAGGCTTTCATGTCCCATAATCACAATTCACAATACTACTGCTGTCCTTTAAACTATAAAAATAGCCAAGACACAATTTAAATAAACTTAAGTATTTTACTTTCCATTCATTTATTTCCAAGAGCAAAAATTTATACTTGTGCTTCATCCTGTGCTTTAAAACAATAGAATGTAAAAGTTCATAAATAAGGCTGGATTCTGCTTCTGAAATTTAATATTTGCTCTATCCTTCATGCATTTTGTTTGCATCCATTATGAAAGAATTTTGGGTGTAACATCAGAGTGTATATTACAGACAATGCTGATCTAATCATCAGCCATGTCACAATTAGGTCATCTTGGTATATGTCAGATGTGCTGGACTACAATTCCCATAATCCTCAGGAGGTATGAGGACACCAGATTGGGTAAGGCTAATTAGACAGACTAATGCAGCCCTTGGCTTTAATTGGGCAAACCCAGGTTAATTTCACTTTCACATACTTGAGCAATGTAACTGGATAAGCACATCCTTGTGACATATAAAGGATCCATTACTGTGCACAGACTTGTTCATGAGATGAGCTAGAGCCTGCAAGCATTGATATCAAGAGTAGACTTTAAATTGTAATATTATTTTTTTCATATGCATCCATGTGCCCTCTTTCCTTTCCCTCAGTATACACATCTTAATAAAGTATTTCTTGGCTTACTTAGTCACAGTTTGCCATGACATGCCAGTTGGGCTTGCCTGTGATTTCAGGCTCCTTGTAAATCAGGACCATAAGACACAGTTTGATCCCAGTTTAGCAATTCTGATTTGCAGAAAGTACTGAAATCACAATATCCCTTTCTGGAAGTTCTGACAATTGTCAGAGGGTGTAGGGATCCTGCCACCCATAAGCACAGAGTCCTGAGAGTCAGTAATCTGCCAATTGCAGAATCTACTGGAATATATCTGGGTGAATGTGCAGTGCCTGTCCAGGGCCTTTGCTGTAAAGCCATGGCTGCCAAAACCCCGAGTGGGATTAATGTTTCTTGTAGTCAAATATAGAACTGCATTAGCCATTCAGGGAGCTCCATCCTCCTCAATGTTTGTGCTAAAATAAACAGATGGTGGCGATGCACGGGGAGGACAGTTGGTTTGAGAGCTCTTTGAGCTTAATTTCTGAAGGCTGCTGGCAGTGACAAGTGAGTGGCTTCTCATGTGATAATGTTTCATTGAGGCATAGTGGCACTTCACCAGCTCTCTTGCCTGGTTTGTCCTGACAATTATGGGTGACTAGTTTCACAGACTTATCTGGGATTGGCAAGGGTGAGTTGGCTTCATGATTGGGGAAAGTTAGTGTATCATCTTAAAAATCCTGAATGATGCTATTGGAGAATGGAAAGGCAGGACATTTTCTGGAAAAGATAGCAAATACAATCTAAGCCTAGTTTTTGGAGCTGAAATTGAGAAGTTACATTGTAGTGACTGAATTCAAGTTATTAATAGACAGGTTTCTAAGACCAGTGTTATCTGAAGTCCATTAAATATTACCAAATTCACATATGCTAATATTTAGGGTGCCACAATACTCTTTAGCATGTTTGGTACAACAGATAAAGATTGGCACAGATCTAGGATTAAAAAAAGTTGGCACTTATGTAAAAAACAACAACAAAAGAACAGAAAACAAAAAAAGAATAAAGGCTAAAATAATATATAGCACTCTAAAAGGATGTCAGATCATCATACTGAAACCACATCTACTATACACAGATAGTTACAGACATCAAATTGTATGTATGTATGTATGTATGTATGTATGTATGTATGTGATGTATAAATTTCCCTATACGTATTTCTCACTTTCCAAAAAATATTCTAAATTGTCAGCTGGTCTAAGAAAAGGTGTCCATTCATTTTACGAAGTTGATTTCTTGTTCGTTCTCTTTCTTTCTTTCTTTCTTTTTCTGCACACAGGGAATTTAAACCATTTATTTGAAGCAAAGGATTTTGCCTTGTTCCTCAGTACAACTCCACCTGTGTGTACAGTGCAACCAGTTTATCAGGAAGAAGCACTGTGGCACATAAAGTTTATTGTAAAGCAATGTGGAATGAAAATTGGTCACCAGCATACATTTGAGCTTAAATGGGCAACATGAGAAGTGCTCATTTGAATGGCAATCCTAAACAGTAAAAGTAGAAAACAAGGATAAAGCTTTAAAACCTCACAGATTTTTGCGTGCACACACTTATCAGGCATACGGAATTGCACCCACAGCCCATGGCCACACACACCCAGCTGCATAAGCTCGCAAAGAGAACAAAGACTGCTATAAATATTCCAAAAAGCCAATAAAAAAAAAACTAGGAGTGGTTAGTTCTCCAGTGTAATGGGCCACAATAAAAGCTTTTATTGTTAAGAGAGTTACTTTACTAAGAGCTGTATGAAGAAAGCTGAATGAATGTGAAAAATTGCATGCAATAACCTGAGCTGAAAGATGATTATCAACCCTTGAGTTCTGAGCTTTTGAGTGAGTGGGTATGCTGTTAGAAGATTGCTGTTGTGGTTAAAGAAAAGCTTGTTTTGTACTTCTCTCCCACCTCCAGGAGTTCTAAAAGTCAATGCAGGCTTTTGCTCTGCTTTTGTAGCTTTATACTGAATATCACTTGTAAAGTTTAAGGGCTTGATAGTGCAGTTCTGCCTTCACTAAATCTTTACACATTTATTCTTGAGTTATTTTTGTAAAAGCAAAGACTCAAGCTTTTCTATCAGAGAATAGCTAGCCACTACTACACCCCTTTTTAAGGTGTACTCTGGTTGTTTTATAAAACGTTGCATGCAAATGTAACATTTTGTGTACAAAAATGTGGATGGCTATATTTATTACAGAAAAACCCATTCTGGGAGTACAGAAATTCCCAGGGAAGGGGATTTTAACCCTTTTTTCATCTGCCACTTTTCTGCTGCTCCTTTTCTCCATGATATTCAGATAGATGTTTACCAACACAATTCTGTGTCTGGATCTCTTGAGGAGGGAGGTGGAATTACAGCCAAAAAAAGTAGCTGGAAGGAAAAGGGGTTGACTCCCCCTCTCAGACTTCCCTTTCAAAATCCTCCTCCCAATGTAGCTTTTCTGTAACAGCAGCAGACATCTGGGTTTTGTAACTCATCTTTGCATGTAATATTTCTTTCTGTCCTTAGTTGATAAAACATTTTGGGGAAGAATGCTAACCATGTTTAGATGGAAAAGAAAGTCTGGCTAGGGAAAGCTAGGAAGACTTTTTCCATTGAAAGCTAAAGGAGAAGGAGAAGGCCTCCACCACCACCACCAAATAAGAGATGGATCAATTCCATAAAGGAAGCCACAACATTGAGTTTACAAGAGCTGTCTAGGGCAGGACATTTTGAAGTGCATTCATTCATAGGGTCATCATAACTTTGAGATGACTTCACAGCACATGGCAACAATAATACATGCACAGGATTGTACCCTTAACTGTTTCATTTCCTCCACCAACACCAACACCTCCCTCTGCAGGAAGAATCTAAATTCAGTTAATTTTATGAAATGCATTTACTACTGCCCAGAGCAAGATTGTGTCATTTTGTTCCTATTCTACAGTGGGAGAATCAATATCAGGACAGTTATTTGCCTAGGGCTGCCTGGTAAGTTCTTGACTGAACAAGAATCAGCATGCCAGTTCCTCATGACCAGGACTGCAATGATGTACAGCCTGATTTACTCTCCACTTATTCATAACAAAGCCCTACTATGTTGAGTAGTGCTTATATTCTAGTACATTCATACCAGGCTGAAACATTATTCATTTCACTGGTTCTAGAACATTTTCCTGTTTTCCTCAAGAAGAACGTTTATACATGAGAAGCAACGATAATTTTGGTGTACTCATACTTGGCAACTTTGCCTCAAGACTTGCAAAAGCAATGTTCCATTCTATGAAGTTGTACCCCAGTCAAGTTTTCTCTGCTTGGATGTTCATCAGACCCCCACAAAGATCTAAATCAGTGTTGGACAACTAGGAACTTCTTTATTCTTCATTCTGAATGCATTGCTCAATTGTTTTCATTGCTTTTTTTATAACTTGTTTGCCTATGTCCTACACTGATTAGCATATAAGATCCAAATATACGTTAATATGTGAAATCACCATGATTCACCACCAGTGAAACAACTTAAGAAAAACAGTTTTTCTTGAAGTTGAGAATGAAGAAAACAATATTATTGCAAGCATTTCTACCTTTGCAAGGATCAGAACCATGGCATTATATTCTTACACATATAGTTAGTATCATATATATTCAATGAGGACCCAAGGCAGTTAACAAACTTGATATGGTTACAACAACAAGCTCTTAAATATTGTTCTTGTCACTCTCATTTTCCCATTAGCCATTTTAACTCAACTTTTAAGCATTTGCAAAGGAGCTTCATATGAGGGAAACGGAATATACAATGCTGATGTGTAATCAGAAATTTCCCTATTACATTCTGTTACTATGCATATAGAAAAAGCCAGCTTCTAACAGTAACAGCAGAATGTGCTCGCACATACCAGCCTAGTTCAGCTTGGACTTGTGGCCTTGAAGATCCCAATTTTGCAAATTCTCTTCAGGCCACATCCCTTAATTGCTAGGTAGAGCCATGTATTGGGGTCGCCTTCTGTCTTGTGGCAAATCTTATCTGTTGCTGCCACAGCCTATTCCAGTGCTATGTTGCACCAATATCTGGTTCACATGAAGGGCCTTTGCACCTGTGTAAAATGCCGATCGCTAACCAAATACCTGTGATTGCTGCAGCAGCTAAAACTGTGAAGTGGAAGTTACCAATGATGAACTTGGTGACCTCTGACAGCAGACCAAAGTAAGGTTTACGGCAAGACCATCGTAGCATGAACCAGTTTGATCTACCTGTTCTTATGTGACATGGAAACCGTTTTCATCAGGAACCTGTATTATCAGAAGTTTCATGTCAGGCAGCCAAGCAACTAACTTTGCTTGCTGTCCAATCATTCCTAACATGGGGTTGCAGTGATGGAGAAACTGCAATCACTGCATGTCAAGCATGTGTCAACAGTACAATAACCCTATCAGAATAAGAAATTTGCCAACCCTATTCATCTGTCTTGCTTTCAGAGTACTCCTGAGTACTCAAAGTACCAACGTTCTTGAATGATGAGATTCTTATGGGTTATTTCCATGGGATAATGTCTAAATCCAGCTAATAACTGTAAAAGTGAACATATGGGGCAACATTAAGTTTAAGAGGGCCCTGGGCAAAGTGTCCTTAGGTGAGCTCCCTCTTATATTTGTCAAACTGGCATAAAGATTTGAATGCCCATGTCAGAGGTGGGGAGAACTATTTGGTGATTTTTTTTCCTCCAGTGTTTTCTATATTCCCACCCTTGGGCTTTCATCTCTTTAGTCTGGGGTTCCAGGTATTGGCAGCCAGTTGGGACCCAGGTGGTAATACTTTGATTTTCCTCAAAGCAACACCACTCTTTGGCATTGTAGGAAAATGACACAGTATCCCCACATGATCCCAAATGCATTTCCAAAACTGTGCATGGAGGGAACCCAGGCATTTCCATGGACTTGGTGAACTGGGCCAAAGTCCTGTATGTTGGACTATCAAGAAAAAAAGCTACTATAATTATAGTGAATACAATTAATATGATGATGCATTCTGGCAGATAATGTTATCTTAATAGTTTTCACTGATTTACGAAAGAGCAGGAAAAGAAAGGAAAATAAAATAGACCTATCGCTGACAAAGAAAAGCTTTATCATGTTGTACTACGTAGGTCAGTTGTTGAGCAACACTAAAATATTTTGTTCATTATGGAAATTTATTGAGTTTGGTGTGCCATAAAATTTTCAGCTTCTAATTATGGTGTTTAGAAGACAATGGAGAGAGTTTAAAATAATAAGAAAGCTGTGAAGGCTGCTGCTTTCTTACAAAGACAAATACTGGTTCTCTGTGTATACTATACATTTAACCTGTCAGCAAGCACAGAATATTTTTTTCAGGTAACATGCAAAAGGATGCATTTAGTAACTATCAAATGAAGCCTTTTCTTTCTCTGTCTTTGAAGGTAACTACTTAAGTTAAAATGCTACTTTATTAAATTATAAATTAAAGTATGCTGCTGAAAATGGTTGCAGTGAAAGTCATTATGATGCTAAGTTAAAGGTTTCTGGAACATAATGAAATTCACACTTACATTCTTCATGCAGTTGCCATGGCCAATTCACTTGAAAATGAGAATTATAGAGAGAGCATTTCCTGGTCTTTGACCCTTTCTAAAGGAGTTTAAAAAGCAGGTTTTATGCAGAGCACTAACCCTCCTTCTCCAGCAAGTCAATTCTCTGGCTGATATTAGTGGTGATAAAACACTTCAACCAGTCAAAAAGTATCCAAACAGGTAAGTTCTAAAAAGTGATTATTTACCATCAAGGCAAAACAGAAGGCACAGGCATGCTGGCGATCTAGTACATCAAGCAAAAACAGCTTTCCATATTCCTCCATAAGAATGTAGGGCTTGAGTTAATTAAATAGTTTATTAAAAGCTAACCACACACTAGTTGAGATGAGTGATTGCTTAGATTAGGCACTACAGGGATTAATAACAACTATATAGTCTTCTATTTCACCTGTTGGATTTTTTTTGTTTGGCTGCCTTGGCCTCCAATATATATTCAAAATTGTATTTTCTTCATGGCTAGGTAACAGTTTGTTATTGAAGTAATAATGATGTGCATTCCTGGATCTTCCTCCCAAATATGAGCATGCTTTTTTGACAACAAACGGTATGACCCAGCTGGAGTTGAATCCTAATGTATATGCCAATTTAGGAGTAAGTGCTATTTAACACAGTGGAACTTACTTCTATGTAAAAATGCGTAGGATTAGGCCACTCATTGTTATGGAGTTACTATAACTACCAATTGCAATATCGCCCTTATACTTCCTGTCCTTTACCTTTGACCCGGATGCAATAACACAGTGCTTCATGACTCCTGGACTAACAGCTTGCAGCGTGTCCTTTCTGTACATGAAACATGGTGTCAGAAGTGACTTGAATCTGGATAGAGCCTCTTGTTTGGAGTGCAGCAGCCCCGGGACACAGCACTGATTTGGGAGTTACAGTTTGAGACCGTTCATTGTGCGTTTTCTGCTACTGGAGGGCTGTGAGGCCTACCGACCGCATGGCTGCCATGAATTGCATACATCCCCCATCGGTGGGGACTGTAGCAGCAACTGGGAAACTTTCAGAGCTGAATTTGAGGATTATTCCCTGGCTACAGGGCTGAATGCTAAACCTGCAGCAGTGCAGGCAGCCACTCTGAGAAGAGTCATGGGCAGTGAATGTAGGCATGTGTATAAGCACAATCTGAACCTCTCAGCAGAGCAGCAAGAGAATGTTACAGCATTCTGGATGCACTAGAAGCTTATTTCAAACCTGCTAAAAATGTCATTTATGAAAGATATGTGTTTGGATGCTGCAAACAAGAGGAGGGGGAATCTCTTGACAACTTTGTTACTCGCTTATGAGAAAAAGCAGCTACTTGTGAATATGGCACCCTGAAAGATGAACTAATAAGGGGCAAGATTGTTCTTGGTATATCTAGTGAGAGCACACGCAGGCGTCTTCTAAGAGAGCGCGGCTTAACGCTAACAGCTATTGAAACGTGTCGTACAGCAGAGCTTACTGACAGCCATCTGAAAGTGATGGAACAGGACGGACAGATTGACAGCATAGACGTTGCAATGCAGCGGCGGCACATAGCAAACTGCAAGGACAGCAACACATGCTTAGAGCAAATACTGCCAACTCTACAACATGAAAATATTGTGGGACTGTGCATCAAAGAATTAAAGAGCAGTGTCCAGCATATGGGAAGTCTTGTAGGTCTTGTGGAAGAGCAGATCATTTCGCTAAAGTTTGCTTGTCGAGTAAAGAACAAGTGTCATCTGGGAAATTACACGCTATGGAGGATGCGCCTGCATATAAGGAGGGGCCACGCACTGCTGAAATTATATACAGCAGTGAATTAATTGGTGCTCTACAATCCAGAGGAAAGAAATGGTTTGTCACTTTAATATTAAATAATAAGCCTCAATCCTGCCAGCTCAATTCGGGAGCAACATGTGATATGATGTGCTTAAGAGACAAAATGACGTTAGCACCAGAAGTATCTACTGCCAAGTGACACCAAACTAAAGTTATACTCAGGCGAAATTATGAAATCTCTTGGACTGTTCAGGACAGAATGTGTCGTACGTAGACTGACACACAAGCTAGAGTTTGAAATTGTGGAAGCTTCCCAAAAGCCACTGTTATCTGGCTCAACCTGCGAGTGTCTGGGCCTGATGCATTTCTCTATCCCTGCAGAGTTCAATGCAATGGACAATCAATTTAAACGGCCCTTGACAAAACAACTGTTATTACAGGAATTTGGTGATGTTTTTACAGGGCCTGTTGAATCTGTTCCGGGGAAAGTTCATTTTGACCTTGATGTGAGTGTTCTTCCAGTCCAGTGTGCACCACGCAATGTGCCAGTGGCCTTGAAGCAGGCAGTTAAGGCACAGCTTGACCGGTATGAGGCTGATAGTCATATCGCACCAGTTACTGAACCAACTGATTGGATTAGCAACATGGTGATTGTAAAGAAGCCTGATAAGCTAAGGATATGTATAGATCACAAATTTTTGAACCAGGCCCTGAAACGATCTCACTACATAATGCCAACTCTTGAGGATGTTTTGTACAAGCTGCCTAAAGCACGTCTGTTCACACTTGTTGATGCCCGGGACGCATTTTTACAGTGTAAGTTGGATACTGCAAGTAGCTACATGACAACCTTCTGGATTCCCTGGGGCAGGAAAAGGTGGCTCAAACTGCCTTTTGGAGTCTCAGTTGCACCAGAGGTGTATCAACGTACACAACATGAACTATTGGGCGGACTTAAAAGTATTGAACCAATAGCTGATTATATACTTGTAGTTGGCTGTGGTGATACAGATGGAGAAGCAGAGCAAGATCATGATTGCAAATTGCTGGACTTGATGAATCGTAGGCAAGTGAAACTGAGACTTGGCGTGAAAAAACTGCAGTTCAAGGTCAAAGAGGTCCGCTTTCATGGTCATATCCTTTCAGTGGAGGGTTTGAAGGCTGACCCAGAAAAAATCAGGGCCATACTGGATATGCCGCAGCCGGAAAATGTGAAATCTCTGCAGCGCTTCATAGGATTTGTTACCTATTTGGCAAAATTCCTACCGCGTCTCTCGGAGGTTTGTGAGCCTTTGAGAAGACTTCTGGACAAGGATGCAGTTTGTCATTGGCTTCCTAAGCATGATAAGGCAGTGCAGGAAATCAAACGTTTGGTCACGGATACACCTGTCCTTAAATACTATGACGTTACAAAACCGGTAACTATTCAAAGTGATGCAAGCAAAAATGGACTCGGGTGTTGCCTGCTGCAAGATGCACAGCCTATCACTTTTGCTTGAAGGGCACTGACCCCTACAGAGCAAAACTATGCACAAATAGAGAAGGAATGTCTGAGTATTGTGTTCGTCCGCCAGCGCTTTCACCACTATCTTTATGGTCGTGACAAGCTCACGGCAGAAACTGACCATAAGCCTCTGATATCTATTTTCAAGAAACCGCTTTTGTGTGCACCTAAGCGCTTACAGAGCATGTTGCTCACATTACAAAACTATTGTCTCAATGTGGTTTATAAACCTGGACCTGAAATGTACATCAGTGACACTCTTAGCAGAGCTACTGCAGCAGGTGGTACATTTGAATGTACACAACACACAGTTTGCAATGTCCAACAGGATCTGGATGCCCTGTCACAGATTAATCATTCGGACTATTTAAATGTCACAGACCAGCAACTGCATCAGATAAAACAGCACACAGAAATTGATGAAAGTTTGCAGGTAGTTAAATCTGTTGTTCTGAATGGCTGGCCAGATTCAAAGGAAGAGGTGCCATTGTGAGAGAATACTGGTCTTTCAGAGACGAAATTGGCATTCAGGATGGCATACTATATATGGGGCCAAGAGTCATCATTCCTAAATCTTTGAGGTCGGAGATGTTGAAACGCATTCATGCCAGTCACATTGGTGGAGCAGCATGCTATAGGCAGGCACGAGATACCCTTTACTGACCCAACATGCAGAATGAGATTAGAGACTTTGTTAGTCGTTGCTCAGCATGCAATGAGTATGCACAAGCACAACAGAAAGAACCCATGATGTCACATGTGCTGCCCACCCGGCCTTGGCAAATTGTAAGTATGGATTTACTGAGTTATGCGGGGCAAGATTTTTTATTAATTGTTGATCACTATTCTGACTTTTGGGAAATTGAGCTCCTTCCTGACCTGTCTGCTGAAACTACAATCAGGCGCTGTAAAGTACAATTTGCACGTCATGGCCTACCAGATAGGATAATCTCGGATAATGGACCCCAATTTGCATGTGAGCAATTCAGAAGGTTTTCTACAGATTGGGGATTTATGCATGTTACCTCATCCCCGTGGCACCCACAAGCTAATGGCAAAGCAGAATCAGCTGTAAAGATAGTGAAGAACCTTTTCAAGAAGTCCAAGTATGATGGTAGTGACCCGTGGAAGGCCGTTCTACATTGGAGGAACACCCCAACTGAAGGCATGGACAGTAGTCCTGCACAGTGTTTGATGTCAAGGAGACTGAAGATGTCATTGCCTGTGGCCAACAAACTGCTTGAACCTTGTGTGGTTACAGGTGTTCTGGAGAAATTGCGACGGAGAAAACAAATCTCCAAACTGACATACGACATGTTTGCCAAAGATTTACCAGAACTAAGCATTGGAGAGCCAATCCGTATGAAGCCACTTCCTGGCGACAGGACTGGTCACTGGAGACTGGGTACCTGTGTTCAGAGGGTTGCCCCTTGCTCTTATGTTGTGGATGTGGATGGCAGTCTCTACCGTTGCAATCGAGTGGTTCTGCGAGTGGCAGAACAACCCACCTCACAAACTTATGAGAGTCCTGCACATGATTCTCCGGAGGGGTTCAGTGCCCCTAGTCCTGCTGGACCAAGTAAGCAATACAGAGACAAGGCTACTGTCATATCTGAAGGAAACAATGAGGACAAAATAATGCAACCACACATACCAATAAGTTCTTCTGTACCAAACACACCAGTCAGGAAACAAGACAGTCTCTTATCAACACCTTCTGGAACTAAACAGCCTTCACCAGGCAAAATCCCCGTGGCCTTGCGAAGCGGCCGAGTTTCAAGACCTCCAGATAGACTTAATCTGTAGCCTATTTACTAATAGTACAGTATGTTATGTTTAAGATAGTTTGGAATCTGTTTTGAGTCTACTTGTTTACACACTGTTGAATCATATGTAAAAGAGGGGAGAAGTTATGGAGTTACTATAACTACCAACGGCAATATCGCATTGCTCTTATACTTCCTGTTCCTGTCCTTTACCTTTGACCCAGATGCAATAACACAGTGCTTCATGACTCCTCGGACTAACAGCTTGCAGTGTCGTCCTTTCTGTACATGAAACATTCATCTCACCCCTTGAAATCCTTGGGCCTTACATTTCTGCTGTGCTGTAATTATGGCTTGGACTTGCTGGCTCATCCCATATCTCAAAGGGCTTCCAAGAGTTCCTGATCTGCATATCATTTTCGAGCATTCAAACAACCAGCCCATTAGGTAGAGAAATTGCCCTGAGGGCTTGGTTGCATTAATAGGCCCGTCAAACTGTTGTGTGAATCTAGTTTAAGAAGATTCTAAAGAGAAGGGAAGCTATATCTATTTCATCACCATTACCACCTTTATGATGCCAGAGGGTAATAGTGACATCTGTGGATAAATTGGATTACTGTAAAAGAGAAAATATAACACAGTTCCTCCCTCTCTGTAATGCTCTTGCCAAAGACATCCTCTTGCTATGGCGAAATTGAAATGCAGCCCGCGGTGTAAAATATAGATGTATGCAGACAAAAGTGTCTTGGTATGCATTTCTTTTGCTTAATCATGCTGAAGCCAGAATTGCATGGGCATAAGTAATGGGACAATCGTGCTCTTCAGAATATAGATGCCACAAGATTTCCAAAGTGAAATGAAATAAAGGGGCTCTCAATCTGACATTCCTCATAAACATTACAGAGGGGGGAGGGGAACCAGGATTTATAACCTTTGTAGTATTATGGTGCATATGCAGAGCATTGGTACATTTGTGATACAGATGTATGCTTTGCTATAATTTGCAAAAAGATGAATAGGTGGAAGCATTTCATGGATTAACAATTCTGGACATGCTTCCTACAGCCAGAATACAATACTGTGGAGCTCAGTGGTCAGAATGCAAAGAACTGAGCACTTTTCCATGAATACACAAGGAGCTTTGCTGGCCATGTCCTGCTATTGCCCTTTATGTCTGTTATAAAGCCACTTGGAAATTTGAGGGATCCTCATAGGCCAAAACACTGGATCTGGAGCAGAGAAAGCAACACACAAACAAATCTACAAAAGCACTTCCTTTTGTGCATGCAGTACCCTTTTAATCTCAGTTAATGGGCATGATCACAAGGTCCAACCAACCCTGGTGGACTGGCTGTTATGCAAACAGTCCATGGCTCACCAGACAGGAGCTTTAGCTCACCATAAGTTGTTGGTCCCCTATCATCCCCCCTTCTGTCCTTCTGTGGGTACCTTCTGGGCAATGACCGGGTCTGGTGGTATCTGCTGCCTCTCGGTACTCCCACCCAGACATTGCCCTAGCAGGAATTTAAAGCACTACTGTTACGCAACTGTAGCTAATTTTTTTTTTTTTTTTTAAAAGTGTCAGGTTCTGAGGGCTTTAAGCAACTCACCTTCAAGGGCCCCCACCTCTTAATGAGTCTGCATTGAGAGCAACTGCTACTGTGCCTCCTTTACCTGCTAATGTTTGCCTGATGAGTAAAGCGACTGAGCCAGAAGCCAGTGGCATTTATTGCTCTTCAGAACCACCACTGTGCCCTGGGCCAGCGTGAGAGGCAGGTTAGCAAGCCAGTTGCAACTCTACCGCAGAAGATCAAGTTCTGGGTGTTTTTTTCCACTCAGTTGGAACTTAGTGCATGCCTACTCTTGGCTCTGGCCTGCAAACAGTGGCACATTTTCAGGGTTGCAGCAATATTAAGATACTCATCATAACTGACCTCTCTAAGACAAGAAGGAAGACACACTACCAGTGAAGTTACACCAGCCATGGCAGTGCCACAGCTGCTGCTGCTTTGGCTGTACTGCATCCGCCTCTGTGGAAGAAAGTGCAATGCAGGGAAGGCATAGCATAGGCAGTGAGCGAGTTGAACTTTCTTGGCAGGCGCTGGGAGGAGCCACTTCTCCCGGTGCTGGCCTTACTTGTATTGTTGCTGAACTGGGATCAGAGATGGCAGGAAGGTGATGATGCTAGGTGCTGCTCCCTTCCCAATCTCAGATCCCCTCAGGACTGGCAGCAACTCCACGGATTCCCCTGGAGGCCAAGACTTCCTAAGGAGAAACCTGGAATAGGAGAAATTATAAATTCTTGTGAATGGTATTAAAGTATTTTCAATTTCTGGACACATACTTGTAGATTGAAAGTATGACTTGCATGATATGCTTTTACATTTGAGATGCCTGTAAAGCAGTTTTACTCTATGTGCTGTAAAATGTAAATCTGAATGTTAAAATATGCATTAGAAAAGAACAAGTGTCAAACACAAACTTTATTTTATTTTTGATTCTATAAATAAATAGAATTGCAAGCAGTTTACAGTCAATGTTTGTTGTCTTATCTTGAGCTGGGATCTAAGGAACAGCACAATCTAGTTTAAAATACTGAAGGGGACTTTGGCTTTCTTGAACACTGGCCAAAATACCACAGCTCCTGCATAGAGTAGGCCCACTGGAATGATTGCTATTTAAATCTTACTAGTAGAATTACTTTAAGTAGGACTTAGGTTGGATTTTATCCATCACGCCTATTCAACTGTGTTGGATTTTACCTCACATTTGAGAATAAAGAGACTGCTGAAGGCATGCGGGAAGGCATGGTTAACTGTTTGCAAAAAGTCAAGATCTCACAGAGCCTTAGCCTTTGCATGTACCTAAAGTAGTTTTTTGGATCTCAGCCACAGTAGTCTAGCTTGTATTTCTATCAAATTCCCCCTAAAACTAATTTCTGACAGCTGTTTTTTAGAAATGTCCTTTTAAAAAATCATACTTTGAGGTTAATTCTTCAAAAGATGTACTTTTTTCAGTGGAAGTTTGGAACAAATTATTCTTTAAAATTTGGAGAACAAAACTCTAATAATTATAATCTGCAAAAAAATCAAATTACAGATATAATCTTGGCTTCCCCTGGCAGCATATGCAAAGCTGGTGTTAACAGCCATTATGTCTATTCAGATAAAGAATCTAAATCTAAGTCCTGTACATGCCTTATTTGGCAAAATAACTTAAAAGTTTTCCAGTGTCCATTAGGCCCTTACAGTCTAATCTCACTCTGCCAATTGCTTCCATGGTGAGATCATTAAGTAAATTATTTTAAGATCAAACAGCCTGCAGTGACAATGGAGTTCCATGTAAGGTAAATGCTTCAAAGCCCCCACCCCACCCCACCCTTGCCCCCCCTTCCCTCCTCTCTCAAATTATAGCTCTATGGGCTATTCATCACCTCTCGATGGGGCTTGCCCCACCATTACTTGGCTTTTTGCTGCAGGCTAAGGTAGCACTGCTAATTGGCCTTTGTAACAAAACTGACCTGTGGACAGGATAAAACTTGTTTGGAGCTTTACAGACAAAAATTATTCAAGGTTAAAAACACATGAATGCGACGGTTACGTCACCAAAAAAAGGAGTGAATGAATTTCTTCCTCTGCAGTTCTGAATGTGAAAGAATGCATTCACATTGTGTCCGTGCCAAACAAAAGCTCCTTCAGGTAGTTGAACAAGTCCATCTCCCCCCACCTCCTTAGAGGATAAGAAGGTCTATCATTTTCTTTATTTCTCCAGAGTCCCTCACAGTGAGGGTCCTTTGATCTCAGAGAAGAATGGTCGATGGAACAATTTAACTGTTCCATACAGGTGCAGGGAGTTTATTTGACAGGTTGTGGCTCTTATTTCTACCACATTAGCTGTATGCATACAAATGGGCTCTTGACAGATTCAAGCAGGTAGGAGCCAAACAACAGCAACAACAAGATCTTGTACAAAAGCAGGTACACCTGCAAGGACGGCATAATTTGAAAATGCTGAATGAAGACAGGTAAAGCCATTACGTTTCCTGCTGGGCTTTTTTTTTTTTAACAACTCCAAAAGTCAGCACATGGCAGGGGGAGGAGAAAGAAGTAAATAACATATGAAGCAGACAATCTCCTCACACTCCAAAGCATCTCTTCCCTGCCTGAGTTCTTTTAAAATAAATAACTCTTCAATGCAAACGGACCAAAGTGCCTAAATTATATTGTCTATAACCAAGGAGTGAAAGGAAGGAAAAATGGAATGTGAAAGAAAGCATTTTCAAATCATGTTTACTCAAACCAGCACTTTTTTCAAAGGATGATTATCTGTGTGAATTATCTTACATTTACAGTTAACCATAGTGAAGTGGAAATGTGGCCTTTTAGCTTTGTAAGCTTCTTCTTTCCACATACTTTCCCTTTGGTGTTTCACTTAGCTTAAGTGCTGTTAAAACGGCTTGAATAAGAAAGGCCCTGTTCAGTTGGCCACTATCTACATTATGCTCCAGAGTGCGTTTCTTTGGATTGATGCACACTTACAGGATCAGCAAAGTTAATTTTGAATTGATTTCTTCACTCTGCTGTTTTAAGTTTTATCCCCCACCTCTGCAAACACACTTTTAGGTACAGCAAAAGCCAGCAGTGAAATGAATGTGAAAGAAGGTAATGATAAAGTATTGAAAAGTTTAAAAGCTTATCATATGCAACATGTTCTTCTAGTAATAAATTGCCTTTACTGGTCTCATCTTTATTTTTAAGGAGAGGCCTCTTCTATCTGTTTAAGAAAGAGAGTAGAGGTGTAACATAGGCAACCCTTATCAAGAAATATTAGCTGGGAAGAGTGATGGTTTAACATTCTTAAGCAAAAATACGTTTCTCTGTAAGTAAATAATGAGTACTGATGCTTGATATCATTAGTGAAAACCATTATCCCATAGCAAAGGTCAAAATGTAAGGGATGGTACAAAATGTGAATTCTTAAATCAAAATCAGTTGCTCCATTGATGTTGACACTCTTCCTGAACTTGTGAACTTTATGAAATTCTACAGCCTGTGTGATACAGGATTTAGCACCAGATAAATGTTTGTACGGCATACTATGGACATGATTCTTACATTGAATAGGATGCATTTTCACATCCTGTGTGAAATCCCAGTCAATCAGGCAATTATAATACCATGGCTTGTCATTATATAGATTCAGTCGTGTCTCAGAAGAACATCTTACTCATTCATAAATTGTGCTTGTAAAACAATAATTCTGTGGAGTGTATGAATGGGTCCTGCTTGCATTCCCATGATATCAGCATGCCTCCCCAAGTTCTGTTTCTGTGAGTTAAAGGGGCAGGTGTGAAAGAAGCAACAATGGGCATGCAACATTATGGCTAGGCACTTCTTTCATATATCCTGCTCAGTGTCTCCACACTGAGCTTTTGGGGTAGGGCAGGGACTGGTGGGCCATAATACTGTTTCTTCAATGCATGCATGAATAAAGGTTGAATAAGCTGTTAGTCTTCAATTTTAAGAAAGATCATATTATAGGGACACCCACCTTAAAGGTTGAGGTGGTTAAGCCAGGGGAAGACAGACAGTTTTGCAGCTGCCATAATCCCTGACCATTCATCATGCTGAATGAAGCTAATGGGAGTTGTAGTTCATTCTGAATCTTCAATGCTATCAAATCTATCTGTAATTGAAACCTCTGATCTTGGTGGCATCCTGATGGTACCTTTTGTTTTCACCTAAATTCCTTGATGATATACATTTACATATTTTATCCTTCCTTTTTACAGCAAAAAATGCAGTGAGGAGACCACACATATCTCCCTGGGACAATGCAAGTGCAACACCTCATTTTCATGTCCACTGATCAACTTCAGATGGCATGGATGCACAGGGTGTGGTCTCCATAATAGAGTGATCATGAGCAGATTCACTCAGGAGGAGACGATTTTTAAAGGACTCTAGCACTTGGCTGTTTAGAACTTTGAGTCAAAGCAAGCAACATGAACTGAGATCTGAAACAGTTCATAACCAGTAAGTTCTTACAAAATCAAGTTAATATCCTCTGAAGTCCTGGATCTTTGCAGGACTCTGCATTCCGAATCAACAGAAGTTTCTTGGCTATCTTCAAAGTTAGTTCCACATTTAGTGCAAATGGGCGACCGGGCATGATTGATGTGATCCTTTATTTTAGATGTTAGCTTTATCCTTTATTTTAGATGGCCTAATGGCCATCATCCATGAATATACATATTGTAAGACACCCCAGTGCTTTGGGACAGAGTAGGTTTAACTATAATATAAACATGCTAGCTATTTATCAAGATGTTTATGGAACTCTTTTGCAACAAAATTTACAGAGCAACATCATTGGAAGTCTTTGAGAAGCATTATTAACTTCTTTATCTTGAACTGCTTATTCCTGAAAGATAGAATTTGTTGCTGTTAAGTAATCTTTTGTGATCTGTAGGTTAATATTTTTATTTCTATTTTACAGAATGAACTTAAACTGAGAACAAGATGGATGACTTTTTCCATTGCTTTTTAAAAAGACTGACAAATGCTTGAGGTGATTAAAGGGCTTTCTTAGGATGCAATCCTGTGGGCACTAGAGAAAGTCACGATGGCCATAGAACAATATGGAGTCTGAGCTCCAACTACAGAAGTATATTTTGAGGTTGAAGTTGAGACTCTAAAGTGGCAATTCTCCACTCTTGTGGCTGGTATGCAAAGAACCATGCTGGCTACAGATCCAGGAACAGAAAAACATCAGAGCTGACTCTGATGTTGAATGAGCAATCCGAATGATTGGGTTGGGGAGGAGTCAGATTCTGCTGGGCTCTGCTGTATATCTGAGGTGCATCAGCATCATCTCACAAGCCAGAGGCAAAAGATTTAGGCAGCCAAAATCAGCTGTCTAAGTATTTTGCAGGACAGGAGGAATGTGGAGGCAACCTTTGACTCTATGTTCCTATTCCTTTCCATAGGATGCCCATACTCCTCTGAGTTTGTACAGTTAATGGGCAGCCACACTGAATGCATTTTTAAAAAATCAAAAGCTATGGGTTTTGGAAAGACCATCTCAAAGGCACGGGTATATAATCCACCTGAAATAATTTAGATGACTCCTACATCCAATGAATGAAATAAAAACTGGAATGCAATGATAACCTGGGAAAATTGGGAATAAAAGTGATACCAAACGTATTCAGGAAATGTATTTAATGTACAAATATTTCAGCTAGAATGAAGGCAGAAATGTTCACAATTTTACCATATTCTGCTTGTTTGGCTGTTTTCTATTTTAGTATTGGAAGATAAAATATGCTGCTGCAGATCATATTTCTGTTAAAACTGGTACAGGTTTATGAGAGTCCTAAAACGGTGCAACAAATCTGGAAATTAGTGTCACCAATATTTTTAAGGATTTTTATGGGTTCTTATTTAACTAAATATATTATAGTTATTTGGCACTTCCAGATATGCAGATTTGTGCTTGAGAAGTGTGAATTCATGTCTACCACCTGCTCAATCCATTTCCATTTCCACAACCACTTCCCCAGAGAAGCCCTTTAAAGCATTCTGAAAGATCAGATTTCTATCACATAATAAATGTCAAGAGCAAGTGCCCTGCTCTGCCTGTGGCACAGGAGATGGCCTAATAGCCCTGATACCAGTGGAACATAATAGTCCACCGTCTGCAGATCTGAACGGCATGGCTGGCTATAAAATTCCAGCAAGCTCTGCACTCATTACTGTTATGTGGGATACTGGTAAGACAATAAAAAAGATTTCATGGAGTTGGGGGAGGTTCTACATTTGGAACTGAATGAGCATAACACTTCTGGTCATTCAGTAGGTGGCACTCTTCCCTACGAACAGATAATGGCTTGGCTCTGTATCACTGCATACCTTCAGCACCACTACCTTTCAATCTAAGACTTACTAACCATACCCATCACTGGAAATTTTTTAAAAACGTAAATAGAGAAGTACTCCATTTCTAAACTAAACCCACCCTAATAATCGATCAGGAGCTGTGAAGCTTAGTGTAGTCAATTATGTATCAGCTAATACACACCAACATTACAATCTTTAGTCATATTAGCTATTCTGCTTAATTTTGGCAGAGAGTTCTTAGTTATCAGAAAAATCACTCCAAGTTTTTGAAACAAGTGTTTAGGAAACCAAGAATACAAGAAACATTTCAGCATATCAGATCTTGCCTGTGGTGGTGCAACTTCCTAAAATGTTGATTCAGCTGGTTTGAAATGTTGCATTGCAGAGGGAACAAAAACCGTTTGCTCTGAGTGGTCACCTATATTTATACAAATAGAAAAAGTAGAATTCTTCCCTAGATGAAACTGCCAATCTATCTTCAAAGACATTGCCATGGAGAGCACATAACATTTGTCAGAATTGGATATTACGACAACCTGGATAATTGGGGCCAGATTCTCGTTTTAAAAGAATTTAGCACAGTTGTCCTGGGCCCCCAAACTTGCCTCCATGCTTGCTGTGGAAAGCCTCTATTCCTTCTCTGATGAGCAGGATAAGCCTTACTAAGTTCTGCTATACATTTTTGAGCTGTGGCTGTTCTTGCAGGTCCTCTTCCTTTCCTTCATGGTGCTCAGAGCACAGTCACTTTGAACCTTTCCTCATCCCTTCCATCCTAGGCTGATATGAGCAAGCGGACTAAGGGGGAACAGCTCATATGCACTCTTATTGGTTGTATATCACTTGGAGTAATAGCAGGTGAAATGGGATTCTGCTGCAGCACAGAGCGCAAATCCTGACAGATAGAGCAACAGTCATTCAGTGTTACCCTCTGAGTAACACTGAGTAACTGCACCTCTACTTGTCATAATTCTGTCTCCGATCACTTTCAGGCTGTTCAGATGGATCTAATAGTCTTTAGTATCAAATGATTCTGAGAAGCCCAGCAGAAGGACCAGCGTTACAATTGAACCAGCTTTCTTTCCAACTTTGTCCACTGGTATCTGAGAATCATTGGTTGGTCAGTGCAACCAAACAATTGCTAACCTTACCTAAAATCCTGCCTTATATGAGCCTCACCCAGTCATTACTGGGGCTTCCTGAACAGTGACTGCTTGACTATCTTGCTACGCAGAAGGCTGGTTGAAAGAAGTTGAATTATTCAAATCAGTGAGGTCCAGGTAGGATGCTGTTTGTTTTCTTTTTCAGAGTAGATGGATTGAGCAGCTACCTTTACATTGCTATAAAACATCCACTCCATAATGATCTTGCTCATAACATCTGTTAAAAGTTAAAAGACCAAGATTTCACAGATCACAAGGGCAAGGATCAGGCTGGGCCTCAGATCTCCTCAGGCAACAGCAGTAGAAATTTATTAATCAGGATGGGACGAGATGCTTCAGGCATACATCCGGGTCCTGCATCCACTGTGAAGTTCACCTCAGAGGGAACGTAAGCATTTTGCTTTCCTGCAAAATATTTAGCAAAGTAGTACAGTGGGCCTGAAGGGGTGCTTGCCCTCAGAATAGATAAAAGTAATAGACTCTTCATGGCATGATAAAGCTTCAGTGAATGATATAGGATGGGCAACTGTTTCACGGGCCATTTATGTTTCTTTTTATATGCTAAATTAGGTGATAATTGTAGTAGTAAATAGTGGTAAATTAAAATGCATTTCAGTAGCAAACACCTCTAAAATTCTAGAAGGGTCAAGCTTAGTGTGTTTGGAATCTGAGTATGATCCTTTTATGCCCATACCAGCTAAAAGGGTTAAATTTGGCTTAGAAATAAGCTAAATTTGACCCTCCTATCACGGCATAGGTGTTTTTCCACAACAGCCACTCTTTGGCTGGGTTTCAATAACACAAAAGGCCAGGGTGGTTTTCCCCCATTGTGCAAGTTGATCTTTAGAAACTATAAGAAACAAGTATTTAATCAATGGTTTCTCTATACCACCATGGCTTGTTGTGTTTTCTGAATCTAGGATCGTGGTTTCCATGCTCCTGGTATGCAGCTACCACAGATTACCCTAAAAAGAGCAGCAAGTGCAGGATCTACTTCAGCCTTCCAGCCCTTATGTGTGGATCAATGAGGCAACATAGGTAATGACCAATGCCAAATTCAAATTTGGATCGAATTTCAGGCACAGTGGCTGATGGGATATGTGTCAATAGCAGGGAAACTGAGCAGGGAAGGTGGAAACCATGATGAAGTAGGCACCACTTGATTGTTTGGCAGGTAGATCATGGTAAAAAAGTATGAAGTATGGTACCATGCACAGTTGCTTGTGTGAACACAGCCTCTTTCTCCAGTTTCCGTCCCAAGTGACACACACAGGTGAGTAGTCAAGGGGGAATTGCAGCTGGCTCGAACCACTACCATGGGGTTCACAACATGGTGTCTATGAGTACGATGGAACTCATCCCCACATGCCAGTGATGTCTGTGAAGCTCTCCCTTCCCTGCCCACCTAAAAAAACATTTTAAGAAAAGCCCTGAGAAATGTTAAGGCTGCCTTCTCCCTTTCTAGCCTCTAGCCTTGCTCTTTCCCTTCCTTCCACCCCTTTGGCTTGCTATTCCCTTTTCTTCCTATTCTCTAGACTTGCTAGTTCTCTTAGACCACCAACATATCTTCATCTCACTTTTGACAAGCTGGGCCTCTGAATCAGCCATTTTGTGAACAGCCACATCCACCATAGGAACCATTTTGTGGTGGCTCCACAACAGCTCCTCAAATTCCCAAATGCATCCTGATTCAGAAATACTTGGGGACCCCAGCACTCCCAGTTCGCCAGATAGGGTCTGTAATGCACTATGGTGGTTGTCCAGTCCAAAGACACATAAAAATACTCCTATAATTCTGGAAGCATGGCCAGAACACTGATTTTCATATTCTGTGAGTAATAGCCTTAATATTCTGTCAATATCCTTAATATTCTGTGAGTAATATAATAATCTGCTGTGTGCTTTTTCACAGAAATATGTGTAATTAATAGCATGTTCCGATTTAGCCAGCAGTCATTTGCAATAAGGTTGCCATAACTGAGATCCAGTTCAACAAGAAATACAGCCCTTTGCTTTGTTTGCTTGAAATCCTCATGTGTGTGCACCTTTGGGAGACTTACACAGAAATCATAGAAATGCATAGAAATCAAGGAAAGTGTTCTGCAGATCTTTGTACTACAGCTGCCCCAGGCAATATAATACATATATCTTGGCTGCATAATCTATCAAGAGCAAACTCTATTATTTTAATGCTTGCCCATGAAGCACAGGATGGAATCTCACTGTATGTAGTTGCATTTTAAAATAATCAGTTCTCACACTGTGGCCTGCAAAGAGCTATTTGATCACATGATTCTGGCTTTTCTCCTGGTTTCCAGCTGCTAAATTACATTAGATTCCTTCTAAAAATACATTAAATACTTTCCAGCTATTACTTTACACACAAATAAGCAATTGGTGTAGGTGCCACAAGATTGTTATATGATAGTTAATGGGAGGGATTGTGGCTCATTAGTCAATCCCCCTATTAAGACATGATCGTATTATAGAAAAAGTTTGTTGAATCTCATTTTAAGCCACACTTTGGCAGCAAATATAATGCTGGTATTAATATCAGTTTTGCAATAATAAAATAGATGAAATAAAGAGATTAGTTATGGCTGCTCTTTGAGATCACTTATGGCTTGTCATTTAAAGTTTATATACACTATAAATAATTTTATTAAAATATAAATTCTTTTGTGATTTGTCTTCCACTAGAAATGTAAGGATTTCACTTCTAATAGTAGAACAATTAATTAGGTTGAAAAGTCAATGATAGTCTATTTTTTAAGTTGCACTAAACAGTGCGGGCAGCAACACCATCTTGGAAATGCAAATGGATTTTCCAGACTGATTGAAAAAATTGTTCTGATCATCTATTATTGGTGTCTTAGTGTTTATGAATGGCATGTTACAGTCAACAAGACAGCTACTGAATGTATGGTTTTCATCCTTTTTAACCTAACAAACACTATAACGTATTATCAGGTACCACTCATAGTACTGTACCATGTTCTCAGACAGTTTTGAGAAGAGTGCAAATTGTCATCTTTTTGTGGGAACAATGATCCAGTATTGATATTTCTCCAATTCATACAAACTTCTTGCATTATCTTGGTCAATTTATTCTGATGTTCACATTAGGCATTTGGTAATCAATGTAGTTTTCCTGTTATTCTTTTATGATTAAATCAATTGAAGTTATTTACTCATAGCAGAAAATGTGTGATTGCCAACCCTATGGTGATTTTTTCTGAATTGCTTTTTCACTACCGTTGCCTTCTAATGAGGAGTTACAGGTTCTCTTCAGGGGTTGACTAAACCTGCTCATATATACCATCAATTTAAGGTGCAGAAATTGTTTCTTATTAGAGGCTAGCAGTGTTGCAACCAAAGGGCATCTTTATCACTTGCCATTGCATTAACATTGACAAAACAGGATAATACTAAAACTCGGCAGTGTTGTTCAGACAATAGCAAAATGACAGTCATAAAGTAATGGAGCTACAAACATTGTTCTTGACATGCATGTGGCAATCTAATGAGACCACAAAAAACAATGGAAATGTCAACTCTATTGAATGGAAAATCAAAATTAAGTATTTTCTTTTCATTTAAATATGAGGACATTTAGGAAAATGGTAGAATATGCTGAGCAAAGTGTAATGTGTTTCAATACTTTGATGCTACATGCATACCTAGACTGCTAAGGTAAAAATAATGTCAGTATTTACAAACAGAATAGTCTTATTGAAAACTTATTGGTAAATACAGATGGAGCTTGTGAAATTGTCAGTATTTATAGGGCATATAACAACTATAGTGCAGAAGATAATGAACTGTGAATAGGATTGGAATAACCAGTGAAAACTTCAGTTTGTTGGTAGGCAATTTTAACTGAGGGAGATGAGAAGGGTTTTTTTGTTTTTTGCTTTGCTTTTGTTTTTATACAGTATTTTGATTTGGATATGTTACTGCAATAGCAAATGAAATCAGATTATATTAATAATAATTTTCCTTCTAAGAAAGAGTGTAAGCATATATTTATTAAATGTTATGTTGCATACATTTCCTTGGGTATTCCAAACAGTTCCTAAACTGAGGTTTTGGAAATATGCAAGTTTATTTAAATTTAATTGATTAACTGTTTAAAAGACAAAGATTTGCTAAAAGACAGAGAGAGAGAGAGAGAGAGAGAGAGAGAGAGAGATTGATTGATTGGTGGACACCCCTAATTCTGAGGAAATTACTGTAAATAGAATCAAAATGTGTGATCAAATGACACACATGATGGGGTGATTGTGTTTCATGTTAATAAAATGTCTCTGAACTTGTACTTGTTTTTGTTCATATGGAGGTAGTAGCATGTGAATTAAAAGCACATATATACCAAGTTACATCAGAACAAGAATGATCCAGTCTGCTTCTGCAACAGTCTCTCCCCTGCCCCCAGGCTCTTCTTCAGTTACCCCTGCTGGAGTTATGCTGTATGGTTTGCATGTAATAGCTACCCAGGATGGTAGGCACAAATGAATGGGAGTGTCCACCCATCCTTGGGTTGTTTATCATGCCATTCAAAACCAGAATGGAAAGTTGTTGGAGGAAGAACAACAACTATATTATTTATTTTATATTTTATGTTGTAAGCCATCCTGAGGCTTTTTGCAACAGGACGGCTTATAAATATTATAAATAAATAAATAAGAACAATCCAGACTTGTAACCATAGTTTGTTTTGGGATAGAAGCCTGGGTTCTTTCTTCTTTCATACCCTCCAGTTCTGGGTTCAGATATTTTGAAAAACAAGCCAGGGATGGTGCATCCTTTGGAAATCTAATGCAGTGTGAACTAGGAACTAGTTAGTCTTGCTCCATTACCAGTCAACAAACTATGGGTTGTTTGTGATGTACAGACTTGGTCTCTGTGTCAACAAAGAAAGAAGCATCCTCAGCAGTGGCACCCTGACTATACAATGTTTTCCCTGTAGAAGCTGCCCACGTTGCAGTCATTCTGATGCAAATATTTATGTTTCTTTTATTTATCTTTATTTACATTGTGTTTCTTTTATAGTTCTTGTTTTATTGTCATCTTGAAAGGGTTGCACACCATCCTGGAATTCTAAACAGAATGGAGTATAAAAATGTTTGAAATACATAATAAAATAGAGGTGTTGCAAACAAATGCAGCCATATACATGTATACTTGTGGTTTCATATTATCTCCATGCAATTGTGGGGAAAGGAGAATGTGTAAATATTCATGTATAGAACATTTGCTTGGATGTGGTATCACCACAGATTTCAAATGTTCCTTGGATGGAGCTGAGTTTCTCATTTTGGTAGCTCAAACCACAACAGAACTCCTATAGCCTAACATTCTATCCTACAGAGTGCTTGACTTGCTCTTTGTCCTGAGTTTTTATTGTTTAATGAAAAGTATCTAGTTTTTAAGTTAGTGTTTTGGACTATAGGTACAGTAAGTTTGAACTTTTTAACTGATGGGGAAGTACCACAACAATTTTTTTTTACTGTCTGAAGTCAGTCAGATTGATTATCAACTGTAGTCCAAATGGGTCTTCAACTTAGCAGAAAGGTCTTAAAAATCAATACAAGAATGAACTAGACATCAGTGGAACAACTTCAGATTAGAGTACTGTGACCTGAACCCTGAGATCTTACAGCAAGAAGGACTGAGTACAGTACTTTGAATGTAGCAGAATCTGCTAATACAAGTTCCCAGGGGAGCAATTAGGAAGGAACTGCAGTAATTCAGTTTACAGGTAATAAAGATACATGCCAGAACCTAAGAATATGAAGAGAAAAAGAATGCATGCAAGCAACACATGAAAACAGTCAAGACAATGATCTTATAATATTAAAGAAACTGTAGTAATATTATTCACCAATATTAATAGTATGAATTGAAGTAGTTATTTGTTTAAGCTATCCTAAGATTAGTGTATAGTAAAAGGCAACATCTGGCATAACATGACAAACTTATGTAACAATGCATCTTCAGGAATGGTTCATACAGATTAGTTATTCTTGAAAATAACTTAGCTACCATTCTATGCAGTGGTGGAAAGGCAGATAAAGATGATATTTTCTTTTCTTCTATAATATTATTTTCATTTCAGTACCACTCAATAGTCAAAGCTCTGGGTTGATTAAAACAGCTCATTAAAACAATACAACATACAGCAGTGAAATGGGAGAATAGACAATCTAATCCATGTTGATATGTGGCAGAATTTCCCAGACAACTTAATATATAATAAACAGCACTGTGAGAATTCATTACATGGGAACTCTAAACACACACACAAACTTCAATGAACTAATAATCAAGCTTGATGATTTACAATTATTTAGAGGTATCTAAGCAATGTTAAGAATAAACCAGAAATGAACTGTCTTTTTCTAGTATTTTACACTTCTATAGCAGGAGTTTGGACAGGTGCCACTTTTCAGAGAGTTGTGCTGTAACATGACAACTGGTCCTGAAACCCCCCTGAAATTCAGTACTGTCTCAAAGGAAGAACATCGACTAATGTTGGTCCAGAAGAAGAGAATGGTGCTTGTAGCCTATTGCAGTTGGTTGGAGGTTGGAAGAGTAGGTTCCTTTCCCTGAATCTTTTGGATGAGCTTCTGTGTGTTCCTCTTTTTAGTTAGCAGTAAGGATTCTTCACCAACGCTTGCACCATGGTAGGGTCATTAATTAATGACACACCTGAAAGGACTGTTCACTCCCCTACCCCAAGCTGTCACTGGCTCATTGTCACCTTCCTTCTTCATGAAACTGAAAACTGCCAAGAATTCTAAGTACACTGCTAAGGCTTGGCCATCATTCAATCTGTCGTCTCATTAGGCATGCCAATAAAACCCAGTGGTTGTCTCTCTGTGAGTAATCTTGCTAATTGATGCAGGGCTAGCTATGATAAAAAATAGAGTTTTGCATGTGAGAAAGACAGTTTGCATATATCTTGGCAGAACCTAATAAACTGGAAGCAGAGGGGAGTTACCCCACTTCTTCTTAAATAGTTCGAATGGCAGGCTCCTTGGAAAACCAGGAAATGCTACTGCAAGCTTGATTTCCTCATGGACAATAGCTTCCCCAGAAGGCTGTTTCCAGCTGTAATGTTTCGAAGCACCCACATCGAGCATGTATCACACCGATCTGTCAGTTAGTTCTGGAGCCAGAAAACTGTTGTTTCAAATGTTACAGTACAGGAAAATCGCCTCTCTGCACTGGCTGCCAAAAAAATGACAGCTTAATTTATGCCATGCTGAAGCTACATTACAGAGCCATTCAGGCTGGCAGTTAAGTACACTCCATGCTCACATCTTCCCCCTATGCAAGTGCACTGGGGAGAAATACATGGGGACTGTAATAGGGACAATTGGCTTCAGCGTTTTCCATGTTAGTGGAACTAAATACAGATGAAATACTTATCAGCCATAAAATGCATTTTTGAACCTTGTATGCAAACCATGCTTCAGCATGTACATTCCCAGATAATTGGGAGAGGTATTTGACTAAATTGGTATGCATGGGGGAAAAAAAACCACAGGAAGGTTTGTTCATGGCTAGTCCCTAGGTTTATGTGGAGGTGGAGGCAGTGCAAGTATCAGCTGTGACTTTGAAAATTATTCAGTATCCTTGGTTCAAGATGTTCAAAACCTGGACAAGTTTACACTTACTGAAATTAAAAATCTGACAGCATTAAAGCATAGCAAAGTGTCAGTGTTAGTCATTGAGGTTTTTAGTAGATGCTAAAGGATGTACACACCAGTTTTAAAAGTGAACAACGAAATCCCCTCCAATTATCCTCCAGGATGTTTTGAAAGATTGCTATTGTATGGCTAAGGCCAAAGTGTAATCTCTTTAATACCCGAACAGCCATCAGCCACATATTTTGGCAAAGTGTTAATAGCAGAACTGGGGATTATCATGTGATATTGCTTTCCCCAACTGCCAAGTTTATTTATATGAATCCTATAGTAATTTTTCCCAAGGATTTCTTGATCTTAAATAAAAAGCTGGTAAATGAGAAAGCAATTTACTTTTATGAATTTAGCAAGCACCAAAAGCACACACACATACACATAGAGAGAAAGCAGAGAGAATGAGAGAGAGAGAGAGAGCTTTTACATCTTGTGACCTTGGCATCCTCCTCTCACGCCCTGTGGAAATCTCTGCATCCCTTACCTCTCTGACAGTAAAGAGTGTTGTCAGAAAAGAAAGAAAAGGTGATCCCAGTATATGCTGGGAGTATTCCCAACATGGCCCTTGCATGAGCTAGCGGAGAACTATAGCAGCATTGGAGTACTTCATTCCTCTCCAATTAATGATAATGGAAGGTTAAAAAAAGATAAGTTTTTTAAAAAGATGTAATCCATCTTTCCTGCCCTCATTATCATGACTTTGGATGTATCAGAGGTGCTTCCTTAGAGCTCTCTCAAACAATAAGTAGGATTGGCCTGTCTGAATAATTTTAACGTAGATGTAATTGCTCAATAACTTATTTTTCTTCTTTTTATGAATGTTGGGTTTGAAGCCCAACATTTTAAAAGCAACATTAACTAGGTGAGTCTGTTGAAACCCTTGTTGGGGAAGAGGATGCTGTACCACTTTGGATTAAGACTGAAAGTTTCTCCATCAGAAAAATACTCACATGTGCCTAGGAAACAAAAGATCAAGGGGAGAGCTAGGTTACAACTCTTCTCCTCGCCTATGTTTAAGAATGTCTTTTTCTTGAATTTGGGCATAATGCAGCATTGAATAATTTGCATTTTGTAATGGTATCGTGCAGTTCTGCAAGTTCTGTCCCTCCTGAAAACTCCAACCAGCTTTTAAATAGTAGGCATATCAAAGCAATTTTTGGATGGGGGTACCTGAACTGTCTAATAAATTATCGATGGTTTCCCAAAAGTTTAGCATGTCTTTTAGTAATACGAAATGGCAGAAACCAGTTTATTAGTACTTAGAATATCTATGCCAACTTTTATATTAGCAACATGCTACAATTCACAGCGGTATTGCAATGTTGCCTGCTGGTGCTGCCGGCAGATCCTTCAGTACAAGGGAGGCTTTCTGAAGAAGATCCATTAAAGGACTAATATGTCCAGCTCTTCTGATGCTTAATTAATCTAAAATACTGACACATACAAATAATGTACTTATAATAATTCTTTTTCCTAAGATCAGTAAGCACAAACATGGTGGTTAGAATTTGCACATCAAATCAACCTGGAACTATTAAAATAATCTGTGAACCACTTTCAGAAGATTGGATCCAGGATTTGCTTTTCTTTGATGGACCTTGCATGGAGTATCCTTCTGTCAGATTTTTGCAGATGTACCTTCCTCCTGTCCCCCACAACCACTCCTATCAGTGAAGATGTTTGTATCTAAATCAGGATCCCGTATGTACTTGCCCCCAAAATGTATATAATATTTTAAAAGCTGTCTGAGCCAACTTACAAGTGTCTATGGGCAAAGAAAACGTTTCTCTCGTAAGAGTGGTGTGCTTCAACTTCTGTGTCTCCACGCAACTAAAATAACAGATCATCTAGTAAGAAACTTCTATAAACATAAATTCACAGACAATAGATGACTAGCATCCCTTTTTGTTGCCAATATTTCAACAGGATCATTATTGGTCTAAAACTGTCCCCTTTGATACAGTGAATTTTGCTCCTGCAAGCAAACTTGGCCAGTGGCCATCTCTCATATTTTTGATGAGCCTAGGACTTGCATAACAAAATAGTTTGATTGCATAAATAATTTAATTGCAGATAATATATATCAAAGTTATCCAGTCCTATAATTATTCCAAATATTTTGGATCCAATATTGCATATGGAATTATACTTTGGGAAAATAATTAAACAAGTTAATTCATAAAATTCACATTCATATCAGATAAAAGGGAGGCTATATATTAACATCATGCTGATACTGCTATTATTGTTTATATTCTATTATTAAATGCTTTATTATTTTTGGTTCTGTAAGCAGCCTTGGAAAGGCAGTAGAAAACCAACATTTTATCTAATAAAATCAATATTTTCTCCCCATGATCACTTTGGGAAGAAACCTTTTTTTCCTTTAACATCAGCATAGGACAACTATAATTTATGGCAAGAAAGAAATATGTGCATCCAGGTTGGGTCCTGAGGGGCAAAAGCAAAAATAGAAACCACTTGTGGGACTCCATGAAGTTAGGCTGGACAGAAGAAGAGGAACCACCCTGGAAGTTGCAGACTGTGATGGGCTACAAACCCCAGTGCCATCTGGCCAGCTGGAAGGGGCAGCAACAACATCAACTTAAGATAAGACTTCACAGAACAGGTGGCAAGAAGCATTTGTTAGTGGAGCTCCTGACAGATTTGTTTCACTTGGACGTGTACTCATTGCTCTGTGTTGTGACTGGCTTTTGCACCAGTTGGGTTAGTCAGCAACTCCAAGAAGTGGTGGTGGTGTGGGGGAAAAGACAGAACTATTTTACTTTGTCTTTTATAAAGAATGAAAGCTATGACACATTTAGCAGCCTGACAAAAGGGAAGGGGAAAGGCCAAAAGTCAGGATGGCAAGGGAGCGTGTCAAACAATACACAGACAGTCTTAATGAATTCAAGTCTGTGGGGTCTGGTGCCATTCACAGAAGGACCCTGAAGGAGTTTGCTCAGCAAATGTCAAAATATTAGCCATGGAATTTGAGAAGACATGGAGAACTGCTTCTCTCCAAAGACTGGAATATAGTCACTCTTTTTAGGAGGATGACCCCAGAAACCAATGGGCTTGACTGTTAGAACAAATAATCAATTACTCCACAATCCAGCAAGAGTAATTTGCATGCACAAAGTGATCTGCATGGACCCCACCTCATCCACAGTGATTATATGAGGTGGTTCCATCATCATGCCCTGTATCCAACACTCCTGCATGACAGCCGCTTGGTTACCACCCAGTGGCAGTAGCCATAACCACATGAGACATCATCTTACTGACATTCACTGTTTGAACACACAGGTATACCTTTTCAAGAATGCAAAAAGCAGTGGCAGAGGAGGTGTGTGTGAAAGCCTGTTTGCACTCAGCCAGATGTATTCAGTGTGACTTCTGTACCATGTTGCATTATCAGCTCCAACAGTGTCATTTGACAATAAGCTGTGAGAGAGAAGCAATTAGAAATTGCTACTTATTACAGAGGAAATATAGGAAGTTGCCTTAATACAAGGTCAGAGAATTAGCACATCTTGTTCAGGACTGCCTGTTCTGACTGGCAGCCTTCTTCCAGGGTCCTAGGCTAGGATCTTATCTATTGCCTGCTACCTGTTCCTTTTAACAGAAAAAGCAAGGAATTGAACCTGGGAGCTTTTGTATGCAAAGCATGTACAGAGCTATGGCACTTTCCAAAGATTAGTTCTGTTTAGGTTATTCTTCTGCGCTGCTTACCTACAAAGTGCTCCGTATTAGGAGAATTGAACACTTTTTGATGAGTTCAGACAGTGTGATAGCTCCGGGGGTTGAGTATGGCTTGTTGTTGAACTGTAGGCTGTTGATGAAATGTGAGTTGTCATGTTGTCTGAACCCAGAAAATACGATAAACCTTAGTGAACAACCCACAGTTCATGACACAACAACAAATCCTGGGTTTTCATGGTTAACAGGCCATGGTGTGTTAGCACAGCTGGGTTCAGAAAACATGATAATCCACATTGTCTGAATCCAATCTTTGTGTGGAGAAGAATATGGGGGTCCAAGGTTGCAACATCAGTGGATCAACATGTTAGATTTTCTGCCCCACTTATGTGAATATAAGGGCACAAATCTATGCATGTTTAGACAGAGAAAAGGCCCAACAACTTCCATCATTCTGAAGCGGCATGGAAACACAGGGCTGGAGGAGACTGAGGGTGAGGAGCAATTTCAGAGCGGAGGTTATGATTAGAAAGAAAAACACCCTAAAACTTGAAAAATATCCTAAAACTTCTAGGAAATACTGTGAACGATGGAACTTTTTTCCATCTAAAATTGCATAATGTTATCCCTAAATCCATTTATCTCAAAGAACATTAAAATAATTGAGTGTATATTTGTCAAGTGCACAAGGGAAAACAATAAATAGTAAGTTGAATAGCTGTATTAAGATAGACCCACTTTCATTCTTTGATAAATCATATAGCTAAGTAGATTGAGGAAATGATAATGATAGTCAATTTCATACAATCAAAGCTGTTTGGTGGTGAGATATGTCAGCCATGACACCACTGCCAGGTTGGTTCCTTGATGCATTATCAGACCTGACATTCAGAATGTGGAAGAAGACATAATTTAGTAGCCTATAGCTAATTGAGTGGCATATATGTCAAATCAAATAAAATCAAAAAATAAAAAAATAAATTGTCTAGGTGGGGAACAACTGTTCCAACACCAAACCTAGAAGGTTGAACACTGGCAATGCACTGTCTTTACTCCTTTTTGCCACCACTTGCTCCTAATAATTACAGGTAAGTGAATTTATTCCCATTTCAAAAGGTTTTTTAAGGCAAACTCAGGAATCATGAAATGGCAAGCTGCAGTTTCCCTTCCTTCCTCCCTTCCTTCCTTCCTTCTAAAATGTATTCATTTATTTGATTTGTAACCTGCCTTTCTACCAAGAAAAATGACACTCGAGATAAATCATAAATAAAGCTTAATTAAAACACTACTAATGCAAATATATTAAAATGAAATTAAAGACACAACAATATCAGAATACAAACTTAAAGTGTTGGGCAGCATGTGAGGCTTGCAAAAACTGACACATGAAGTTGCAATTAGCTGCTTTTAGCTGTTTTAAATTTGATACATTTCTTTGATGAGATTTTATGACATTTCACTGCACTCAATTGTTTGTATAAACTACTGTAAACTACCCAGGGAATATTGGCTGGTGGGCAGCATATAAATTAATTAAATAAATAATAGGAAGGAACTTGCTCCACTCTAGGAATCCAAGTGAGTAAAGGAAGAATAAAATTAAAAGGAAGACTAAAATGGGATACTAAATGGAAACAAACAGTGAAAGAGCCAAAAGATATGCCAGGATACTGGGCTATCTGAATCAAGATTACAGTGTGATCTTCCAGTGCAAAAAGGTTATCCTGTAGCATTTCATTCAACAGAACCTGTCCTGCTACTCAGAGAAGGATAAGAAGGGATACATAACAATATGCTTTTTCTGAGGGTTTATGCTATTTAAACAGGGTGTTCATGACAGACAGCTGAAAAGCAATTGCTCAATGAGCATGGATTTATGTATAAAGAAGATGCTTAAGGGAAAAAGCAATTTATGCCAGAATTTACCTTGGGAGGGTGAAAATTGGCAAGGAAGTGGCTAAGTGTTGCCTCTGAGATAGACTTATAGACCTAAAAGGGGATGGCATGTGACTTGCAGAGACTTTGCAACATGGGGGCTGCTATTTGAACCACAATATGGAAGAATTATATTGAACTACAGTAGCTTGGACTACTGCAACGTGCTCTATGTGGGGCTGCCCTTGAAGACGGTCCGGATACCTCAGACGGTGCAAAATAGACCTGCCAGGATGCTGTTGGGGACTGGTCGTTATTCTCACATAACTCCAGTCCTCTATCAGCTCCATTGGCTTCTCACTGAAGTCGAGGCTCAATTTAAGGTGCTGGTTCTTACCTATAAAGCCCTAAATGGCCTGGGACCAGGATACCTAAAGGAACGTCTTTTTCCCTATATGCCCTCCCACCCCCTAAGATCGGCAGCAGAGGCCCTCCTCCGGGAACCCTCTTTGAAAGAGGTCAGGAGACAGAGCACTTGGAGGAGAGCTTTCTCTGCGGTGGCGCCCTGACTATGGAATGCACTCCCCAGAGAGGTCCGCCTGGTGCTGTCATTACATGTTTTTTGGCGCCAGATTAAGACCTTTTTATTTGACCAATATTTTAATGTTAATTGGTTTTAATTACATATTTATTTATTTAATTTTTTAAACTATGTCATTTGATAGTCGTGGTATAGCCAATTTATTTTGTTTAGGACTTATATCGTAAGCTGTCCAGAGGCGACAGTGATGGACGGCCTATAAATGGCCTAAATTAATTAATTAATTAAATAGTTAGGTTTGTCAGGTTCAGGTCCTCATTATAGACATGTATTTCCTTGAATTCATGGATGGGCAACTGTGGAAGGACTGCCTGCCAGTTTTGCTTTCTAGCAGATCCCACTCTGTTCTGAAATGGGAGGAAAAAATCACTGGTTCGCCAACAAAATTCTGTTGTAAGCCACAGAATAACTCTGTAGCAACAAATGCAATTGGTTTGCAAGCTAAATTTGTCTGTGTAGCTTTGGGCACAGCATAGGTTGTGTGTATCGAGCACATGCTATTCACCTATGCTTTGGTCCAATTGTAGTGAGACCAAATAGGTACAACTCTTAACACAACAGTCTAATTTCTCTCTCTTTCTCTCTCTCATTGGCAGAGACCTCCAGTAACAGCCTAAGACACAAGACACTACAAAAGGCCTGCGGCACATGGCCAGGAGTCTTGAGCAACTTAGAAGCATGAAACCACCACTAGGTTTACAATGTTCCACAAGGCATTCTTTGTCGAAATGAGCAATTCTTTCCAGGAGCTGTACCTACAGGCAAATGACTCTGTCTGCATACACTGTAGCTGAGACACAAATGTCCAAGCAACTACTTCATGTGGTTTCTCTGAGACAACACATTTCCCTTTGCTCCTCTGTTGCCCTGTTGTACAAAACTAAGAAATAAACAATATTCCATATAAAGGTAGTTGATGTGACTGGAGTCTTTTTGTCAGATTTTTATACATTTCTGGATTTCAAATAGCTGTTGCATGACTAAATGGGCTGAAAATTGGCTCAAGCTACATTTGAGAAGGCAGACAATTTTAAAAACTAAAGCTAAAATTTAAAGAATATACAAAGCACACACAACCAGGGCTGAGGAACATAAAATGGCTATGCATTACATTTCAGGAATGTTGTTTAAGTAGTGCTTGCTTTTTATTGACTAACTTTTGTTGGTGTCTTTGATCCCCTATGTAGGAAAATGTGTAGCTGCAGGCCAGCAATAATAGCTAAAGAGCAACCTTTAAAGAGCTGAAAGCTTTTTTTTCATTTCTTTTTGTCATGAAAATTAAACAAATAGCCAAAAGACATAATAAATTCATTTGATAACTCTTCCGGGGGCTTCCAAAATGGACTACTGGGGAACCTCCCTTTAACACAATCCTGGTCTTGAAATCAAATCAGATCAAATCATCACCTATAAAACAACATTGATTAAATGGGAGGAAGCTCAGATTAAGAGGAAGTCAAAATGAAATCGTTGTGCATCTCTAATCACAAGATCGCAAACAGTAAAGAATAAGATAAATTTTGCAGCACATATTTCAAGAATGAGTTCCTTTGTCAATTCATGAGTTGGCTTACATCTTATTTTACAATGTTTAAAAATCAACTTTTGTAGAACGTTTCAGATTGTGGGTTTCAATTATTGGTTAGCAGTATCCCTGATTCCTATTAATGCAGACATAACAGAAGAACATGGGTAAGGCTTGTGGCAAAAGGAGCATTTGTGTATGAGAAGACAGTTGCTGGGATACACACACAATTTAAAAAAGGTTGTTTTTATTTCTTTAGGGTCCTGACTGGAGCTGTTTTGATTAGCGTAGGGTGTTAATTGTGTCTTAAATTATTAAAGGTTATTCTGTGGTTTGGACTAAAATAATGGTATACAAGTACTCCTGACTTCTGATTCTGATGCTGCCATTAGTTTCCATGTTGTTGGAGGATTTTTCTCCCCATGGCAGGTTTTGACTTATCATAATAACTCTTCAGACATATGACCTGCTGAATGCTGTGGCCTGGTGTTACTCTAATCAAAACATGTTAGTCACATGAATATTTGTGAAACATACAGATGACAGGTTCACTGTATGCATTCAGGATGAACTATCTCTTCAAATGAATGACATCAATGTAATCTCTCTGAATTCAGCAAACTATAAGTCATGTCAGCTGGGTTCCACCAACTTTACAAGACTGTAAGACCCTAATCAATCTCACAGTCATGTTTTTAATCCAAAATGTTTAACCTTGCCCATTTACAATGTCATGCCTTGAAACTCGCATAGCAATACAGACTCATTTCCTTTCTTGGAAATTGACCTTAATAAAAATTTTTGTACTTGCTGACTCATAAACAGAACAAATACTTAACAGCTTCCTCTATTTAAGTTGGACAAAATTGTATAACAAGATGACATACTTTTAAAATGTATGCCCAAAAGCTGCTTGCCTGAAAGTCGGAGTTTAAGAAAACCATTTTAATCTAACTGGATCTGATCATAATGGAGACGGTGGCAATATTCTTTAGAACAGTTACTTGGAATTAAGTTCTGCAGCTCTCAAAGGCATATATTTCTGAACAAGGGAACAAAAGATTGTAGCTCCTTGCTGTGATCCACAGCCCCATGAACTGCTACAAGAAACAGAAAAAGAGGTGCCAGGAATTGCTGGGGCTCAATCTTTCTTTTCATGTATAGCAGCCATGTATGGTGAGCTGCTGAAAATTCATGTTTTTACATCTGCAGTGGGCACTTTGATGTCCACAGCTATGAAACTGAACATATCCATACAAGCCATTAGAAGCTCCTAAACAGGAAGGACTAATAAAGTTCTTATTGCAGTTAACCCCTGCCTGTACAACAAGTTCTTGTCTATTCCTATATCCTTTGACCCTGACTTGACTTGCTTCTTGGTACAGACTTTCTCTTTGATTCTCCCTCTTGCCTTATCCTTCAGGAATGATTTCTGGTGTACTCTCTGATCCTGTTTCCTTCAGTTTTGTCTTTCAGTCCTGATTCTTAGCTTGTTCATTGATATTTACTCCTGTTTTCTCCTAATCTCTTGCCTCTAATTTCTTGGTTCCCAACTTATTTCAGATTTACAATTCAGACCTCACAGAAAGGCTCCATCAAAAGGGATGAAAAGTGGTAGTGTGGGGAAGAGAAGATACATCAAAATATCAAGAACTGTAAAGTGGAATTCTTCTCTAACTGGTACCTTGTGTTTACGTTCCTATTTATTTTTTAGGATTCTATACCACCAACTGGTGAATGCGCTTGGGTGAGTTTACAGTCAACACACTGGAATAGTGAGTGCAGCTTTGATTACCCCAAGTCCGACATTCTGAATTGGGATCTACCTGCAAATTTACTCAACCTTTTTGTGTAGTTCAACCTTTTGGCGAACTACATCAATACTTTTCAATTGTTATTTCTTCCTCTACAACAGAAAACATGTTTTTACATCTGTCCTGGACATAAGATGCAAAGAATATCACATCAATAGCTTGTCTTGTCTTGTTCAGTTTCAAAGTTGTGCCTGATCCTCTGTGACCCCATGGACCACAGCACACCAGGCTCTCCTGTCCTCCACTATCCCCCAGAATCCACCCAACCCCAAGCCCACCACACCAGTGACTCCATCCTGCCACCCTACCTCTGCCATTCCCTCTCCTTTTGCCATCAATCATTCCCAGCATCAGGGTCTTTTCTAATGAGTCCTTCCCTCTCATTATGTAAACAAAGTATTTGAGATTCAGTTTCCTTTAGGATTAACTGATCTGATCTCTATGCTGTCCAAGGGACTCTCAGTAAGTCTTCTCCAACACCACAATTCAAAAGCTTCAGTTCTTTGGCACTCAGCTGTTCTTATGGTCCAACTCTCACAGCCATACATTACAACTTTGAAAACCATACCTTTGACTATATATATTGTTGGCAAGATGATGTCAAGCCAACTTTTGCATTCTCCTCTTTCACCCTAATCAAGAAGCTCTTTAGTTCCTCTTCACTTTCTGCCATTAGAGTGGTGTCATCTGCATATCTGAGGTTGTTGATATTTCTCCCAGCAATCTTAATTATGCCTTGTGATTCATCCACCCAGGGCTTTCATATGATATACTCTGCATATCAGTTAAATATGCACATCAATAGCTACCACTGAACAAACATATTCAGTTTATCATTTTTATATCAATGGATTAGACAGGCACATGTGATTAAAAGAGCGCAAGCATGCCACTTATGGAAGAAAGAAATGGGTGAGCAAGCCTATCTCATAAAGCAACCACAGGTCAGTATTCTCACTGTGAACACTACCCAGGAACATAGCAGGATGCACCTGTCTGGGCTGCAGTTCAGAATCTGAGACACACTGTCCTAAGCAACATCGTGGAACTGGAAAATCGTGGCGTGTGTATGGCTATTCAGTCTAGACAAGAATATGCTAAGTTTCATAATATTAGGCATGATGTGGAGAGCAGATTGGATTTTATCTCCCTCTTTCACATTACCAAAATTCTGCATCAACAAGTGGAACAGTTTAAAGGGGGATTCTAAACAGGCAATGGGATTATTTATTCACACAGAATATTAACTAATGGGTGGAGTTCATTGCATCAAGACATGGCCACAGTCTTGGACAACTTAGACAACTCTGTAGAGGTCTGGTCAATCAAGGAGCATTAGCTCTAGTAGACAGTTGCAACCTCAAGGTTAAGAGGTTGTATTCCTCTTAATATCGGTTGCAAGGGAAGGCAAGTTGAAGGAGGAACTTTTACTTTCATGCACTATTGTGAGCTTTTCAAAAACACTTCTTGGTAACTCTTGGCAAAGCATGGTGGATTAGATAGATCATTTTGTTCTGATCCTAGAAGGCTTTTCTTAAATTATCCACAGGAATGGAGAAGGGTGGGTTGTGACATGCAGCTTTCCATCTCCCATCCCTCACTGAGAATGCATTTATTTCTAGAAACCCACATTATAGAACTGTATGTACAAAATTGCTTTAGTCAAATGCTAAACACATTGAAATTCCCATGGAGTAACACAAGGAGAATTACCCAATTGCTGGATGTGGACACCTGTCACCCACATAAAGCAGTTTTACCTGTACAAGGTGCACAATTTCAATATGTTGATGTCACATGTAATAAAAGGGTATTTCTGTCCTTGAACAATATGCCATGAACTGGTAGCATCATGTAATTCTATTATTTATTTTATTCTTTTTTTAAATTTTGGGAAAGAAAGCCGATGTGAGATAACAACAGAGGCTCGAAAGCTTCATACGTGCTTTCTCATTTATTCTTATAAACTATTTTCATGCTGTGTGAGTCTCTGCACATGGAGTTTGTTTCTGAGTGCTGAAGAATGTTCCTTTCCTGTTGGTGCTGACGGGAAGAAGGCTAATGAGAAAAAGAGCGATTGTGACAAGCAATTATGTCACCTATGTGAATAGCTTAATTTTCTAAATTAGCCACTTTGATAATTATGACATCTCATTTGTCTTTTAATTCCATGAGCTCTGAAGTTTATCTTTGAATTTTCCCCCAATCAGATAAGAGCCTTTGATAAGCCAAGGGTCTATTATATGACTGGAAGGGAAAAGTGCTCCCCCTCACATTTCAGTCTGATTGTGTCTGCTCATCTGCTTAGCCAGAGCAAATAACACTCTTGACAAGAGCTCTCCAAATACGGCTTTCACTCCTTCTGTGTGCACTAACTATCCAAAATGAGAGGAGAGAAGTTTGCTAAGCAAATTAATAACATAAACATTACTGGGGTGTGTGGGTGGCAGAGACTGTCTAGGCTGCTTAAGACTGAAGGCAAACAAACTGTTCTCAAGGACCTTTCAAGCCCATCTCAACAGCCTTTCACGTGCAGGCAATTAGCATTTTAATTACACTTGCCTCTTACACAATTAAAGCATTTCTAAGATTCACTTCTAACCATTTCTAAGATTTAATTATTTTGACTTAGATGTAGGCAATTTGTATTTATTAAATTGTGTCCAGAAGTTAATATTTAATTAAATCAGTGAGGGAAGAGCTATAGAATACGTCAGCTGCCAACAATGTCTGCCTGTATGCTACATAAAGCCAGTCTCTATGCAAATGCAAAGAATAAATGGACAAAAATCTGACATCCTAAGTGGCAACGTTAAAACAAGAAAATTAAACGGTAATGGAACATTTCAGCTTCCCAGGGTACTGCCAGGTACCTTACAGTGGCCATTCAAAGGATGACTAGAACATGGATTTGATTTTCATCAAAAGATTCAGTTCTATGTCCTGTGGCCTGAATCAGGATTAATAATCAGAATTATAATCTTTTTTATAAATCATACTGTGTGTGTTTATTATCTTACCCAATGCAGGGGAATTGCTATCTCAGTAACAACTGTTTGTGAATTGTCCAATATCAGCAAAGTAATGTTCATTGTCTGGACCTTTGCATTTCACTCCAACCTTGCTATTTCTCTCGCCTGCACACCAATAATGTGCATGTATACCTGCACTTCAGGATAACAATGCATCAGATGAAGTGGACTCTCATCCACAAAAACTTACGCTGTAATAAATGTGTTAGTCTTTAAGGAACTACAACATTTTCCTCAATTTTTACCATACCATACAACAGATTAATGGTTCAATGCAATTAGTACAGACAGGTAACATTTTTAGTCATGGCAACAATTTGTCACTCCCTGTCAGCCATTGTTTTACATCACATGTCTGACATGCTGAACATTTTTTGCATAGACAGAATTTGCCTATCATACTTGAGAGTAAGTCATCAAGCTACTCTGCTCCAGCATAAGCATTAGGTGCACTTGTATGACCATAAGTCATGATGGGTGAATTTTCTGCAAACAATGTGCAGTGTGGCAGAATGTTGTGTTGTTTGCTTCCCTGGTCCCTCTCGGTCCTCCTGCAGACATCCCAAAGGACACAGTTGCAGGACCAACCTTTCTCCCCACTCCCTGCTGGAATTGCAGGTCATTTTTGGCTCACTGTGGCCTCTCCACTCTCCCACTTGGAGAATGGAGAATACAAAAGCCAACTTGATAGCCAACTTTGAAAACACAGCCTCATGCCCCCGTGAGGTACCTGTTTCCAGGTACTGCAAGTGCCAGCCCTGGACATTGCCTCAAAAGGGACCCAATAGGTTTTCTTTTTCCAAAGGAAAGTGTGAGAGACGGTTGCTTGTGAAAAGGGAGTGGTGTGATTTGCATTTTCTTTGTGGCAAGTTTCTTTTCTTTTTTATCCTGACGGTGATCAGGGTGGTGCCCATTTTGTACTTTTTCTGGAGAGCCCAGGTATTCGGGAAAATGCATTAGTACATTCTGTCTCCTTTTCCTGGGGAAAAGGAGTTTGGATTGGGACGTATATAGCCATATATCCCAGGTAAAATTCAGCCACTGCCTGTCAAAACCCTTTTTTAAAGGAGACTCGGAGTTTTGACAGATAGCTCACTTGTCTCCAACTGCCTTGGATTGCACTGGCTCATGTCCTTAGCAAGACTTAGAACAGACTTAGTAATACCATTGGCTCTACTCCAATATAGTAAGCTTGGATCTATCCTAATATGCATGAGAATTAAAAGACATTCAATTAAAACACAGAACTTCTTGATCTGCAGGCAATAGAGTAATTTAGCCAATCTAATCCCCACATTTGATAAATCAGTTTTAAAGACCTGAGGTAGATTCACCCATTTTAACTATTGGGTGAAATCAGTCTGACTTCAATATATGGAAATGAGAAACCCTCAGCTGTCCATGGTGCCCAGAAGAGAAGAAAATAGAGGAACTTGTGCTTTTCTTGAGCTGAAACAGAGTACTGGGCTTTGTCAGAACCCAACAAGTGGAGTGCTGTGGACACTCGGCATAGAGGAGGTGCTGCCATAACAAAACCAACACCTAGTGTGTAAACCAGTCAGAGATCTACTTGGGCAATTGGCAACAAGACTAATCTCCCAGTGATCTGCTATGGATACAATCCTCAGTCAAATGCACACCAAGTATAATTAGTTCTCTTACTAGGATGGATATCAGGTTCCTCTTATGCTGCAGGGTATTATGAAAATGAGGGAAACAGTGTGATTTTCTGGCCCATGCTATTGTTGCACACACTGTTCCTTTCTGGGTTTCCCACAGACACAGGGTAAGCCTCTCTTTTCTAACCTCATACCTCTGCTTCCTTTTCTGTATTCCCAGAAAAGGCAAAAATGTTTGCTGGATTTTTTTGAGGTCTCAGTCAAATGAATTGACTGGCATGAATTGACAAAGCCAGTATTGGCCTTCATTTGCATGACAATTCCTAGCTTGGTCTTCAGGAACCCTACAAGAAGGAAACTTCTGGAATCTGTCATGGATGCAATAAATCATTCCCAAAAATGCTGAAATTCTACACAGCTAGAACCCACCCATCAATATAGAATTCTACCTTGGTCAAACTCTTTTTCCTCCAACAGTGATCAATTTTACACTTAGTGTATGGATATTATGTCAAAGTCATAGCGATTGAACGGCAAGTTGAATGTCAGAACGGAATGTCTCCAGATGCTCTGGTTTCTCCCAATCTTTGTGCATAGCGTGGTGGAGCTTTTCTTTTTATTAATCTCTCTCTCTCCTCTTCATGAAAGGATGGATTAAACAGCTGGAGTCTCATAAGACGACTGATTGATTGCTGAAGGACCCAGATGGCAAACTCCGGAAAACACTGCTGGCAGATGTGTTGCTGTAGCAATGGTTGCTTTATTTATTTATTTATTTATTTATTGCTGCTCCCTCAGCTGATCCTGTTGCAAAGAGCTGAGCAATAACTTCCTGGCTATGCTCCATTTGAACAACCTTGTCAAGTAACAGGGTCGCTCTGGTTTCAAAGTGTATCACATCGTTATTGTTGTAACAGCAATTGCTAGCTGAGATGTAATTGTGATCGCATGAAAAATTCATACTGTATAATCTTCATAGGATGTTTTAACTGAAGTGCTATTGCAATAATATACTTATCTCAAACATTCTGCCATGATTTTTAACCAGACCTGAATCAATATGACACAAGTAAAGTAAGTTGCAAGAGCAATCTTAACAAATCTTGAAATCTGCATTATTTATTAATTTCTAATATCTGTATACAGCTAAATAACATTTCTAATCTGTAACTCTAGATTTGGATCCAGATTAAGATCTGGGCTGGTGAAAGCAGAAGCCCTTGAAACTCTCCACACTGAAAAGTCCATCACTGTGACTATGGAAGGAGGTACTCCTTTCAGCAGGATCCCATTATCCTCTCCAGAGCATTTTCAGCTGGTTGGAAGAGCTGCCATGGGGAAGACAGTGTGGAAATGTCCATTTCTGCTAGCCCAGTTCTGTGTGCCAGTTCTAATGACCCAAAATTTGCATCACCTTTGAAGCAATGTAACTGAAAACTTATGGGCAATAGTAGCATAACTGAGAAACATCGAACAATGGAATTTAAGCAGAAGGTAGATCTGATTACTGATTGATCTCTGGGGATCTGTAGTAGACCAGCAAGATGCGATGCTTAAATAGCCTAATGGGGATATTAGAGTGTTTTGGAAGGCAAGAAAAGCTCAAGGACCTTTGCCATACAATCCTCCTGTCCTGCACAGGATGCTTGCAATCCTCCAGGTTTGGTGGTTACAGGCTTCCGAACTGGACTGAACCCCAAATTCTAGATTGTAAGCCTTAATTTATTCATTGCCTTAAAAAAGAAAAAGGATATTACTTGTGTTCCCATGTTCACCTGTGGAACTGAGATGGAGAGAAGCTCTGCTGCCATGGCCAAACTGAAATTAGAATTCATTGCTTCAGCTTCAGAGAGTATCTGGAATTGAAGCATCACTTTGCATATTTGTTCTCTTTACAAATCTAATATTTAATATCAATATTAAATTTAATATCAATGTCAATATTTTTAAATATTTGGTGTTAATTAATGTACATGTTTTTTATTTTAATAATATTTTATATTTTTCTGATTCAATAGTTTTTATTGTATTTTTATAACCTGTTTTTAGGGACTGTGTAAACCACCCAGAGAGCTTCAGCTATGCAGCAGTATAGAAATAAATCATCTTCTTCTTCTGATTAGGCCCCATTTGGAGTACTGCATCCAGATCTGGGTACCACAGTTAAAGAAAGATGCAGACCAGCTGGAAAGGGTCTGGGGGGGGGGGGCAACAAGGATGATCCCAGGATTGGGAACAAATCTCTGCAAGAAGAGATTGAGTATATCAAGAAGAGATTGAGACTGGGTATATTTAGCCTTGTGAAGAGAAGACTGAAGGGAGATAAGATAGGACTCTACAAGTACTTAAAAACCTGTCACTAAGAAGGAGAATAGGAGCTCTTCTTGATCTCCCAGAGTGTAGGACACAGAATAATGGACTCCAGTTACAGGAAGCCAGCTTCTGACTGAACATCAGGAAGAACTTCCTGACTGCTACTCCTAAGGAGGTCCTAGGGCAATGACCTAGGAAGGTTGTAGCTCTCCCACACTAAGGAATGTCTGGACAGCCACCTGAGAGGGGTGGTTTAACTTGGAGTCCTGCACTGCGCAAAACCCAATGGCCCTATTGGCCCCTTCCAACTCTATTATCCTTCGATTCTGTAATAGGTTTTATGAAATTCTCTTGGGCGATTATGATAAATAGCTCTTTGGAGATTTTAGCAAAACATACATGCATATATATGTTTTCTACTTGCATAGAAAAAAATGAGAATGAACTTTCTAGGCTAATTACTGGCATGAGGGCAGAGCCAGTCCAATATACTTTTCTTTCTGATGCAAAGACAAAACACACACACACAAATGACTAGACTTGCACGGGCGGGACCAAATCATATTTCGACACTGGGGATGGGACACCAGCATCCTCCACCACAGCTGAACGGAGCAGGCTAACTCAGTGCATACCAGACAAGCTCTGTGGCACACACAGCTATGCATTCCAACACAAAGGAATGGTTGTGGGCCTCAGAAGAATGGTTAGAAGACGGCTTCCATTGATACATATTCCAGTATCCATCACCTCAAATGGTGGCTTCACTCTGTCTAATGATAGGGTCAGCTCTGAGCTTGTGTGTATAAGAGAGAGGTAGATAAAGAATTGCTTCTTTCCATGATGTTCCAGTCAGCTTTATACTTTGTGACTATGATACTATCAAAGTGAAGTATCTGTGTACATGTACAAGCCATTTTCCCATTCACTGCTGTAGTTTATCAACGATCTTGTCATTAAAGCCCATGTAAGGAAGAACTAGAGAATATCTCTGGCACTGAATAGGTTTCCATAGAGATAACTCTTGATCCGTATGGACTGTTGATGTCAGATTTTAAGAGTATCTCGCTACATTCAGCTGGAAACTAATACTTTCCAGTATTCTATTAAATAGATTAGATTAGCAGTCTCCCTCCAGGTGGAAGAGCAAGGCAGAAGAGCGTTCAGCAAACATTTTGGTGATATCATGGCACAACTTCACAAGCTTTGCCTCCAGCTTTTCCATCCTGCCCCTCCCATGTTCTTTCACATCAAAAGGAATAAATGACATTTGCCCTTCTGTTTGTTTTATCTTTTATTGTTCACTGCTCTGAAATTTCCATACTGGAATACTTAGGTAGCAATATGAAGGACTTGTGGAATATGATGCACTTCCATAGCAATGAAGTGTGGAGCAATAAATCTTATTATTTTATTTGTTTGCAAGTGTGATATATAAAAAGAAGAAAGCGATAAATTATTATACAAATATAATGAAGACCAAGCCTGCTGCCTTTTGGTATCAAACCCTCCACAAAGCCTTGTTCACACATGGTGGTCAATTGGGTCTTGTTTGTTTAGCATATCCTACATTTGTAAATTGAATGTAAAAGCTGTAGTGTTTAGATAGTAATTTAATTTTTGAAATGGCTCCCTTTCACTGTGTTACATTCAAAGAAACGTCATGCTAAATTTAAAGCATTCTTGGGCATAATTTGTGGGCATACCTTGAGCCTGCTCAGTTTTCTGAATTTCCAGAGGTGACTGATGTTAACTGTTGCTTAGCTTTTCCATCAGTATGACCAAGCTTCCTCTAACCACTCATAGTTTCATAGGAACTGCACAGTTACTCCACACCTGGGGTCATTTGGCAAAGGGATTACTTTTGCAGTGTTGCCAAGATCACCTTATTTGGCCTCTGGCTATTAAAATGATTGTTTCCTGCTTCCTTCATAGAGCCTTTGTTTCTGAGTTCCAGTGTTACCTTTCATTCTGTAAAATTTGAAAAATCGTTTTAAAAAGTATACTTCAAGACCCTTTTAAAAACTTACGTGGAACAACATTTAATTCCTCTCCCTTTTTACATTTAAATTAGGAAGACTTTTGCACTTTTTTCCTGAAACTTGCTTGAATGACTAAGATAGCAATAATCACCCAAGTAATGCCAGCGTATTAACAGTGCTGATGAGGTTGTCATGTACATTCTACAAAGCAGAAACAAATGAAAAATGCTGGCATGCTTGCTGCTGAAATATCAGCTTAGTTAAAGGTTTCATGACAAACCATTTGTCTTTTACCCTTATTCCATGGCCTTGCCAGCAATTCTCAGATGCCTGCCAAAATGAAAATGTGGCAGCTGCCAACGATAGGGACTTTTATACATGACATTAGGGGTGGGGAGTGCGTATTACACGACAGTGTTTTGTTGGTGTTTTGTTTTCAACTTGTCTTGCTTTGGGCTACTGCAGCACCATTTCTAAGAACTTGCTTCTATGGTAAAATCAATTAAGCAGGGTTACTTGGTAATATTTTCTTGCTTTCTCCGGACTGTTCCTTTTCACACAACCAACCATTAGATTTACTTTATTTTCTGCTCTTGCCATGTTTCAAGTATGTTCTCTTCCTCTTTGCTCCCACCTGTTCACAGACCTCTTTTAATCTTCAGTTATTTATCTATGAAGTTAGGTGTTTAGGATCATTAATGTTTGATTCAGATTTTTTTCTGGATCTACTGTGCTGATGAAAGAGGACTTTCTTGCCCAGTCCTCTCCCCATAAGAGCCAACCTAGCTTTGCAAAACTGACACAGAGAGTCAGGAGACACCGCTGAATAGTGTAATTTGTAGTGTGGAACGAGCACCAAAAATAGAATGGAAGGACATGACCTTCTATGAGCAGCACCATTCCACTCACAGAAAAGCCCTTCCTCTTGCACAAGGTGGATCCTTGATTCACTCCATGGTATCCCACTTTTCAGTCTCTGACATGACTTGCAGAAAGTGTTTTAAACACCGTCACAAAAACATCACTTTCTGTTCTTTAATTTTATATCACAGTTTTCTGTGTCCGGTTGAACTTCAGTAGTCATACAAAATTAAACTGAAACAATTTGATTGATCACACTATTTTAAACGCCTAGCCAGATAAAACATTCATCAGCTGAGATGAAAAGTCATGAGATCAAGTAGTAGTAATAGTTTGAAAGGTTGGGCACTATAACAGAAATGTTCTCTGCCGTTACATCTGATAAAGCATGAAGACTGGGAGAAGTGTTCCAGGGGAAGATTTTAATACTCAGACAGATCCTTAATGCACCCGGTTTCAAGTGCATTTAGACCTTCAGAGAGTTAAACCTTATCCAGGACCTTCTTTGAAATGGATGAGGAATCAGGGTAGTTTTAAAAAAATGGAATGAGGTATGTCTCAGTCAATAACCTAAACCTCTGTATTTTGAAGCAGCTGATGTTTTCTATCAGTCTCTAAAGGTGCCTCTGCAAGAATACAACACTTTGGGATGGTGTTACAGAGCTGTACTTCAATGAATACATGTTGATATTGAAGGGTGTGTGTATCCAATATGAACAGGCACTGCTCCAAGTGCTCTTTCTGTATTCCAGTATAACATGGAACTCATCACACTCAAGACCTTATTTGCTGTAAGTTCAGATCAGTATTCTCACTGCATCTGCCAATCTGTTGATAATAATACAGGGTTTAAGAAAGGCTATAGCTGTACCTTAAGTACGGGGTGGTCATCAGCCCTCCTTCTGCATCCCAAGGAGCCTCCATTTCAGAATGGTCTTGCTTGGATTCCAGGTTTGTGGTACTGCACAGTAGAAGATTGCAGAATAACTTTGTTAGGCGCTTTTTTGAAAATGTCTATTTTATAGGTATCTGAATGAATTAGAATCAGAACCTATTATCATACAAATGAAACATATTTTAAAAACATATTAGTTGACGACTTTTTACCCTATCTTCAGCAACCAAAACAGATTATCTAGATTTGCCAGCTGCTCAGCATTTAATGGCAGGTCTTTATTTTAACAGTTCACCTACTATACTCATGTGCAATTGAACATATCTCCCATCTACTGTTCTTGCCAACTCTGTCTCCAGCAATTATCCTGTTCTAGTACTGCACTACTGTGCACTTGCCAACACTGTGAAATTTGCAGGTGGTAGCTATAAAGCATTGCTTCTTACTCGTCTATCTGTAAGGCACCCTGTGGTGGCAACTGAATGTGATGGCTCTGATATTGTTTGTAGCGAAGGCCATGGCACAAGCTTGGGCAGGAGAAGTGCTGTCTTCATTTCCCATTGATCCAGATGACTGGCCGCGCATATTTTGTCTATTTTATTTTGTGGATAATGGTGCTGCCACATGCAAATGCAAAGCATTGTAAAACTACAACACTTACAGGACTAAGTGGCTGTTTATTTCTTCAAATGATATTAATGCCTGCAATGTGATGGATCTTTATCAAGCGGCAAGTGTGAATGCGATGCTAAAAGCTATGCCTTTGCGCTGAATTGTAATATAGTTGGCAGGTATTGCTTGCTGTGATTTGAACGCCATATCACAACCCATTTGATCTGTGTGACTCATCCCACTGGAGGAGGTCCATTCATTCTCATTTTGAACTTTAACAACCACTGAAGTAAATGGAGACATATGAGCAGGCTCTTTGTCCTCTGTTTTGAGGATTCATTCACTCTTTTTGGGTGATGTGTAAGTGGCCACCCCAACTCATGGTGACCCAGCAAAGCTTAAAGAAATGGGATTGTTTCCATCATACACATGTTTGCTTATCTTAAGTGGATTCCACCTGATGTTGCTCTGCCCCTTCAAATTTAGATCTTTCTTGTGAAGTATGTCACCCACTATAGCATTGGAAATGAAAAATGAACAGTTTCCATCCTGTGATTGTACCGATGGGTTTAATATTCTGGAGTCAAAAGATACAAAGCAGTCAAGCACAAAAGTACATCAGTTTCAGAAATCTGAAATCCATTCCTCATATTAGGATTTTACTGGTTTAAGTTCAGAAGTTCTGGTTTAACTGGACTATGGTGAATATATCATTTAAAAATAGAATAATGTTTAAAAATAGGACAAACATTTATTTTTCATTTAATTACACTAAACTGCAAGTTCACACTTTTTTGAAAAATATGTTAGTCACTCCATCAAAGCTTGCAAATATGAACACATGTAGGGCAGTGTACATTTTGACAAGAAAGAGAAAAGAATCCAAATTCCCATTGTTCTAAATTTCCATTTGGTCTAGAAGTTAGAAGCTTGCTGTTTTTAAAAACTGCAAAACTGTGAATAGACAGAATCTAAAAATAGCACACTCAATTTTTTTTTTCTTTGAGCAGCAAAACTCCTTTCAGCTTCATTGGTGTTTCGTGGACAGGAGTGGTGGGAGTTTTCAAGAAAAACCAGTCCAAAATTTCCCAAATTCTCTTTCATATATGAAGTTGCTTGTACAAGTTTTGAACCCAAGGCTGCTGAATACTGAACTCCATGCTTTGTGATGTAATTGTGTATTTAATCATATATTAAAGACACCAAGTTTGAATTAGTTGCTGAAATGAAAGATACAATGAATCAAACTTACTAAAAAGTCAAAACTTCTTTTGGCATTTGCATATATGCATATATAAATGCATGTGTGGGTGGCTGTTAAGTATGTAAACCTACTGTGTTTATTATTATAATCAATATAACTATTCTTCAGGTGATGCTGAAAAACCACTTAAACAGCTAGTTGTAAAGCTGATATTTATACGTAATTATTTTGCAAATTGGCATGTCTATAGTTTGTATTTTATCACAGCTCAGCTACCATGGCCAGGTGGAATTGAAACTGTAACTCAAATTGCTTTGAATTCCTCTCCCTTTCCCCATTCCACCTTATGCAAACATTTATGCCAGCCAAACTAACCAAACTTTTGAGTAGGGCCATTACTTAGAAGTTTTCTATATGAAGCTATTAATCCACTGTATTTACTTTCCAGTTTATCACCAAACTGATATCCCAGCACTGCATGAAACATTTCCTTTCCTGCTCTTCCACAACATGACCTCTAGGTGGCACTGTAGTATAGTGAAATAGTGCAAATGCACAGGAGGAAAAAATGGGCTTCTTTCACTTTTACAATGCAATACTGCATTTTCTCTTGCTCTAAAACAGGGGTGCTCAAACTTTTTCAACAGGGGGCCAGTTGATAGGTGTCAGTGCTGGGTGCGGGCCAGAAAGGTGGTACTGGTGGCATGCGTGGGCTGGTGAAGGAGTGGGGTTGGGGCGCATGTGCACATGCACAGAGGCGGGGGCAGGGCACGCGTGGCAAGGGGAGGCGAGGCGAGGTGGGGGCGGCTGCGCAAGGCAGCGGTTTGCTCACTTGGAGATCTTTCCTCTGAGTGAGTCCAAAATTATCTCCGTGCGAGCAAGCCACCACCGCTGCTGCCTGCCTTGCCCCGCACATGAGTCCAAAACCTCTGAGGCAGGCTGGATAAATGGGCATGGCGGGCCGGATCCAGCCCACAGGCCTTAGTTTGAGGACCCATGCTCTAAAACAACTAGCTGAAACCAAGTGCTGGTTAGACATAGAAGCAAAACTGGAATGTTACCAAGTCATAAACAATCATGTGTGCATGATAAGTGACTTACGTAGAAAAATCCATAATTAAACAATTGCTTAGAATAATTCTTTCACTTAATTTTATGGCAAACGTGACCATTTCAGTCACTTCTAGGATCGGTGATGGAAACTTTTGGTTGATCTGTCATCATGGACCTCTGCTGCAGGTAATACACTCAAGACTGCATTCTGTTGTGCCATAAGGACGAGTGATATTAAGAATGGATGCTTTTAGAAGGCATTGTCTCATCTAATCAGTTATTTCTTGCACAGCCACAGGGTGTGCATAACCTTTCAGATACCAGAAACTGGCTGCATTTTGCATTGCAAAATATCCAGTCCTATGAGCAGTGATCGAAATGTCTTTTCAGTCACTACTTGAACCTCTGGACACACTATTGGATGGCAAATAAATAAATAGCAAGGGAGTGGCCATTGAGGAGGCTCTCTTTCATGTCACCAAATGTGCCTCTGGAGGTGGCAACCTCAAGGGAAGAGCCTACCTACTCAGTTCTAAGAACTGCGCAGGCTCACAGTGTTTTGGCTGCAAAATTATTTTTATATTTCTGAAACTGCTCTTCTCTTTGTTTTTGCAATATGTTATGGTTCTTATTATATCCTGGTCTTGTTTTAGGAACTGTTGTAAACCACCAGCTATTGAATGGTATAGAAACAAATAAATAACAATGGGCAAAGGCAATTTTTAGGTAGCCCAGTGCAATCTATATAGAGCTTTTTAGATCAAAACCAGCAGTTTGATCTGGTACTGATACTGATACAGATCAGTAGCCAATGGATTTCCTGTAACAAGGTGCATCATGGGCCCTCTGTCACTGACCTGATCAACAATCAGGACAATGCATTCTGAACCAGTTCCAAAGGCAACTCCACACACAGCATAATGCAGTCCTTTAAGGGGGATGCAACTCAGTGATGAGGGACCATGGCCAAATCAGATAACCTTTCCCACCTACCCACCATCAGAATGTAAGCATCCAAGTTCCAGACTGCATCCAGTCTGTGAGCCTGTGTCTTTAGAGGAAGTATAATGCCATCCAGCACAAGCTGAATCCCTACTCCCTGATCTGCTTTTTGACAAAAAGGAGCACCTTTCTCTTGTCTGGATAAAGTTTCACTTTGTTTCCCTTAATTTCTCAAGTTGGACACCCATTCAGAACTGGAACAGCTTCCTTGAATTTGGCCTTTTTGCATTTGAGGGCTTTGTATAAAAGAGTTCTATAATTAGCTAAGGCTGTAACCCAATGCATGCAAAGGTCTACAACTCTCAGTCTTCTTCCATGCTGGCTAGAGCATGCTGGGGGTTATAGGAATTCTTCTGTCCAAACATGCATAGGATTGCACCTTTAAAGAATCATGGTTCATGGCTTAGAAATAGTAGATGAAATGTGTAGAGGATAAATTTATCAGCATCTGTTAGCCATAGTAGCTCAATAAAGACTCCTGAGTTATGCTTTTAATTACTATGCTGAGCACAAGCAGCAGGGACCATCCATCACCTGTTTGCTCCCAGGCTCTAGTTCTTACCTTTAAAGACCTACCCAGCTTGCCACCCATAGATCTGAAGGCGTGCCTACACTTATGAACCATCTGCCCATTCTTACAGTCTTCTTCCAAGGCCTCCCCTGTGTAACTTCCATCAGAGCTGTGAAGACAAGATCACCTACAAGGATGAAAGCTGTCTCCGCAGTGGCACCAACAGTTACTGAATGACCCCCCAGTGGGGTCATCTGGGTACCAACTTCATTATCATTTAGGTACCTATTATTCAGTACTCTGGCCAGCAAAAAAGTGTTTGCTCCCCAAATAGCATCCAGTGGTGCTCTTCCAAGTAGCCCGGGGCTGTTAACAGTCTCTCCACAAGAGGGGCACTGGCGTTTTCAGAAACCTGGCATGGGCTTTTTGCATCACACTGCTGGGACAAAGTCATTCGTCTGTGCAGCAAACCTCATGCAGTTGTTAGTGAGGCTCTGTTCAAGGTACCTGACACTACCAGCTGTCTGATTTTCTAGGATCAATTTCAGCTGCTGCAGCCTGATGACATGGGCAAAGTGTGTGCAGCAGTGCAATTGATCACCTGTCCTCTTGGTCCTTGCCCTTCCTAGCTAAGAAAAGCTAGGGCACTGCTAAGGAATGGTGAACATATCACTATGAGAAGGGGTAGTTCCTGCTGTCCTTAAAGAGACAGTATTTCAACCACTCCTTAAAAAGATAACTTGGGACAAATGGTATATGACTGCTCCTCTCAGTTGCCTTTCTTAGGTAAGGTCCTTGAGAGGGTCATGGCAGAATAATGACAGGCTTTACTAGAGGAGAGTGGTAATCTCAACCCATTCCAGTCTAAGTTTCAAACTGGTTACAGGACCAAATCAACATTGCTTGGCCTGATGGATGACCTTTATCAAGAGAGGGACAGGAAAAGTGAATTATTTTGTTTCTCATTGGCTCAGATTGCTGTTCCCCACCTTCATTTGGTTTGCCAGCTAAGGCTTCTCCTGGACAGGGTGACCTTGGCCATAGTGATACAGGCACTGATAACCTTGAGACTGGATTATGTGATATGCTCTACGTGGGGCTGTCTGTAAGGGCACTTTATTACCTAGAACTAGTGCAGTACGTAGAAGTTTAGCTGATGCTGAGAATTGCACTTTTTCAGTAAGCAATTCACTTGATGGAGCTGATTGGCAGCTTGTTTGAAACAGGGCCAGCTTTAAGATCCTGATGCTAGTGTAGAAATGCCCTAAACAGCTTGGCATCAGAATATCTCAGAGAGTGCCCTCTCTTATCTACCTGCTTTGTCACTGAAATCATTAGGGGACATTTCCCTGGTGGCTCCACATGGACCTTTGGCCTAATAAGGGTTCACCCAGAGAAATACTTTCACTTTGGTGCTCAAACTCTGTGGAGCATTCTGTCTCTGGCTCTGACACTGGGGTGTTTTCATTGCCTACAGAAGATTCCCTTGTTCAGGGAAAACTCCCATACTTACCAGCCATGGTTTTAATGTTCTTCTGCTTTTAAATGTATCATTTCTACTCTTTTATCTGTTGCTATCAATCATGCTTGAATCTATCAGGCTATGGAGTGGTATAAAATGCTGTAAATTGATAAAATTTATGGGCCAGGAAAAAATTTTTTTTCTTTATCCAGGAAATTGAAAAGATCAACCTCCCACGAGCCAGCTCTTCTAAGATAGGCTGAGAAGATGGAAGTTACAAGCACCCAGCTGGAAAAGACTGCTTCAGAAAGTCCATGGAAACATAGGAATCTGTCTTATACTGTGTAGGCCATTGACCCATCGAACCCAATATAGGTGACCCTGACTGGCAGTAGCTTTCCAGGGTTCCAAAAAGGATTCTTTCCTAGCCCTGTCTGGAGATGCCCAGCATTGAACCTTGGACCTTCTGTATGTAGCGTGCTGGTGTTGCCACTGCCCCTTCCCAAGCCCTTCAAAAGGTTGTCTCCTTCCAAGGTTCTGCACAAGTGCCAGTTCCATATGCATGCACCCATCCATAAAGACTGCACACAAACAATGGTCTAGTTGTGCAGTTTGAATGGGATCCTTTCTCCCTGGCCTCAAGAAGTGAGATGTGTTGAAATAATTGTAGAGAGAGTGAAAATGAGGTAGTGAGGGATTGTCTTGCATTATAGCCAACAGCTTTGCAGAAGACGGTTCCATGAACTACAAGATTTGGCTTGTGTGAAGCACTGTGTGAAGCAATGCCTTCCGGGGTGAATACAAAATATTCTTGACGCCAGCTACTACAGTTCTTCTGTGTGTTTATAAGACACAAATGGCACTGGATGCCACAAAAAGAGATGCCTCAATTGCCAGAGGCACTTTCTTCACTCATTATATGTGGAAAGGCTTATTAAACAAAAACACATTTTTTTACAGTGGTGCCTGATGTCAGACATCAGTATGTCCATTGTAAACTGTCTTTTTCAGAGGGTATTTCCCCCCTCTTTTAAAATTTAGCTAGTCAACATTTCCCTGTAGTGAGGTCAGAAGCACATGATCTCATCGCTGGAACAATTATTTTGCCAAGCATTAAGTGCTGAAGAGTAGAGGAAATGCTTACATTGATGCTGTTCCTAATTTTTACTGAAAATTATCTAATGGTATCCCATTTCCTAGAACTACCATGTCTCTCAGGGGAAAATACTATAAATGGTTAGATATACTTTATGAATATTTGTCAAGATGAATGCAAATTATAACTACTTAGTCCTGAGCTGTTCGGGAGGCAATGAGCTTAATTATTTATTTAATGCAAGTTTGGGCTGTCCTTCAGTACAGGTTTCCATGGGCAAGATTTCTACTCACCACTAATATCCATGTCATTATTAGGATTCTAGTCCCCACTCAGCCATGAAGCTCAGTGGGTGACTTTGAGCCAGTCACTGCTGCTCAGCCTGCCCCACCTCACTTGTTATGGGGATAAAGTGGAGAAGAAGAAATACTTGTAAGCTGCCTTGGTTTCCTTGAAGGAATAAAAAGGTGAGCTATACATATGATGTAAATGGTGATTATGTCAGGAAAACTGGCATGTGAAACAGTTCTAATTTTTCCTTTAAAAAAATGCCTAAGTCCGCTTACCAGCAGCTGGGGTTGCTGTGAAAGAGGATTCTGTTGGTGCTGAAAACTGTGGAATCAAAGGGATTATTTAGCATATCAGGACAGGTTGCTTATCTTTTGTCATGCATCCCACAGCAGCCCAGGACTGTTTCCCAAATTTCCCACATGCCAGATGTGTCCACAACTCCACAAGTTTGTCCATCATGCTCCAGGGGCACCTGAATCCATTGCTTTGTACACAGCCAGCATCACTGGCAGACATGGCTGAACACTGGCTGAACATGTACTCCACAATCAAAACATACAAGACAGTTTTATTTGATCATGGAGGATCAGGTTTACTGAATTACCCACACCGCAGCAACTTAATATGTCCAAACCCAACAAGAGTGGATTGCTGCTTTGACTAACAAGTCACAAAGAACCCATGAAATGTATTAGGGAAAATCTTCCCCCATTCTGTAAGCCTTTAGGCCAGCAAACCACATACATTTACACCAAGCTCTAAAAGAATATATTCTAACATACGGCTGCACTGCCACCATATCTTACCCACACCCTTGGTCTCCTTGGATGCCAGCCAGAGTGTCTGCATATGTTGATGTTGCCTTCCAGCGATGTCTGTTGCAAGCACCATCAACATTATGCAGGCATGGCGTCCAGTGCACTGTGCTACCAGACATTTCAGCTGGGGAGCATATATTGTCTTTTCTGCCTCCAGAAGACTGATGGAGACACCAAGATGTTCAGCATGACAATGGACATTTCCTACAAAGAAGGTATATTCACAGGCTTTCTTGAGATTATTACCTTATCATCTGCTTTAATATTTTAATGAATCGCATGCTGTTTCACAAATTGGTGTTTATATTATTCAAAAAGGATTTTCCCTAAGTGATACTCAGAGATGATCTTGGATGCAGATAGTTGCTGCTTAGGATGTTCTGCCAATGAATTTAACAGACATGGGTTGCTTCCAATATTTCCCTACCAAGATGCTGTACATTACCCACACTGCAATGACCAGACCATGAAGTATAGCTCAATGAATAACTAACAGATGATTACATTTATGAGTGAAGACTACTCATAGCAGACAGCTACTTCCTACAGGTGACAAGCAATCTTCTGCCAGGGCTTCACCTGACTAGTCATTTTGGGACATGATCACAAGGGTTGGAGACTGATGAAATTATCCTGTCCAACATCAAACACAAAGTGGTTGTAAATCAGCTGAGACTGTGGCAGCAGAAGAACAACTCATTCTTTATGCTTTACTGACAGCTCTTTCACCTAGTAACTACATTAAGAAACCTAACAATGTCATTAAGTGACCTTATAAAGAGTTTTCTTGATTCCCTGCCCCATTTTTCCTATACATATTACATTTAACAGTGAAAATAAGATGGGAGAAACTTGAAAGATCCTACATAACACCCCAATGTATAAAGAAAGACCAGAATTAGTTGTGAAGCTTGTGCATAAAATATCCTTTGATCTTTTAGGACTATGTAGCCTCTTCCACACCATGCTGTCACCGTATCTATAGTGTTCATCCCTCAAACAAACAAATAAAAAGTTTCCACTAACTACTGATATGTCATTGTCTCTTTGTTTACATGGGATAAGCAAAGAAAATTTCTTAAAAGGAAGGGACATCTAAAATCTCACTAAAATGGCTACTGTAGTGGAATCACACATCTAACATCCCTGCCTTCCCTGGATAATTCCACCCTGCCCAACCCCCACTTTTTGTGTAGATATGAATAAGGCTCTGTGCACATAGACTCCTTCACATGATTACAAGCTCAATCACACAGGAATATTGATTCTTCATATACACTTAGGCTCTCTCTTCAGACCTTTACTGAATGCAAGAATGATGAGAGAGTTGGAGGAATACATAGAGGGTTTGGAATGTAACTTTAGAAGATGGTAGCTTCTGAATGGGGCTTCTGTTATTTGCAAATATACTAGATAGTCTAAGTATACAGGTGGTATCACAACCAGTCAGTAGTCTCTTGCCAGTTTGAGCATTACCACTCAGACTCCGAAATGAAGGGAAAATGTTCCCTTTGAGAACATAACATAAGAGCCCTGCTGGATCATACCAGGGGTTCATCTAGTCTAGCATTCTGTTTACACAACAATCAACCAGCTTCCTACCCAAGTTCCCAACATCTAGTGAATATAGGGATGGTGCCTCTGATCTGGAGGTAGCACCTACCCTTCAGGACTAGTAGCCATTCATTTCTCCTCCATTTCCGAATCCCCTTCTAAAGCCATCCAACTTGGTGGCCATCACTCAGTCTTACAGAAGTGAATATCATAGTTTAACTATGTGTTGTGTGAAGAAGCACTTCATTTATTGGTCCTGAACATCCTACCAATCAGTTTAATGGGATGACACCAGGTTCTATTATAATGAGAGAAGAAAAATGTCTCCCTATCCATTTTTTCTATACCCTGCTTTTTTATTTATTTGTTTGATTTCTATACTGTCCATTAACTGAAATGGTTTTCAGTGTATAATTCTCTATCACGTCTCCCTCTACTTGCTTTTTTTCTAAGCAACCATCTTGTAACCTGTTGTAACCTTTTCTCAGAAGGGAACTGATCCAGATTCTTGATCATTTTAGCTATCTTTTCCTAGCCGTATTTGGTTATAGAAAGGCTTTATTTGTCCACTAGGCCTAGTAATGCCAGCAGTTTTGTTTTGTTTTAATAACCAAACAAGCTTGAAACACACATTAAATTATATTCAACTCTACTCTCTGCTGAGCACAAATTCTTAGTCTCCTGATAATGAAAAATTAGATAAATCATGAGTTTGTTTTAATTTTACCCTTACATACGTATTTGGTATTCATCAGAGAAGGCATTCAAACAAGTAGCTTCTGGAAGCACATTGCAAAAAATTAACCTAGCCTTCCCTAAATTGCTGTCCAGATGTCTTGGACTATGTCTTTCATCATTCCCTGCCAGCACAGCTCAGAGGGCAACTGTTTCTTCTTGCCAATATCAGTCTGAACTTGGGGATGTACATACAGAACAGTCCTTTGGTTCGTGAGCATCTGGTTAGCTCAGTCCAGCTTAGGCAAGGTGGTTGACCATGGAATACCTGTTGCAGTTTAGGAATTTTTTCTGGATGTGATTGGGAAGATAGTCATCTAAGGAGGATCACTAGGGAAGGTATGTGTGTGAAGGTAGATAAGGAGCACCTTCACCTGCAATTTGCAATTTCATGATGTGGTCTAGGAAATATGCTGTCTTCTTTCAGTTCATGCTATGATTGCTAAGCACCATTCAAGGCCAAACACACATGCCATTGTGAGCCAGTTTAGAACTCTCAAAAGTATTTTTTAACCCTTGATAATGAAGCTTGTAATTGCAAACCAGTTCTAATTTGAGCTAAGAGGAAATTGCACATAAGAACAGAGTGAAAGGCTTTGCCTATTTTTAAACTCCCATACACAATATAAGATAAACCTAGTCACAATGATATAAAAATTTATGTTTTTCAGCATTCTGTGACTTCCTATTGCATACATTATTATTAATGCACCTACATGCATTTTAATTAGAAAATCATTTTTAAAAATTCTAGGGTTTTAGCATTAATCGTTTAACCTTACATTTGTTTTAATGCACAAGTATTGCACACAAACAGAGAGGAGAAAATCTTCTTTAATGAAAGCCATTTTACAGCAAATGGAACAATACTTAGATATTACTAAGAAAAATGTTCTCTGGCATTTTACTGATGGCTATTTTTGTGTCTCTCTGCAGTGCTCCACCAGTGCCTGCTCTTTAATTACCCTTCACTTTGTTCCAGAAAGGTATGTACTGGCTGGCTGCCAGCATTGGCTAAGATTCTTCTTGTCACTACAGTGTCTAACAGCATGTACAGAACAATATCCAGATTAGATCCATACACATTAGAAACATGATACAGCAGCAGAATTTGCTCTAAAATGGATCAGTTGAACACTACATCAGAGAGACTTGCAGTGGTTTCAAACACTGGAAGGACTGAGAAGTAGGCACTCAGATGGTCCACGCAAAAAAAAAAAAAAAAAAAAAAAA
>NW_025335568.1:44127245-44185453 GCF_004798865.1 Varanus komodoensis
CCCCCCCCCCTCCAAAGACAGTTTGCTATAATGCCCAGAGGGACATTTGCATTGGATGAAGCACAGCAGACTGCCCATTTGTCTTCTGCTTTGGTCTAGTATATGTTGGGATATTTAACCTTGTGTCTCTTCAGAGTTAAAACATCCATATTGTACTAATCCAACTACTATCCGGACAAGGCTCCTTTGAACAGTATCTCCTAAACTTCCAACATGTTTTATTTCCTTTGCCTGACAATTGAAATTGAAGGAACACTTATCCTCAAAAGGGTTGCTTGTTAAATGGTTTAAGAATAAAAACTGTTAGGATTGTTTAAACTGCATCAAGTGACCAATGTTGAAAAATAGCAACAAGGTTTCAGTGAACCACGTACCATGTGGCCTCCTCTATAGCCTTAAGCTCACCTCCTCCCTTCAGGTGTGCTGTTCCATTGCTGGCATCGAAGAAAGAGAGACTGCTGCACAGAATGGGACCAGGCCCTGATTTGTTCTTCTCTTCAGGAAGCAGGATGTCTTTGTCCAGTCCTGCTAGTGGCATGGTACAAGCAGGCTGATGGTCAGGTTGCAGGCTGGAGTGAGCCCCAGTCCTCACAGACCACTTGCTCAGACTGGGCAGCCTAGGAGAGAATGCGCTTTACAACCCCGACTACAGTTCAGACATGCAGCAATTGTTTCCATGTTTGTGAGGTTGTCAAAACACTACCTTGGCTACTTTTGCTAGCCATAAAGTGAAGAATTACATAATACAGAGGTAGGAAATACTGAGTTTTAGAAAAACAAGTCCAGCTATGCAAACAAAATGATTCCATGTATTAGATCAAGTCATGTGGCAATTTCTCCACATAATAATTATGCAAAGAACAATTATGTTGTATTTACATCCCACTTTTTTTCCTTTTGTGAGGAACCCAGTGTGGTTTACATAGCTCCATTTTATCCTCACAACCACAATGTAGGTTAGTCTGACAGGAAGTGACTGGCCAAACTCAACTTGTGAGTTTTATTTTTATTTTATGTTTTTAATTTAATTATTCTATTGTGATTTATTTTGTTTATTTATTATGATGTTTTCATTGTATTGTTTTATTAATATTGTTTGTTGATTTTGTATTGTAATGGCCACCCAGACAGCATGTTGCTAATAGGCAGCTTTTAAACAAATTAAATAAACAGATAGACAGATAACAAAGCTGTGGAATTGTGATGTGACAAATTGCATATTCAAGACCCAGCTATGGCTTGCGATGTTGTTCAAATGTAGGTGGTAGAAGTTGCTTGAGAGTTAAACAACCCTCAACGCATGGTCTGTTGTATGTTAATTTAAGAATTGCTTAACACTCCAACAATCTCTGCCATACTGGGTTGGATGACACAAGAAACTGTGGCAACCACAAAGTGACCAGAATATTTAAAATGGCTGCCCATATGCACCAAAACCCATTGTGGCTTGTTTAATCATGCAAAATATACTTGCACAAAATGTTTGAGACATATCAGTTGCTTACACTTGCCAACAGCTATATAGGCAAATCAAGAGACATGGACTGGAGTGATCTCTTCTGTGTTCCCTTCAGACAGAAATCACTAGGATAGAAATTGCATCCTATTCGTTTATCTTTTTTTTCATTTTGATAAATGAAGGGAGGGAATGCTAGATTGGAAATCTTAGTCACTAGGGCCACACAGAGAGATCTATGTAAGATTGTTAAAAGGTTTTTTAAATTCCTCAATTAGTGAAGAGAAATGTTTGTGGCAGTGATAGTTTTCTTCGAAATGTATTTTATTCTTTTCCAAAAACTGACTTTAGATGATAAGGGATGAGGGTGGGGTACATCTACTCTTTTCGCCTTGGCATAGGCACAAATGAGGAAGTCTTTAGAAGGGAATCTCTCTTTTTGATCATTTTTCTTTTTTTGTTTCTTTCTAAAATTTATATTATTGTTGCAAGAGTTTCTTGAGGAAGATGTTAGGCAAAGGACATTAAGGAATAATTGCTTGTTTTGTAGTGCCATCCTCTCAGGTCATATTCCTTTTTGGAAAATGAGAGGTAGAGTTAAATTTAAAATTCAATCAGAGTTAATCACATCAAAGACTGATGGGGAACTTGATGTACGTAGGGCATGTAGGATTACTGATTAAAGCAGTAATGCTTAATATAAACATTTTAATGTCTAATTACAAAAAATGTTACCTCAGAATTCTTTTTTGCAAGAAAAATATTTCGCAAGGCAGACCCAAAAAATCAAGTATTGCAATATAAATGGTTTGGGAAACAATTTTTGGCCCCTGGCTCTGCCAAAGCTAAGGACACTTGTATAGATTCTTTAAAAATTATTTCAGTTTCAAATAGCTACAGCGTTCCCAAAATGGTTTCTGGAAAGAATACCATGAGGACTGGTATTTAGCCCCCTTTCCCCTCCATCTAAATTGCTTCTGTGAAGCTTCATTTTGCCTTTCAAGGGCAAAACAGAAGAGAGTATGTTTTCCTCTGTACAGTAAATACTTCCTGTGGTGATGGGGAATTTAGTGTGGAAAATAGTGCAGAGGGGTCACATTAAACACCACTTACCCAGTCCAGTTCAGACTTCTTGTTCACTTTGAATTGTAAAGCAAACAAACTGTGGAAATCTCAGCTTGGTTTCCCCAAGTCCCAGTTCTCCCCTGATTAACTTGTTCAGCTATGAGAATCAGGATTGTAACATATGGCAGTCCATGTGGCACAAGACAGTACCACTTCTAAGATCTCTTTGCTATAGAACAGTAGCCCTTCCCTCTTCTGAGTGCTCTTCCAGATACTTATTGGTATTATATAGGGCTGAGGCCACAATACCTGAGGGAACGCATCTCCCAATTTCTATCTTCTATATATGAACAGTATAATTAAATTCTGGGGCTTACCTCTGATTGCCACCTCTGAAGGAAGCTCAGTTGGTGGCAACAAGGAGAAAGGCCTTTTCAGTGGTGTCCCTGCAGTGACAGGCTCTCCACTGAGGCCTGCCTCAGCATCAGCTTTATTATCTTTACAGCATCAGGTGAAGACTATCTTCTACTGCAGGGCATTTAATTAGTTACTGGGGCCTGCTGACTGCTGGAGTGGGTTTAACAAAGTCTTTTTAATGATTAATTTTGTTTTTCTGTTTTTATTTGTTTTAAATTTTGTATTACTAATTTTGGGTGTTTATTATGTTAATACATTAATGTTTTATCACATTTATTATGTTTGTTATATCAATATGTTGGTATATTTTATATTGCTTTTAAACATGCTATTGTGAATCACCCAGAGAGTTTTGGCTGTTGGGTGGTATAGAAATAAATAAATAACTGCATGCATAAATCTAGCAATTAATATTAGGAAGAAAAATGTTGGACGGGATTTGCAACCTCTCACTGTTTGCTTGATTGTGTGGTTTAGCTGCACACACGCTAATACAGTGTGACAGGAAATCACCTGCACTGAAGCACAATGCTCTCTAATGGAGTAGCAGAGGTCAAGTGCTAGATTTTGCGCTGTTTCGGCACCTGCTACCCAAGTGGCACTGGCAGGTTTAACGATAAAGTTGCATCCACTTTTCAGCTGCCTTGTGAACATATCCTCTCGAGGAAAGCATACAATGTAAGTGTGTGAGACACAAGTTTTTGGACACAAATGTATCACTAAAGAACCCTGACTTCTTGTAGATGTTGTTGAGATCTTAGTTGGAAGTCACTGATCAAGAAAAGGATCTTGCAGCTTTGGTGGATAGCTTGAGAGAAATGTCAGCTCAGTGTGTGGTACCTTGAAAAAGGCAAATTCCATCTTGGACATTGTTAGGAAAAGAATAAAAAATAATTCTACCAATATCATAATGGCCTTATAAAAATCTGTGGAATGAAACCCAGTTGGCATACAGTGCACAGTTCTGGTCATCGCAACCAAAAGATGGTATTGATAGAACTGGAAAAAATAGAAATAAGCAATCAAATAATCAAGGGCTTGGAACAACTCTTCTGTGGGGAAAAGCGGAGATATGATCAAGTTGTACAGAAACTATGTATGCTGCAGTGAAAGTGGATAGATATCTTCCATGATGCCAGAACCTGGGACCATCCCAGTTTGCTGAATGGGAGGAACTTTAGGACAGAGAAAAGGCCATTCTTCACACAGCTGAATTATGGAACTAACTCCTGTACTGATACCACTAACTTGGTCACCTTTAAAAGGTGATTAGACACACCTATGGATGCTACGTGGCTATCAGCACTATTCATGATAACATTACAGTATGTTCAGTATCAGAGATAATATGCCTTTGTGGGTCAGCTGCTGCAGAACATGAATGCTGCGATTACACTCATGGCATTCCTATGGTCTTCTCATAAGCATCTGGTAGTTGTCCACCATGTGAACAGAATGTGCTTCTTTGGTCTATTCAGCATGACATTTATATTTTGTGATATCCAGGGTCAAAGTAGGTATTATATTACACTACATCTCAGGTAGAATGCTTTTGTTCTTTTGTACTCTAGTGTAAGTGCAGGTGGCCCAGTATAGATTACAAATGTAACATAGGATGTGGAGCTGTAATGCTTTCCTCCCATTATGTTGCCAGTCTAGATTAGGAGCCCTTTACCTGCAATTTATAGTGCCCAATGAAGACCATTTGCTTTAATGATTCCCTATCGGGCACTATAAATTACTCATGTAAGTGGTAGTAGTGATCCAGGTAGGGAATGCAGTGGGGAGAATATTTAACGCTCCTCTACTGCATTCTAGGTTCCTAATCCAGATCTCTCCTCTCAGCACTTACACTAGATTAAAAAAGAACAAAAGATGTAGCTACTTCTTAAACAGAATGTCTGCTTTGGCACCCAACCCTTATGAAATTCTAGTATTATGCACATACTGATGCGACTACTGTAATTAATGTGTGGACCTTAACATGCTGGTTTTGCCATCCTCCAGGGGCATTTACTGCTTCTGTTTCTTTGTCAAATAAAGAACAGTCTTCTTGATATTTTGAGATATAACAATTTCTAGGACTTTAATCAATAAGTCGGATTTGTTTTAAGAGATAAGTGTATCCAGATCTTTTGTCAAACTTACAGCACCCACCTTTCTCTTCTCCTGCTACATTCTAGTCTGTTCATCTCCAAGCTTGTCCTAATAGTCGCCACCCTGCCTACCTGCTTGAGGTTCTATGGGGATGGGGGGGGGGTGATGTTGGGAAGATTGTGAGTCTTGTCCAGAGGGACAGCCTCTAGACCTAAAGCTATGCTCTTTTAAGAGACTCCTCCACATCTCCCCTTCTTTTCTACATGTGTGTCCACCAGCAGAACTGAAATAGATTTACATATAAGTGGTATTCACTGCTTAATAAATTGATAACAATATGTATAACCATCAGCAACAGTCCTCAGTTGCATTTGTTTAAACTGAAGGCGTAAAGGTTTTATTTTTATATTTTTGCAACTTTAATTCTGTAAGGTTTCCAGAATCTTGTGTTTTTGAAGATTTCAAAAAATGCAGGGTTTCAGAAATCATGGAAATTCCTAAAGATTCCATAGCCCTTTCATTATACACTTTTAATTCCATAGCCCTTTCATTATACACTTTTAAATCCAAAAAAATACATGTACTTGTGCTATATGTTCCTATACTATACTAGAAAGTGTTTGATACAGACTGCAAACAAAGAAGTACATGTGCCAAGAAGTGAGATTGGCTGAGCTAACCTAAAATGTGAACATAGTAAAATGCATACACAAATTCTTCATTGTATGATTCTGAGAAACAGCTCTGAAACATAATAGATTGTGTTTTTTCATTCTCTTATTTCTGTGTCTTAATTTAACATTTCAATTTTCAGGCACACTGAAATTTTGATTTCACTTAGTTCTCGTTTTATTTTCAGTAACTGTCTCCAATATGGAAAACACAGCAAGTAGGTAAAAAATAATCTAAGAACTATAATAAATGGATTTCTGCCAATGACAGGTCATGGAACACAAAAAAAATTCTACCAAACCTGTGATGACCCTCTTTCCTAGACACTCATTTATCTCTTCTTGATGTCCACTGGTAGATTTCTACTGTATGATTTATTGCAGAAAAACACTACCTAGAAATGGGCTTTTGATAAAATTGTTCAAGGATTCTTGGACAATAAATCCTAATCTTTACATGCATGCAGCAAGATGTTTCACCTTTTTTATGCTATAAATAATATATGCCAAATGTGATAATAAATCCATACATTTAGGTACTATTCATGTAGTTTAGGAAACCGAGTTACAGTATGTAATTCTGATCTTAGTAGCAGTTTTATAAAGCTTCAGATATTGATGGCAATATTTGTTTATTTGGGAACAAATTTCTGACACTTTCTTGCACTGAAATTTCATTGCTCTTATAAGTCTAGATAGCTGTGCTGTGCAAGGAATTGCATATTAAGCCTGAGAAACATTCAGTGACTTGGAAAGAAGAGAGGTCCTACACTGCCTGCCTGGCAATGCATGTGCTTAGCATATCAGTTGAAATGTCTAGTTCTCATTCGTATAGAGATCTTTCTCCATAATTAATCATCTACCAGAAGAAATGTATGATAGCATCTGTCACCTTCCCATGACCCCATAAGCATTACATAGGTATTAAATGTGGACAACTTCAGTATCTAAAGCTCTTTTTATATTGTAGGATCAAGGTCAGGGTTTGGCTCAATCATATAGAGAAATGAAAGTTAAGTATAATTTGGTTGGCTTTAGTTTTTCCTTGTTATGGCAAAACAGTGAGGACTCTGGACGGACTGTAATTACTGGCTCATCTGTTTGGAAAAATATTACAACCATATCTCATCAAGTCTTGCAGAATGTTGAGGTTAAACTAGAGTATAAAATGGCCAAATGAAATATATGCTGTCAGAGGAGACTCTTTGGCTGTGATATGCTTTTGGGACCATGCCACAGAAAAATAAAATTTAACGCACCAACAGACTACAGAGTATCCATGAAAGTGACTGTGCAGTTTACCAGCTTGCATTGATGACACTATATGCTTAGCTTTATGTATTCCATCCACTGTTAGTTAGTGTCCATTTCATTTTCTCTGTGTTCATATGGTTTGGATTATACAAGGGAATGATCTATAGCGGGTGTGGCTCACTTGTCTGTCATCTTCAATAGAACCATTAGTATTGAATATGTAATCTTTCACTATTTATGTATTCATGTAATATCATGCCAGTACAGTTAGCAACAGAAAAACCCCTTGTGATGTAGGCAAGAAAGGCAACATCTTATACACAAAGGTGACAAATATGATGCAAAATGTTCTGTCACGCAAGTTTTTGTTGATTAAGACCTTGGGATAGAAGACTCTTCCCTTCAAATTGCAAAAATTCAAGACATCTGCACAATTCAAGACATCTTCAGTGCAGACAAATGCACCAGAAGTATTTAATCAATGCCTTGACTTTTCGCAGTGGTACATTAAAAACAGACAAAGCTTTTATTACTTCCCATCTGAAGAATATATTGTACATCTCTCCAATCATCACTTGATTTTATTTCTAGTGTAGAATTGTAGTACAGCTTACAAACAGTATAATTCTCAGTATACATCCTGTAACACAGACGTTAAGTACAGTACCATCAGGACTGGGGTAATGGGAACCAGGACTCAGGGTTGAAAAGCACCAATGTTTGAAGGCAAACCAGAAGGCAGGATTGGAAGATATGTCATCACTGAAGAACAATCAAGATCAAAGGGCAAGTCAGGAGTCAGAACAAAAGCTCAGGATTGGAGACAGAAGACGTACCTCTGCTCAGGTAGATTTAGTTTTTTCAGTCAAGAAATTAGCAAAATATGATGTCTCCATTTTTCTTGGGAAGGAGTCATTTGGCAGCCTAGGTGGGCAGACACAGAACAAAGCTTTCCAAAGAGGCTGCTGTCTCACAGCTCATTACAGGGATAGACATTTATTTTATTTTATTTTATTTTTCGATTTATATCCTGCCTTTTTCCTACGAAGGGCTCAAGGCAGCTTACATCATTTTTCTCCTCCATCTTATCCCTACAACAACAACCCTGTGAGGTAGGTTGGGTAGAGAGTCTGTGACTGGCCCAAAGTCACCCAGTTGGCTCCATGGCTGAGCGGGGACTAGAACCCAGATCACCTGAGTCCCAGTCCCATGCTTTTAACCACTACACCACACTGGCTCTGGCTCACACTAGCTCACAAACAAGATATAAGTAGTTCTGGGCAAAACATCAGGCTTCAGGCATGATATTTTCCTTCAAGATGTATCGATTTTTCCAATTATGTTCACAGTTTTAATAAGTATGCTTTATGGCAATTTGCTTTTGTCCTGTTGAGCAACCAACACTTGATCAACCTCTATATGGTTGATATCAAGATTGTTTGAGTCTTAGACCTTTCCAATAGGGATGTTAAAGACTCTTCTCACAAGCCAAGTCAAAACATTCGGTCAAAAAAAGAAAAGACAAAAAGAAAAGGAAAAAGAAAAAGAAAGGACAACTTGCTTCCTTTACCTAAGAAACGTGCACTTCAAACATTCTTTTTGACTCGCTGAGTTCAAAGAGACTCCTTTTATTACCTTGGGAAAAGACGATTGAAAAAAGATTAGTTTTATTTAGTTGTTCTTCCAGCCATAAGAAATGTAACAATTAACAAGTGTCTTTTAAAACTGCCATTTTATGGTATATAGATTACATACCAATAGTATGAGACACTGTAGGCTCCTCCTACTGGTTTTAGCAGCCTCATTAGGGCTTGTCTCTGAAGTTTGGCTTTAGGCTTCCTTCCTTTAGACTTAGACACTACCACAGGCTAAGCTTGATGGCAATATTTTCTTTAAGCAGCAAGCTCACAGAACTAACAGAGAGCCAGTGTGGTGTAGTGGTTAAGAGCATGGGACTGGAACTCAGGCAATCTGGGTTCTAGTCCCTGCTCAGCCATGGAGCCAACTGGGTGACTTTGGGCCAATCCTAGACTCTCAATCTAACCCTAATTTACAGGGTTGTTGTTAGTGAGCAGGAGAAAGTGAATGATGCAAGATGCTTTGAGTTCATCGTAAGAAAAAGCAGGATATAAATCTAAAAATTAAATAATGCCAGAGATAGCTACCCAGGGCCAACTCCAGTACCAATGCTTGTACAACTCCAGTAGACAGACTAGAGACTAAGCTATTCTTTTTCTAGACCAGCAGTTTTCAAACTTCCTGGTAAAAAAAACACACTTCACATTATGCTTGTTCAAGCACCATGATAAAATATGCTATGGTTTATCCACTAAACCACAGGAGACCAGGACAGAGCAAACCAAGATTGTGCTCCCTCCCTCCCTTCTGTTTGTCTAATGAGGTTGTAAGGAAATGTTTGGAGATTTTTGCTTTCATTTTAATTAACCTGAGCTTGTTTCATACAAACCATAATTTTAATTATAATTTTGTGTTAATCTTGCTTATGTTTTCCTTGAAACTATCTTGCTTCATATGTTGGCTTGTTTCAACACACATACTTAATATTAATCAGCTTAGGGTTCAGGACTTCCTCTAAACCATGAGAAGAAAAAGAAACAAACACTAAAACAGGAGACCAAAGCTTCTGCTAGCCTATTCCCAGGCTCACCGGGACAGTGAGACTATTTCCCTCATGAGAAACCATGATATACTCTGATATCCAAACTGGCCCATTGTCTTGGCCACAGAAGCCCTCCTGTGTTCTTGAACATACAAAGTTCATATTAGTGGTTGGCCATGTTGAGATTCACCACTGCTCACACGACGTAACGCAAGAATACTAGAGAGAGTTAGCGTACTGCTTGTAGCTGGAACTGTAGGAAAGGCAAAAAGGCAATATCATGCTCATAAAGCTTCCCAGTTTGTTTTCAGGAAGTTTGTCCCCGGGTTCTTGGGGAATAGATTAAAAGGGAATGAAGAGCAAGAAGAGGAAGAACAAACAGGGGAAAAGGAAAAAGGTTAACAAACGAAAGGTATTTTAATCATTTTGTATTTGCACCTTGTCTACCCGTGTTCTCCTTGCCAAGAACAACATCCGAAGGGAAGCTTCTACGTAATTATTGTTCTTCTTATTGAGGAATTCCTCACAGGCCACAAAGAGCTCCCTGGGATACAGACTGAAAAGTATAGCTCTGAACCAGTACTGTCTTCTGCATACAGAACAACTGAGTTCACATGACATGCTAAGGCACAATGGCAATGAAGCCACAGTGGCTTACTGTGTTGTCTGAACACAGAATGCTTCCTGTGGAGTAGTTTGTTGTGGCTATGAAACCATGAAAACAAACCATGGCATGTTATAGTTTTGCTTAGCCCTCTGTGACTTAGAGTGCTATCCAAACCCAGAACTGCTTCCCTAATGACACAAAGTAACCACATAGCAATAAGAGCCAAAACCTGTTGCTGCCCCTGTCTGAGGACAAATTTCCCCTCTAAAGTCTGCCTGGCAACATAATATGCTGCAACTGCCAATACCTACTCTATGAACTTTACGTAGCACTCATTGCAGTGCAGCAGCTCACATCATTCCTCATGGGTTACCTCTTCTACACTTTTCTCCCCCCTTTTTTTTTTGTTTCTTTCTAAGGTGATTTTCTCCACCTGCACATAGGCCTTGAAGGGCCTTGTTTCCAGTCCAAATCATCCAGTTCTGCAGCCAGTCTTGGCAGGGGACTCTGTAGTGTCTCCATAACAACAATTATAAAATGGCAATCTAGGTCTGGACGACCACAGTAGCCATGGTGAAAACCTTGAAACAGACTGTTGATTCTGTGGTCTCTGAAATCTAATCCTACATGCAGGAAGCCTTAACTGGGTGAAGAGATAACAACAGCCCCACAGCAGTAAGATTTCGCCATGGATTCTTGTGTTATGCAAACCTACCCAGTGTTAATGGTTTGTACTCTCTTATTCTCCCCCATCTTTTCATATGTATGTGTGTGTGTGTGTGTGTATATATATAAACTTAATAGCTTACCTATCTCAGTTATGTCTCCAGTTTGCTTCATAAAATGCTTCAGCTTCCAAACTCAGACTTTCTGGGCACCAATGTTCCACTGAATGACTGCTGCAGAGTTGGAAAAATAGCAGAATTTCTCTTTTCTATCCTCCATGTTTGTTTGCTTGGCTGGTTTGGTTTCTTTAAATGGGACTCTGATTCTGGATATCCTGACTTATACTTTCCCCTTCCATTCCCCTTTCTGTCCCCTCTGAGGCTGCTTCTGTGTCTTTGGGAAATCTCTGTGTCATTGTGAAGGATGGGATATTGGAGTTCCTCTTCTGAGACCATAGTACTGTATGGTCTTGATGGGAACTTCAAAGAACACTATCCTCCTGGAACCATAGGAATGTGCTCTATATGGTTAAAGACTATCATAATTACTACCAATACTTAGTTTATCCTCCTCTAGCAGCAGCTGGCAGTATTACTTAGTAGCAACTGCTGTTTAATTGTTAGATTAAAAGGCCACCTTTCAGCCTACCTATCCTCAAGGCAGGAAGAGTAGGAAGAATAATTTGGAAGAATAAGAGTAGGAAGTATAGTTTAATTAGGAAGTATAATTAAAACTGGACATAAGAGTTGCTAAATAATCCATTTTTCTTGTTACAAACTGTCTGGCTTGTGTACATCTCTTTTGCTATGTACATCTCCAACTTGTGGTGAGTCTGTGAATCAGTGCCCTCCAAAATATCCTGCCCTTGAGAGCCCTATTCAGCTCTTGTAAATTCAAGGCCATGGCCTCCTTACGGAATAAATCCACCTCATAGTTTGTCTTCCTTTTCTTCTTCTGCTATTGACTTTCCTTGTATGATTGTCTGCTTCAGGGAGTCTTGCCTTCTCATGATGTGCCCAAAGTATGACGGCTTCAGATTTCTCATTTTTGCTTCCAGTGAAGTTTCTGGCCTGATTTGCTACTGTTTGTCTAGATAAACCACAGACTGATCTAAATAGTGGCAGTAAATATGAGAATGTTTAATTGTATACACTTGAAAATATGCTATTCTATGGTCCCAGCAGAGCATCCCAGGGACCATGAGATTCTTTGGAGGCTGTTCTCTAAGCCATGCACTGCTGAGTGAAAGCAGCAAGATGCTGATGTGGAGGCAGGGGGTTTCTCCTCACAATGGAGGTACATGGCTGCTTCCTGGGTAGGTATCCTGCTGCAGGCATGGACCACTGACATCAGAAGGTAGCTATCCAGACAGCAGCTGCATAATTGCATGAGGATGACTGAAGTGCCCTTGCCTTTGCCACTGCCTCCCAAATCGGCAGGTAGGAACAGGAATTGCTCTTCTCTGTAGATAACCCCAACAGCAAGGGCTAGACTCTAAGTTCTGACTAATGGACTGTCTCACCAGCTGTGTCTGGGCAGAGAGTGTCAGAAAGAGGCTAGACTAGCACAACCAAAGCACTGTTTCACCAACAGTTTCTACTGTTGTTAATAGAACATGGTGAGATCAGGGAACATAGATCTTGCTTTTGCTGAGGCATAGTTCTGCACAGCGAAAGTCCAACATCCATTTCTACTTACCCCCATGCGACCCTTTGTATTAATGTTCCATTTTTTTGAGCTTTTGACTACAGTCTTCTGGTTAAAGTAAAACCATCACTATCATAATTGAAATAATAAAAAGGCAACTGATGAGTTACTAGTAGAAAAAAATGAGCCCATTAGTTACCTAATATTTTGACTAGTACTTTTCAGATGAAATAATCGAACCTCATTTGATTTCTTTTAAAAGCAGCTGCAGGGAGAGGTAGCAATTTGGATAAAGGCCTTGGTACAGAGAGAAGAGGCCATGCCTTTCTTGTGTTGTTTTTTCAATAAACCTATACCCCTGCATGGTCCATTAAAGAAATCTAACTGTATGTTTTCTATGCAGGGCAAAAGGAGTCTCTAGGGCTGGGGTAATTTTCATTATGGCAATAGTACAGAGAAGGGGGTAACTGCATCCTACATGACATGGTGCCTATTTGAAGCTCCTGAGTTCAGAAATGGGAGAGGTGGTTGTGGAACTCCATCGTGGCCTCAGATTTGACCCTGAGAAGATTTGCTGTCTCCACCAAAAGCGTTATCTGGTCACTGGTGGTTCTTTGGGTTTTGCCTCCTTACCTTTCAAAAATAAACATTTCTTCTTGTGGTCAAGCTGCCCACAAGTTTTTTCACAGCAGCAGCTTCAGATTCATAGCTAAAAACATGAGAACTTCAGCCCACACCCAGAGCAATCTTGCCACTCTGAAAGGCTTCTGGGTCAGCTTGGTGCCCACTCATCCTCAGAGCAGAGGTGCTGCAAAAATGGACTCAGCTCAGCCTCTTAGCCTGAGCAGGTCAAATTCAGGCATCCCCTGCCTTCTGGACGAGAAGGGGGATTCTGGGTGACATTGAGATGCCAGCCTGGCTTTTTCCAAGCAGTTCAGGAGGAGGCGGAGGGGAAACAGCAACTTCATATGTCATTCTCTGACCTTTGAAGACAATTATATGTGTTTATATATGTATGGTCTTTGTGAGATGCCTGATGCGGTACATGTGTGTCTGGGGTGGGGTGTGTGAAAGGGGGGTGGGTTGTGGGATTTGTGAAGGGGTCCTGCTGGCTTCCCAAGAGAGGTACTCCTCCTCATTTTGATTACATGCAAAGGGATGCCAATACTTTCTCCTGAGCAGTCCTGTCCTTACTTACAGGATAGACACAATCTGGATTGTTGTGCTTGCTGCTTCGGAGTAAGCCTGCTCTGGTGGACTGTTTGTGAGGACTGTAGAAAGGCAAGGAATTTGGGATGCTTTCAGAACTTGCTTCTGTGTTACAAAGGCTGTTTTTCTGTGTGGGTCTGAGAATATCATGTCTTATTTTAATTATTATCATTATTAATGTGACTGTGTGGATTCTTCCCTCCCACTCATCCTCTTACAGTGACTTGATTCTCTGGGATGGGAGTGGTTGCTGGAGCACATGGGTCCAAAGGAGTACTTTAGTGTGGCTGGGTGATTTCTCCATCCACCTCTGCATGTTTTGTGGCTCAGTTTTCTCTTTCTGTGCTATGGTCTGTGACCATGGAGGACTCAGTGCTCTGCCTCTTGTGGCCCTTTGGCCCTGGTTCTGCCATCCACCTCACCACCTCCTGGTGACCATCACCCTTCCTTGATGCAGCCCTTGGCACGGTAACATAATGCACAGTGGAAGTCATGCAAAGGTTAAAGGCCATACCTGTGAGTGCCAAAACATATGCTTAGCATGCAAAAGGTCTGCAAACAGCTGACCACACATTCATCATACAGGCAGTGCCAGGTATGGATGGTCTTCCATCACAGGACTGGATATGTATTATTCACTTGCACATGGGTCCTATCCCTGGAGAGGCAAGATTGGCAATCTGAATACAACCTTTATAGAGATGCATAAAAAAAATGAAAGAAAATAAATCCTCGCTGCCAATGTTTGGTTCCAACTCTGACTAGAGTAAGGCCGAGATAATTTATGAGAGAGTAATGATCTGCATCTGGAATCTCTAGCTCGCCCCGGACGCATGACTGAGCTAGTTTTTATAAAGAGCAGAGCAAGCTGGCGCTGCAGCAAATGAAGAAAATTAGTTTAATCACTTTACAAGCTTTCTGCTTGTGGTCTTGCTGACTGTGTCTGAGTGAGGCATGGCGTGGGGGATAGTGACAAAAAGGTAATGACTCACGCATATGTCATTGGTGCTTGATACTGGGTGTGTGTTTGACAAGTAAACACTATTTGATTTTGAATGCAATACACTAAAAGTCTACTGTTCACAGAAAGAAGGATGTGCAAACACTTAAATCGCTCTTATCTGTTTCTGTCTAGTGGGTCAGCAGAGCCACTTGGGACAGAAGAGTGAGTAGTGGCTAAGTAAGTACTGGGGAAGATGGCAGCATCAGCCCCTCTCAACTACTCATAGGAACATACATAGCAAGAACTGTACATGCACACTTGTGATATCTCTTAATAATAGTCTTCTAGCACTAAACAAGAACCATTAACCATTGTTGTTTTGTAAAGCAATGTCACAAGGCAGATTTATTTTTACAGCTACAAATCAGAGCTGATACTCTACTCTCACTGCATAAAGCACATTAGCAGGGAGAAAAGAAATCTGTCTAACACAAAGGACATTTGAACTGGTAGAAAAGGAAGAGCTGTCTGGTACGCAGCGCCTGAACTGGGCTGTATTTTTCCTGTTTCTGGATTTGAAAGGTGACAAAACATTTCAAGAGATGTAGAATGAAAGCACAGAAATGCAATCCTTTCCATTCAGAATGAAGTGTCTTGCATGGAAATTGGTATCAAAGTCTCAAGTGTTCTTTCTTTGTATAGCAGATTTGTAAAGCAAATTTATAGCCATGGGTTTGTTTTATTAGGGGAGGGGGAGGGATACTAAAAAGTTTCCGTGCTTTCCCTTCATTGGTACATACCTTTCTGTAATCTTTTACTATTGTTTTCTCAGGCAGGTTTAATTGCCAGAAGGCTGAATAAGGAGAAAGTCCCAAAGGTTTCCTGACTTCAGAGAGCAGAGTGTCACCTAAGGACTGGACATGTTCACTTAATTTACTTGCAAAATGCATGAGTGGCCATCATACCACTGATGGTAAGGAGTTCTTTGTGGTTAATGAAATACATTACAAACAAGTCAAAATGTATAAATCCACTGATATTTCATACCTTAATGACACAATTTCAGCCTCAGCTGTAAGCTTGTTTGCATGCATGCAACTCATGCCATCTAATTAATCAGACAAACAATCTGTCAAGGAAGAGAAAATACTACCTGGAAGGGTTTCATTGGCTGGAGTGTGCGGCCTGTGAGAGGATACACTCTTCTCTTTGTAGTAAGCAAAACCAACAGAAGGGTTAGAAACAATGTTTGGCAGTCAATAAAGGCCAGCTCGGAAAGGTGGTGTAGGTCAGGAGACGCACTATAGAAAAGTTTGAAAGGGTTTTAAACATTTCAGTAAACAATTTAAATTAATCTGTCCCTGATTAAAAGAATTGTGAGGCAAATTAGCTCAATAAATGTGAAGCCTTAATAATAATTATTACACTTGAGAGCAATTAATGGAATATAATAATTACCTAGCTTTGACCAGGCTTCAAAGACTGTCTGAGGCAACTACATTTTAGTGCTGAAAAATACAAAATGAGTCATGAATGAATTGTTGCATTACATTACTCTGTTCAGCTGTATACACCTTTAATTCTAGGATTCAGGAAAATGAAGGGGGCAATCACTTAATCAAATGAATAATCTTATTCAGAACAAAAAAAAAAATTATAAGTGGGATTGGGTCTCTTCAAAAAACTAATTAATGCTGTCAATCAATCTTTTTCCAGGAAGTGTCATTCTTGCAAGAGCAACATTAGTGAATGAATGATATATCTTGTATACAACTTTTGGAATAAGAATACATCAGTATACTTGCAGCCATAAAGAGGTGAAGGGTCCTTTAGTGATACCTTCAGTTATATAGTTTGCCTTCTCTAGCTGTTTTCAATCCACAGATAGGTTCTAATTAAAAGTTCTGTGTGGTCATACAAAACTACTTTTTTCTTATTCATATGCCTAAAGTGGGGTGTTGGCATGGAAGGTAGTTTAAATCAGTTTGAAGTCAAAGGTAATGGTCAAGCTCATGCTCAAGAATCTCAGCTTTGGGTCACAGTAACTTTCATATTATCAGTTGTTTTTCTTTCTTTCTGTGGGCTGGTTGCGTTGTAAGCTGTCTAGGAAGGCTTCAGCAATTATAAGTGGCCTATAAATATATGTAAATAAATAAATAAATTAGTAAATAAATATTTGGGTTATGTAATTCATGGTGAGGCTGTAGCAAATATGGCTGCCATAATAAATATCTAATCCAGGCTTGGGGGAGGGAGGATATTGTGATGTGAATCTGGGGAGTGTGGGTTATGTAATGTTAACACATAATCCAGAACAGATTGTGGTTTATGCAAGGCCTGTTTAAACCAGTGAATAACCCATGGTTGCCAATTCCATGCAAAACGACAACCCCTAGAAGGAGCTGCAAACTGGTGTCTGCAGGTGCTGCAGTTCACAATGAGTTAAACAATCCAAGTTGTGCTGAGGTCACACATCAGCCATTGTAAATAATTACACAGTGCAGCTGAGAACAAGATACCTATGATCTGGTTTACTGTTTGCTTGACCCAACTTACTATGGTCTTGTGGGATTTGGTTCTCTCAAGTCTATGAATTGATTTAAGGACAGAAGTATGAGTAGTCATTTCCCGTGGCACTCATAGATTGTCCTAGATGTAATGTGGCCTCAGTACTTTTTAAATACATGGAGGAGGAATGACTGTAGCTTGGCATGTCAAAGAGATCCAAAGAAACAAAAACTTCACTTTCAGAATAATCTTTCTAAGGAAGTATCAAAGAAACAGATCCCATTGGCTGCTTATGGGAAGGCCATTAGCTGAATGGTAGAATGCATGCTTTTCAGGTAGAAGGTCCCAGCTGCTATTTCCTGTGGCATTTGATCACTTGACATTACCCCAGAATAGGATGATGGAGGGGGAAGTAATGCTCTTCTTAAAAATCATGATGTGCTTGTGAATGAGGTAATTAGCACATGTACACACCCTCATGCCATTCTGCCAAGTCTTTCTATTTCCCCTAAAGATGGAGTGGGAGGTACCACAACAGGTCTGTCTGAGCTTCTTACAAGGAATGCTAACCATTCTGAGGGGCTGGAGGAAGCTGTGGGTAGGCTGATTGAGCTAAGAGTTGTACCAACAGAACATTTATTTAAGGCAATACTTTAAGGGAGCCTTATTATTTGAGATCTTTTAGCTATTGCAATGACTTGCCTTTTGTTTAATGGCTAGAAGAAGAAGCCCTTCAGAAAAAGTAACAGCTGTATACTGCAGGAGAACCGATGGACAGATGGTATCTCCAGTTCTCCATAGAGGTGATGCTATAACGGGAGGCATGTGATGATTTTGGCATGAGCACAAGACCCAGAGAGAATCCAGGAAGGGCAACAGAATGTTTTTTATTCTTACTCCAGAGAATCTACCGATGTGAACCTTAAAGCATTTGTAGCAAGCACTGGCAACACTCTATTAATCATAGAGGAGGAGTGGAAGATAGAAGGCAAAGGGAGGCAGAGGTGGAGCAGGAGTGATCCAACTACTTCCACAAACTGTACTGTGGCTCCAAGGTATGGCTAGCTTTTGACAGGTCTTAGCTGGCTCTGCTTAGATTGGGAGAAAGAAGGTGCGTCATAATGTCTCAGAACTGCACAGGGAGAGCTGTGCATTAGACTGCAATGAAACATTTTTAAAAGAGTATGATGATGAGAGCCCAGTTCAAATTGGTCAGATAGTATTTTTTAAAATGCAGATATAGATCCCTGCTGGTAGCTGAGATGCTAGTGTCTCTGGGGAAAAACAGCAGCAGATTATATTCCCAGAACATTTCTGCAAATACATGCACAAAAGGGAGTGATTTAAGGGTCCCCTGTTTTCATCTTGTGCTACCAAAGGGGTCTCTTGAGGTATTATGAGGGTGGGTGGGTGGCTTTCTACTCTTCTCAGCAGCATACCTTGCTTTTGCAATTGTTTCAATGGCAAGTCATAACAAAACTGTTTTATTTCACTCCTCCAAATGTACTTTTTAACATATGAACAATTATGAAATCCCCATGCCACTCTGCAATTTGTGTAGAACGTTTCGTGTGCCTGCAAGTCATAGACCAGAGATGTTGGTGAATGTGGCAGCATTATATCTACTTTGTGACACACCAATCATGCCATTTATATCTTATTAATCAGCAAAAGGTATTCTGCATTGTGAAGCTAATGCCCCTGCAGGGCAAAGCTAGCAAAAGTACTCTGTTGAAGCATTATGTAATTTTTAATAACTCTGATGTTACTCATCCCTTGTTGTTAACTCCTAAACCAAACAAGCAGACAGACCCATTTTCGGTGCTCACCATGGCATGTCAACAGATGCCAATGCATGTAAACAACCATCTGTCCTTCCTAAATTTAAGCTTATGGGTGGTTATAGAAAGAAACCATTGCCATTGCTCAACCACACACGGAATACGTTAATTTGCACAAGGCAAAGCAAGTACTATGGTGAATTACAGGTACATGGATAATTCCAAAAGCATTACAAATTTTCAGAGGAATGCCTATTGATCTAAAGAAATTTATAGGAATTTCCTACAAATCCATGATGTATTTCTCATGGAAACTTTGAATTTAATATGAGGGATTATAATCAATATAATTATATCAATTATAATGTGATACTGTATTTGATTCTAATGTGAGGGACTATAAATTTGGAAGACAAGTAGAAATTCACTGTAAATTTTAAATGCTCACATTTTCCTGCTCTTAATTTGGAAGGGAGTTTTTTAGTATTTATTATTCTTATTGAAGAGGAATTAATTAAGGGCTATGTTAATCCCTTGGTTGATATTTTACATATTACAAAATCCACAATGAAGTTGGCCGGATATGTTCATTTATCTGAGGTTATTTTTGGCATCTTCTATAAATCTTAGGAAAAGTGGCAAGTATTGGAATATTAAACTTGACAGTGCTAGCAATCACAGTGTACATTGTTATTATAGACATCATAGCATGCACATCAGGACAATGGATTAAATTCAAAGTTTGTCATGCTTAGAACAGGTCCATTGAAATCAATGGGACAGTTGTATCATGACTAATATTATGATAGATCTTCAATGTGTCTTTTCTAAGCACAACTAACTCTGGATCCTACTCTATATAAATATAGTACTAGCAGATAGTAAGACATATTGATCTAGAAATATGTGGGTGTCTACAGGTACACACAAGTCTGCATCCATTTAAAGGGGTGAGGGTGTTGAACTGTATATGCAGAATGGCTTCCTTCATACAAATGAATGTGTACCCCCATGCAGACAGCGCATAAGCTGTTTGGAGCTCAGTAGGGGAAATGAATGCAAAAGCTGATTGTTAAAATTGTATGTTAAAAGTATGTGGAATGAAGGCAGGACATAGGCACCTGGTACAGATAATTCAATCAGGAATTTGTCCCAGATCCAAACCACCTTCAAGAACTGTGGCATATAAATAATGATGCTGGTAGAGTTCCATGCAACATTTACAGCTCTTTAAGTATACAACCCTGCATTTGTCTATTTAAAAGTTTCACACCCACTTTGGTGTTTTAAAAAAATGCCTTAATTCAAGTTTCAGAATGTCTAACATCAAGCAAATCATTGTTATAAAAACAAAAACACTAAGGTCAGCAGTATAAAGATGAAGTTTCTTCATGACAGGACCCACCATTTTGTCCATCTATCTTGGTACCAAGTACTCTCTGACTGTGAGTGACTGCCATCACTTGCTTTCTGATCTTTCAAACTGAAAATACTAGATTTTGAGCCTAATGGGATGTTTCCTTTCATATGTACCTGTCCAGGCACTTGGGTTATATTGGAAGCCCTTCTGCAGGTGCCTCCAAAAAATGCAGCTAAGAGAGAATCTTTTCAGTTGTGTTGCTCCACTTAGTTTCCAAGGAGACCCACCCAGGTCTCACATGGTTATCTTTTTGGTGCTAGGCATTTTAGATGTGTCCCCAGATAGCTGGACTGACTGCTTCATTGTTTCTTTTATTGTTTACTTACTGTTCTTATCCTTCCATTCCTTTGTCAGAGAACCTGCTCGGGGAACCTGCTGTTATTGGGAAGACTAAAAATCAAATCGAATAGGGCCAAACATAGGACCTTCTTTATACAAAGCATATATTCTGAGTTATACTTTTTCTGTGAGACATTATGTGAAATAGGAGCTGGAATACAAGGGATGAAAGAGCTGCAGAAGTAACTGAGGAAGAACTCTTTATATGACCCCATTATTAATACATATTGGTGAAGGCCAAATGTGGGGCAGTCTTGCTGGTGTGGCAGGAAAATGGTGCTGAATTATAATATTCCCTAGCAATATTCTATGAAGGGATCTCCATGTAGTAGCAGGGGAGCAGGACATTTTGCACATCACTGGCTTTGCACCAGACATCTGCAGGAAGGAAGCCTATGCCCAAGGAATCACTTGTGCATGGGTTTTTCCCAGTAGGTGTCCAAGACAGTGATCAGCTTCTAGGGGTGGGAACAATACTGGCCCCTGGACATGGCCAGTCATATTTCCTTGCTTCCTGGTCTAATGTGACTAATGCATGGAAGAGGATTCTGTGTCACTTTAAACATAGATACTGTTCTGTGGATGAATCTATTCGTACAAATCAATCCTGCATTGCTGTTGTACTACTAACTACTACTAGTAGTAGTTGTTGACTTTCATTTTTCATGAAAGTATACCGATCTGGGTTCTGCGATTTTAAAGTGACAGATGCATATGAGAAGCTAGGCAAAATATGGTTCTTTTTTGAACCAGAGCTTCCAGACAGCATTGATATTCTGAAATCAGAATCTTCCCATCTGTCAATAAATTATTGGCCTCCTGTACACACACACACACACACACACACACACACACGGAGAGAGAGAGAGACAGAGAGAATGGATGATCCTGATCCTGATATTTTGTTGCCAGCCAATAAAGTAACTCTCAACAAAATGCCCCAGCATTGCCCCAGCAGCCAAGCATCGGATAACAGTGAGCATAGGGGCCATGCACATGCTCAGAAAGGAGTAGCGGTGCCAGGCAATGATGTCAAAAGCCATGACTCATTAGCCGTCATCATTAGAGTTGTTTTTCCTAAACTAAAACTTCAGTTTTCAGGCATTATTGATAGTGTTGGCACATTGAGATAAATAAGTGTGTTTTGGGTTGCAGTTTGGGCACTCGGTCTCTAAAAGGTTCACCATAACTGGGTTAGGCTTAGAAAAACTAGGTGTCCTGGCATGATTTTGATGGTTGGAATGTGTTTAGAATGGGCACAAATGATGAGCTGTGCAGAAAAAGCTACTCAAGGAAGGCTTTCTCCAAACTGCCCTCTTTTCCATGGAACTTTCGCCCTATATTAGGATTAGGGGTGTGCACCAAGTATGGTTAGGGTTAGAAAAATATGGTATTCTGGCATGATTTTGGTGGCTGGAATGGGTTTAGAATGGGCAGAAATGTTGAACTGTGCAGAAAAAGCTACTCAAGGAAGGCTTTTTCAAAATCACCCACTTTTCCATGGAACTTTCGCCCTATATTAGGGTTAGGGGTGTGGGCCAGGGTAGGGTTAGGGTTAGAAAAATGAGGTATCCTGGCATGATTTTGATGGTGGGAATGGGTTTAGAATGGGCAGAAATGTTGAACTGTGCGGAAAAAGCTACTCAAGGAAGGCTTTCTCCAAACTGCCCTCTTTTCCATGGAACTTTAGCCCTGTATAAGGGTTAGGGGTGTGTAACAGGGTAGGGTAACAGTTGGAAACACGAGTTATCCTGGCATGATTTTGATGGCTGGAATGGGTTTAGAATGGGCAGAAATGATGAGCTGTGCAGAAAAAGCTACTCAAGGAAGGCTTTTTCAAAATTGCCCTCTTTTCCATGGAACTTTAGCCCTGTATAAGGGTTAGGGGTGTGTAACAGGTTAGGGTAACAGTTGTAAACACGAGTTATCCTGGCATGAATTTAATGATTGGAATGTGTTTAGAATGCACAGAAATTTTGAGCTGTGCAGAAAAAGCTACTCAAGGAAGGCTTTTTCAAAATCCCTCTTTTTTCCATGGAACTTTCCCCCTATATTAGGCTTAGGGGAGTGCACCAAGGTAGGGTTAGGCCAATTGTGGAGAATCTATGGCATTTGTGCCACAGCGGGCAAGCAAAGCCCTCTCTGTGGCATGCGAGTCAAATCACCCCAGCATTTCCCCAGCAGCCGAGCATTGGATAACAGCACACATAGGGGCCATGCGCATGCTTGGAAAGGGTTTTGGGTTATAGTTTGGACACTCGGTCTCTAAAAGTTTCGCCATCACTGCACTAGGTGCTGCTGGACAGCCACCCGAGAGGGATGGTTTAGCCTGGAGTCCTGCAGTGAGCACGAAATTGGGCTGATGGCCTTCTTGGCCCCTTGGCCCCTTCTTGGCCCCTTTTAGTATCATACAATCATACTATTTTATGATTCTTGCTTAAGAGACTGCAAGTCATCTAGACAGTGGCATCTACTGTTCTCCTTCTTACTACCATTGTTGTTTTGGCTACAGTAAGAGGCAGGACACCAAGCGGGTTGCAGTGATGAACAGTAATATCACATCCTACAAGGAGCTCTTATGGAGTGCACTACTATGCTTACCCTTGATGTATCTAATATCAAAGTTTCTGCGTAGTTAGAATGATCATGTCATGGCTGGTCTATAGCAGAGGCTAATAGAAATTTGGTGATGGTAAGAGACCTCTTTTTGCCCTCTAAGATATAGTTTAGTGCAAGTTTAGTGCAAGTGCAACTTACCTGCCAGTTTAGTGCTTCCCAGCAACAATATGGAATGTTTCAGGTAAGTAGGACTTCTCCTTACCTGAATCATTGGAATTGTGGTTCTCAGGGGCAGCAGAAGCAGTAGCTAATAGAGGCAGTGGTGGATAATAGCAGCAGAAGTCCTCTCCTGAACTGTCTTGCATTCCTGTTCTCTTCTATGGTGTGTACCAGGGAACCAACAATTCTTTTGCTTTTATTATGCAAAAAATTTTTGGCAGGTAAATCATCACTTGCCAGGTGATGTTCTGATCACAATAATAGAACTGAATATTTTGTACACTTTTCTTTAATCAACGAACTCTGTCTTCAGTGACCACACTGTGCTGAACTTTGATATGTAAACCTTGTAGATGCATATACATGATTTATACATTCATAGCATGGCATGCCTAATTAAAGTACACCTTTTGCTTATTACATTTTATAGACTCCATTACTATAATGCAGGCAGCTTCAAGCAACATGAGACAGAAAATCATCTCTGGGGGGAAAAATGAGACACATGTGTCCTTTATTTCATTCTTCCAGAATGTTGAATAGTAACAGATGACATTTTGTGAAACAGAACAAATTGTGAGAGAGCTACTATAAAATTGAAATTTATAGTCTTAAATAAATCTAAGAAAATGTTCTGGATTGAAAGTGTAGGTACAGGTGCGAATAGTTACATTAAGGTTGTTCACCAGCACCAAAGCCCATGTTAGCAATTATTCTCTCATCTCACAATCTTATCAACTTGTTAATTTTAAAGCTATTCTTAGAAATTAACGTAACAATCTCTTCTTAATGGTTTGGCTTATAATCTTAAGGAAGGAAAATGAAAAAGTGAAAGTATGCACAAAAGAAAAGAAACACACCACTGCCTTAGGCCTTTTATTCTTCTTAAAACCCCAAATGTATCAGCTAACTGTATCTCATTCCAGTTTATTATAATTGTATACATCTAATATCTAGTTTTTCATGGACCCTGGCATTTTTATAGTATATCATTTCCATATGACAGACTCAGAAAAAAAATATGGCTTCTGTGACACTCAAGAATTTCATTTTGCAAATGTTATCAGGGAGATATTAAGATTATCTGTGGATTCAATCAGTTGTGAAAAATTTGTAATACCTTGTCAACTCTTGGGTTAATATGTTTTATACATGATCCTCCTCAGAGTCCTTGAGCAAAATCTGTGCTTGTTTCAGTCATTAATCTGTCCTCTGTGGTGCAAAATAGGCTACCTTTTTGCTTTCAGTAGGAAGACAGTGTTCACAATAACAAAGTTAATCAAAAGAGAAGTAGGTCCAATTTTTTAAAAAGTGCATACTTACTTCTTACCATTAAAATGATAGAATAGGCTCTCTGCTGGCTAGAAAATCTTCATTCAAGCAAATGGCTGTCAGTTTGACATGTTCAGCCTAGAAAGACATACCCAACAGGGCTCCTTGTACTTTCAGCTGCTGGCTGATGCAATTAGAAATAATCTTAAAATTCATGGAGTGCAAATCTGAGGCACACATAATGATACTGGGCTGGATCCAGACTTAGCCACACTCATAGTAGATGCATTAAAATAATGGCACTTAAGTTAGTCATTTTTGCCACCTCTTCATAGACCTGTATTGCAAAGGTTCAGAAAACTGGTAGAAGAGTTCTCTCAGTTTCTGGTTTGATGATCAGTTAGTCCAAATGATATGTCATACAGATTAATATTCTCTCCCAGTTTAAGTTACCTGGGGCATGTATCTGATTCTTGAGTGCAGAAAATGTGAAGGTGTCTATACATTATGCCCCAAATTTTTTTCTGATTTAATGAAATTCAGCTATTTAGAAGAGAACTGTTTTCAGGCACTTGCTGAACTATGAAAGAACATCCAAGAATGGAAAATGCTGAAAATATATTGGTAGGAAGATTGCAATAAAAATGAACATTCCCCCAACATCCTTATTTTTTAAAAAATGAAACACTGTCCTATATCCATGCAATTTCTGGTTTGAGGATCAACTGCTTCATATCAAAAATAGGAATGTAAGAAGAGCCATGCTGGAAAAGGTTAAGGGTTCATTTAATCCAGCATTCTGTTTACACAGTGGCCAACCAGCTGTCTGCATGGAATGCAAAAGTAGGGTATGAAGGCAATAGCATTTTGTTTGCATTCCTCAGCAACTGGTGTACAGAGGCATAGTCCCTCTGATAGGGGAGGTAGCACATAGCCAGCAAGGCTAGTAGCCATTCATAGCCTTCTCCTCCAGGAATTTGTCCATTCCCTTTCAAAGCAATCCTAATTGATAGCCATCACTAGATCTTGTGATGGTGAATTTTGTATTTTAATCATGAGCTTTATGAAGTAGCCCTTCCCTTTCTTTTGTCCTGAGTCTCCCACCAGTCAGTTTTAGGTATTATGAGAAAAAGAGAAAAATGTCTCCTTCGCCACTTTCTCCACACCATGCATAATTCTGTACACCTCTGTCATGATTTCCCTCACTGATGGGAGTTTTCTCCCAATATTATCTGTCTTGTACTGATAGATTTCCCCAACTAGTGATGACAATCTCTATATCAAAGACAGGTAGGTTCAAGAAGTAGGATTTTTAGAAGTACAGAAAGCTTACTGGAGTTATTCTGGTGTCTTTATGATACTTTCTACATTAGGCATGTATTGTTTGCTCATTATTCCCTACTCATGGTTGCTTCTGAGTTTTACAGAGAACACTGTGAACATTTCGCTTCTGCTTTTCAATGGAACTGAAAGTGATCTATTATCAGCAAAAGAAAGCACTTTTTCTACTTGCGCAATTGTGCTATCCTGCTATGTCACGATGCAACCTAAAGGTTATGTAGCAGAAAAGCAGGAAAGCAGATGCTGTTATGTAGTGCTTGGATCTCAATTTTGTGACAAAACTGAAAGCAGATACAATGGATTAACAACCTCATGCAGAAAATATCTTGTAGAAAATCTCTATATGGTCTGCTTGTGCATGTTAGGGGACTTTGCAGAATGAATGATTATTAAGAAAAGGTGTGGTAAAAAAACAGGGAAGGAGAGCCTGCAAGATCCATGCAAAAACTATCTCATACTCTTATGCATTCAATGGAGAGTGAGATGAGTGCAGAGGTGGTGGCTGCTTCCACTCTTCTCCTGCCCTTCAAAAGGCTTGAATGGCCGATTTGACCATCAAAGTCTTTTGCACAATGACACAAGGAAGTGAGGTTGAGGAGCCACCTGGATGCTAGAAGCCTGTCTCCTCTCCTCCCTGCAGAAAATCCAGTCACCCTCATGTGACCTTGGAGTGCCAGCCATCACAGTTATGTGAGGCTGCTCTGATTCTGGCGCCATCACTCTAGCCTTCAAGTGAGCTTCACTGGGTAGGGCTGAGCCCTAAACCCTATAAATCTATCCATATAAATCAACGGACACCATCATACAAAGTATTTAGGAGCTGATAGCTGACTTTGACTCATTTGAAGGTTATATGAAGTATTTGAAGGCGTTAAATCAGGCATGTGTTTCTATCCACCCTGCCCCTGTGGGGCAGTACAAGCTTTCTGGGAAGATGACTTGGCCAAGCTCACAGAAAATCGGGGTATGTCATCTCTGGACTTGCCTTGCTGGATTATTGTGACAATTCTCTGGTTCCTGGAATGTGAAAGTAAGTTCATAGTGTGCTTTCTTATAGGGGATAAAATGCTGGAAAACTCAATGGCAGTAGTGAACAAGGACCTCCCCACAAGTATGTCAGTGACTCCTAACAATATGTGTCCTTTACTTATTACTGAGAAAGTGGTTCACAAATTTCTGCTATTCCTTGGTTGCAGGAAACCAGCACTCTACAAATATATGGTTGTGTAATTCTCCCCTCTAACCTCCAAAGGTGCTGGAAGGTCTTGTATTATTCAGACTTTTCTATATTCTAGTGGGTTCATCCTGTACCTTTGGGATAACAAGGAAAGAACTGCTTGGTTTTGTTTAACCCTGTTTCATACAACTTTGCAGATAAATGGATGTCATTACTGAAGCAAAAAAGATTTAACAGGCTGAGGGAGCAATTTTGTGGCCCCTGCCAGGGATGCCCATAGGATAGGTCAGAGTGCCAGGTTCAACCGCAGAAAAACACACAAGGTCTGAGCTGGGATTCTGACTTCAGAGGGCTCTCCTGCCAGTCATTCAGCCAGCATCATTCTGTCCTTGCCAGCTGTGGCAGGGAGGAAAGGAGTGAGGTACTCTCAGAATATGACGAATCCCAGCAGTATCTCAGCCTTGTCTCCTTGCAAGAAGAAGGGGATAATTAGATGGAGAAACTGGACATATGAATCCTTTGGAGGGTGAAGAGACTGTAGGAGCATTCCTAGCGTCCGTGTTTCTTCACCTTCCATTGGATGCTAATAATCTATTGGTTGGTACCATGAGTCAGATTGCTTTGTTGTAATTCTTTACAGCTTTACATTTTTTGAGATCTCTCACTGGAATGTGCTACATCTCCTGCTAAACTCCCATTTGCTGGTTTCATTTGCTGTTATAAATATATCCTGCCCCCCCCCCCACAAATAGATTGTTGCAAATACATGTATTTGTGAAATGTACCCTATTCTGACAGTCCCCTGATTGGATAGAAAATGCCTGTAGTCTAGCCAGGTCTTGTTGCACAAGAGAGCTTTGACTATTGTGTGGTATAGAAAACCAACCAACCAATGTTTGATCTAAGGGATCAAAACAAACCAAAAGAACTGAATCTGGTGGACTGCATTTTGGATCTCCATAAGCTCTAGGTTAGGTCAAGAACCCCTTCTCACTATAACAACCTATAGTAACCAACCTTAAACTCTCCAAATGTTTTGGATGAAAATTGCCAGCTGGCTGAGACTAATGGAAGTTGAAACCCTAAACATCTGACGAGCACCAAGTTGGGGAACAGTACACATGCAGGTCTTGGAGCCTCCAAAAACATGTATGACACAAGGACCACCTGCAAAATGTGGTGCATAAATAAGCCAAGACACTTAAATACTAGATCCTTTGCTCTTTGTTCTTTCAGCCTTGAAGGAGAGATATTTCCCTAAATGACCAGGAAGATTCTCAGGTCTCTGAATATTACATCTGAGGTCTTAAAGTTGTAGTACAATAGAACCCAAGGGAGCAGTATTTGCTCCATATTTCATTAGCAACTATAATGTTCTTCACCCACGTTTCATTTGCTTGTGAAAATAGAGAGGATTGCATTTCAGTGTATGGGCATTAATTACCTCTTGTAGTATGGGGTTCCAGTGTGCACCTGAAGCTTCCCTGTACACAGGGCTTTCTGCATTCCGCCAAATGCATGCCAGAAACATTGCTGCATTGAAACGAACATAAGCTGCATAGGCATAATTCAGAGCACAACAGTATAATCTGCAGACATTATAGTGCAGGGTCTACATTATGCCAGACTCTTTGTAATGAAAGAAAACTGTCTAGGCCAATGGGGTTGGCATGCCCAGCAGGCCCATTATAGTTAAGATGGTTATACTGAAGTGAATAAAAGCATGAATCATCAGTACAGGGGATAAAAGAGGATATGTCTCACTGGTATACAAGAAACAATGCAGTTTATTTATTTAGTCTACTTACTGCTGGGAGTTATAATATAGCCATTGCTTCTTTTATCATATGTTTTGGCAGTGTGCTTACCTCTTTTGGGTGGAAGTTATAATATGGATACATTTTGTATTAGAACATGCTTTGATATGTTCTGATGAACTTTCTTTTTTATTATTGCCTGCTTCCTGAAAGTTAAAGGATGATCAAAGTAAGTGGATTTTCTGTACCCTTTGAATAGCAAAAAGACATTTGAGTTTGCACTGTTATTAGAATATTACGTATCAGTAGCTGTAATTTCAGGACTTTGTTTCTTGTTCCTGTTTTTTGTTTGCTTTGTTTTGTTTTTATGAAATCCACAATAATAAAAAAAGAAACCAGTCACTCATTACGCACTACTCATTTAAGTGCATAATGAGTAGTAGACTCTTCTTCAGGACTAATGCCTGCAGCTATTTCTTGGCAGAAAGTTTTGAAACCAGTTCTGTTCAGATGTTCATTTAGAGGTGGACATGTTCATTTTAATGGGTAAAAGCTGAAGAAAGCCTCAATGAATTCATGAATTCAGGGAACCTGAATTTCTAAGGTTTACTATTAAGTGGAAAGAGCTGTCACCAAAGAGCTCCCTCTGTATGTTATAACCAACATGTGGAGATGGAGGCAGAGCTAATGTTCATGCTGGAACTCCAACCTAGGAATGTTCATTTTATGTGAATGAATATCTGAATGAGGCTATTCTGCTTTCTTAAATAACTTATAATAAAATCCAGAGAGAACTTCATGTGGCTCTGTTGAAAATTTTCATGCCTGCAGTCACCAAACCAGGCTTTGCTGTGAGTTATTTTCACAAAGAGAAACCAGGTTCATATGATCATTGCAGTCCATCTTAATTTGTGCATGGCAGCGGTCATTTTTAATATTTAAGCTGCAATGGGTGGTTACTGTGGCTTAGGGAAAGTTGTTGGTATGGTTAGCAGACCACCCACAAACCATAGGCTGTTTTAGGGTTGTGGGTGGTTTGTTAACCATGCTTACAACTCACTGTTATCAGGTTTGGACGGCACAGTTTGCTATGGCAGCCATGTGCTGCACTTCAAAATGGCTACCAGCACGCATTGGCTTAAAAGCAATGACTTAAATAAGCCACAGTGGGCTAGCCTAGAATTTATGACTATGGACAGCCATTCCTTCCAGTTGCCCCTGAGAAAGTTTACAACACAGTAAATTTCGCATCTTCTTGTGCACTTGAGGTTCTTCCTCCCTTGTGTTCCTTAAGCAGTAATGTGATCACAATTTTAAGGTTTCTGTCCTCCTGTCATTGTGTACAAATTTGGAAATCCCACTGATGCCATTTGGGATTACACAAATATAACTTGCACAGAGTTCATTCACAATAGTGAGAGCACTGGCCTGGTCAGTAAAGAAACTATCATGTCAAGCAGTTTTTATTATTACTATATTCCTATGAAGAAATATTATAAAGTTTGTGCCTCATGAGGCCTCTAATTATTTTGTCTGCTTTCTCTAACCTGCTGCAAGTCCTGTTCTCCTTTTTCATTAACTTTCTTCACCACATCCTCTGCCTGCTTTGTTAGGTCCCCAGCATTAATCTGAATAATAGGTATAATAGGCATTTCACTACCTGAAATAGGTACTGTCAATTATGTAATTGCAATGGAAATCCTAGTAGACACCTCCAGTTTGGTGTTAATAACGTCCTGGAGAAGATCACCTTTTGTATACAAACTTTGAAAATTGATCAGTGTACTGATTAGAATTGCTCCTCTTAAATATATTAATATAAAACACACCATAATAATATTCTCAATACCTTACTACCAAGCTCTTGAACATTACTAATAAACAGCATTATATAGATATAACCTATGGTTGTGCGGGACATATCTTGAAATGGATTTTGAGGATTTAAAAAGAAATCTAAAAACTTTGTATATTGAAGTGTATGGATAATGAATTTAGATTATGTGGAACAGACTTCACTGTGCTTTCATAGCTGAGCATTTTTAAGTCACTTAAGGGACAATCCAGTAGCTTCTTGTGACTGACTGTGGGGAGGGGGAATTATATTATTTAGGGTCCGAGCTCTGTAATATTTCATGGACCCTCTGACCCTGGAAATGTTACTCAGAATGTGGCACCTCTGCCCTGCCCCCTTGTAGCTAATGTGGAAACAATCATGCCAACTACATCACTGAAGTCAGAAATTCTCATCCAAGAGGGCTAAAGAAGCCTGCTGAGGGGTGGAAAGGGGAGGAGGATGGGGCCAATGGCTAATGTCATAGCCAAACAGAGGCCTAGGCTGCTTCCCTCCAATCCCATGTCACTTCACCTCGATGGATGAAAATGTCAGCCTAGACAAAGTACAGGGCATGAGGTATGGAGCAGTGAAAATTGCTACTGCAGCACCTTGCAACCCTCCACATATGGAGGCTTACTTGCTTTGGCTGAACTGGTCCAATTTTGTGCTCTAAAGACATTGTTGAAAGTGAGCAGGTCAGGGTCTGATTAGTGGTGGGAGGGTTAACCTGGCAACCTGAAGTTCCATTAGGGATGTGTGTGTAGGGGGGTGGGGGGATATAATAAATACATACTACGCTGCTGATTCATATTCAGCTTATGATTGATGCCAGCTTTAAGATCCTTTTCACACAGTATTGCCAAACAAAATATCCCCTGTCCTATACCTGTGCTTTTATTTCTCTTTCCTAAGTGAAGACGTTTCACTCTCTGTTAAATGCATTCTGTTATTTTCTGCCCATTCTTATCAAGACCATTCTGAATGTTGTTTCTTTCTTCCCAGGTATTAGCTGTCCTACCCAATTTCATTCCATTCATTTCCAGTTTCATTTCATTGCAAATATGATCTTTCTCCAAGTCATTATTAATTATGTTAAAGTTAAGATAATAGTTAAGGATTTAAAAGAATAACAAGATATGATTAATAAGTTTTGTAATGGAATAAAAACACAACAATAAGAAAAGATGGTTTAGATAACAAAAGATAGAAGGATTAGGTATTCCTAATAAACAAAGTTATATTAAAGTTATAAAGTTATATTATATAGCAAATCAATTGAAGTGTATACCAGATATTATAATTCAACCTGATAAATTAATATGGCTAAAATTATAATCTACCAAATTGATAGATCTTATTTTTAAAAATGAAAATAAAACTATAATAAAAAGGTAGAAAATCCTTTCCTTAAAAATAAACTGCAAAACTGGAACAAGTATAAGGACAATTTATGCTATCAATCTCACCATTATGCCCAATGACTGAATTAGAATGGATTCCATTAAATTTAAGGGAGATTTTAGGGACAATGCTAAGAAATAAACAGATTAAACGATTGACCAGAGAAAATGAAAAAAAAATGGGAATATGAAGGCAATATTGGGTATTGCGGGATTAGAGAATGCCTAAAAGAAAAGAAGTGGATATGGGGATTATACAGAATTTGATGATTATAGAAAAGGAAAAACAAGATAATATGTGAAAGGGATAGTAGTAAAATTCTTAGAAGAACAGGATCAACATGAGTCACTTAAAGCAACATGGGAAACAGATTTGAGAAAGAATATTAGTAATGAGATTTGGAAAATATTTGGATGAAGAGTATAATAAAATGTATGTCAGTAAGAGTAAAGGAAAAATTCTACAAAATTGTATGGAAGTGGCACCTAATTCCAGCAAAGTAGAATTGTCTAGATAACAAATATTCCAATTTATGTTGGAGGTGTGGTTATGAAGTGAGTACATATTTCTATAGGTGGTGGGAATGTGGATATATAATGAAATTTTGGAAAGATATTTTTTAATGAGTGTAGTAAAATACTAAGTCTAAATATAGACATATGCTCTGGAATTGCATTGCTTTCAGTATTTGATTAAAAATGGATTGGGAATAGTAAAGAAGTAACAACAAATTTAATACCTGAAGTGAGATTAATTATAGCTAAGACTCGAAAAGTAAAATATGATTACCAATTGTCTGATTGGTATAAAGAAGTTTGGCAAAGTTTAACATGTGAGATTAAAGTGGGAAATGGTCATTTAAAGAAAAACAAGTTTAATTATATTTGGTGTATATTTATTGAGGGGAAAGGATTTGACCTGTCAAAAGAATCATTACAATTTTGGAAGGGGGAAATGTCCTGAAATGTTTGAATTAGGTTTTTTTTTTTTTTAATTAACATGTATCATTTGTCCTGGTGCTGGTGGGGCACCATATTGTACGAATTGTTTTAATTGTATGATTAATTTTATATGTTTTTTATTTTAAATGCAGTTTTTTGGTTGTATTTTAGATTGAAAATTAATAAAGATAAATAAATAAATTATGTTGAAGAATGCAGGACTGAGGATTGAGTCCTATGGAACTCCACTAGGCCTTTCCCTCCCGTTTAATGAAGAACCACAGATAAGCATTCTTTGAGTATGGCTTGACAGCCAGCTGTAGATCTACCTAGTAGCAATGCCATCCATACTTAATTGGGATATCAATAGGCCTTGTTAAAGTCAATAGATGCTGAGCATTTTTACACCAAGAAGCCATGGTGAAACCTTACTGCTAAGGGTCTGTTGTGTCATCTGTACCCAGCTCTAGAGTTCCTGGTACAATTCCTTTTTTGAAATCATGAAGAGAAATAGGCTCTGTTCTAAGCTTTCTACACTTCACCCAGGTTATTTGGTTGTCCAAGCCCAAGTTAGCCGTTTTACCATTGCTGATTTGGAAACACCTTAGAGTACCCTTAGAGCCCCATACATTTAACTCTGGCCATGGAAATGGCCACATTTGGTCTTTCTCTGTTAACCATAGCTTCCTCACAGAAGACATATAGTTACCAGCTTTGTGCCCATTGGCCAAGTCATATGTCCATCTCTCTGTTTACTTTTGAAACAGGGAGACAATGCAGATATCATGTTGCCATGGGAACCATGCAATAATCTGCCAGGCATGTTCAGGCAAAACTCCATGTTCTTTGCAAATAGCATAGGGATCCTTGACATATCATATGAACCCAGCTGTTTTATGACCAAAGTATTCCCATAATCTACAAAGGAAGTTACTCAATCAAAACATGAAAAAAGATGAATTTCTTCTTGATCAATCTTTCCCATTTTCTCAAGAGCATTGTATTAGTGCCAAGGTGCCTACAGACTGAGCACTTGATATTCTGTTCTAGAATCAGAATATCAGTATTGATATCAAACTTTTCTAGATTCTTTGTATCATTTTGAACATCATGACTTTTGCCCCTTTCTAGTTGCCTGGTACTTTATCTGTTTTCCAAGATTTCTCACAGATAATAGCTGGAGGTTTGAAAGCTCTTTCGACACTCTGCAAATCATTTGGATCTGGGGGTTAACACAATTTAGGTGTTTAGATATTTCTTTGCCATCTGTCTTCAGGCCCTAGATCTACTTCTTCAATTTGTTTCTTGCAAATTGGACACAGAAGAAAGCCAAATAGGAACTGAGCAATTCTGCCTTTTCTTTGTCGTGTCAGTAATTTGTAAAGTTGGTCCAGCATGACCTTTGTCTTCCCTTTACATTGAACAAATCGAATAAGTTATTTTTATTATTTTTACCATCCCTTGCCAACCTCAGCTCATTCTCAGCTTTTGCCATCCAAACACCAATTCTAGACTATTTGCCTGCGCTTTTTAAAGTAACCTTCCTCTCCCTCCACCTCCAATACATACTGTTGTTGATTTTCAGATCGTCACTAAGCTTTTCTTGTAGCCACCTTGGCTTCTTTCTGTTGTCTTCCATTATTTCCTTAATTGGACTTACTTTTAATCAATACTTTCGAGTAGGAACTCCAATCCTTCTTGTACTCCTTTTTCTATTTGGTTTTCCTACCATGGAATCCTACTTATTTTGATTTGAGTGTATTAAGATCAACTTTCCTGAAGTGCAAGATACGTGTTCACCTATACTCAGCTTTATTTTTTTAAATCAAGCATTTGAGCATTACAAGAATTTGAGCATTCTTGAAACTTCCTGACAGCACATACTCTCTTCCATTCCTCATGAAAACACCATCCATAACATTTCATCCCCGTGTGGAAGGAAGTAGCTCCATCCGTTATACGCTCTTTCATATTATGTCACTAGTGCTTTGGTATAATTCTATTTTTCCTAACTTCTGGATGTTTATTACTTCTATTGCTATATTTGTACAATTGTTATTATCTTTATTATATTATCCTCCAATCCAACCCATACATTTAACAAAGTTTTTATTTATTTCCTCCCTTGTTATTGTTACTGTTGTGAAAATCTATTTTTATTGAACTGTAACGATAGTTTAAAGGCAAAAAAGAAAAATAAATAGAGATACAGCTCAAATCCAATCTTCAATGGATCAAGTGATGTCATATCTTATTTATGGATCACTTGCATAAGTGATTTGAAAAAAAGACAGTTTGTTCAAGCTACAAAAACTCAATGGAGGATATTGGGTGAGGCTTGTCGAGGTCCATGTCCTCATGCTTCCTTTACCTCATCTCTTATTGGGCCTGTTGTGGGCCGAGTAAAACCCAGATGGCACCGTGTGAACTTCAATCCATACAGAATTGGTAGTGATTATCTATTTAGATAAAATATGAAGATTAGCATTATTACTTGCATTGTGTTAATTCCTGTCCCACCAATGAAACTTTATAATCTACTCTAATTTAAGCAACAAGAATTTCACAAATGTTACAAAATTAATGCTGCATGACCAAAATACAAAAGCAATAAATTACTTTTCAAGAACAAGAAAATCCACAATTATAATGCGTTTGCCTTTGTCAGTGGGCAGCAGTTATGATATTGCTTCTGTTTTTTGCAAATTTGTGTTTAGAATGGCTAACTTTATGTCATGAAAAATAGACTGCCATGCTTTCCCTGTTTGGGATTTGGTATTATCCATTTGATGTCAAAATTTTCAGCCATATTGGATCACTACAAAATGGGTGGAGTAGAGTTCTGTCTTAGTCTAGCGCATTTTAAAGCAATCACAAATTTTAAAAAATATATTAATTTTTGCAAGTATGATATTTCACCTTGTCTACTTTTGCTCTTTTTGTGTAGTAAAATAGTAAGGATTATGGAAACATGTTCAAAATAGCCATGCATATGAAGCAAAATAAGCTCTGTTAATTTAATCTGCTTTCCTAAATGTTAACAGCAGTGTAAAAATGGATGCTCTCATCCTTGTAATCAGTTGCATGGTGCACAAGGGCAGCAGTCTCTGGTGCCTCATCTGTGAACTAATCTTTCATTTCATAGCAGATCTTTCCATATCAAACAACACAAATGACTTAATTTGCATGACAGGATTTGTAACGGGGCAAATCTAGTGTCAAAGTCGATTAAAGATTACACCGGAGAACTATCATAATCAGGACTCTAATGAGCCTAAATAGTACATGTAAAGTCTCCCCTTTTTGCCATTCCAGTCATGTATAAAAAGGGAATGTGTTTCTTTTCATCGGTGAGTCAGTCCTTGGGTTTGAACATTACGCCCTACGTTGAGCTAAAGTCATGTCAGTCTAGTTTCAGAGGGAGAGAAAGGGAAATAATAAAGCAAACATCACTTCACAAATGACATTGCTTAGTATAAGCCAACGTTTGAAGCCCTTAATTCTTCTAATCTGCAAAATAGTCAATGCTAATGGGTTTTTGCCTTTGTGAAAGCTGATGCATAGAAAGAAAAACTTTAATGAGCTGCCTGGGTTGTATGCTTACAGATACCTGTCAAATGTCTGTCATCTTAGCTATCGTTGAGGCATTATAAAGAAAGTAAGAAGGAAGGAACGACAGTATTTGTACAAGCATTTTCATGCTAAAATGGCACAATTTTCTTCCTGTCATAATTTCATTGTATCCAAAAGTCAGAAAAAGCTTAACCCTTTCATTTCACATATTCTGTGCAGCAGACAGCCTGTCCTGCATAGCAGGTTTTTTTCAAGAGCATTGTGCTTTTTTGTCAACAGTATCCTCTCCTAAATTTGTTTGAGAAACCTGAATTAACCACATTTTTCTGAAGAAACATGACAACTATTGGAATCAATTGCTGCACCCTAGGGAGATCAGGAATCTATTGAATGTAATAGACCCATTATATAAAAGTCTGTCAATGAAATATTGTTGACTTCTTAAATTAAGATTTTTGTAAAACTGTATTTGTCAAATTAATACACAGGTAGGTGTAATAAGGTCAGGAAAAGCTCCCCTCCCTTCTCACCTTCCCTCTTATTGAAAGGAAACTGGAAATATAAAGGCATCTTTTGAACACTGCTAGTGGATCACTGTCATTCCTCAACTGTCATTGCAGCTCAGTGAGACTTGCTTGTAGTAATTCATACCAATTATCAGGAATGAAGAAAGGCCTTAAAAAGATAATGCCCACACATGATTTCCTTCCCCAAATGCTTTTTCTTCTTCTTTGCAGCCAGGCACTACAGGGTATTTTGAAGACCTGATGGCATTTCTTTGGTAACCCTCTCAACATGTGTTCACTTCTGTATGACAATCCTGATTATAATTCTGTTACATGATCCTTCCAATTTGGAACATCTTTCTGCAAAAGTCAAAGTCCAAATTTTTGGGGCAATATTATGTGTATCAGGAATTTATGACTTCAGTGGCCCTCACCAGTAGCCATTCTAGCATGCTTAAATTAGTGGCGCATGCTTGACATCATGATGGCCTCTTTATTCACCCAGGCATGGCTTATCAAGTTGGCTGAACCCAGGTGCCATAGCTTATTTGAAGAGAAAACAATCCTCAATTGAGCCAGAGCCTGTTCTTGGGTAAAACAAGCTAGGGTGATCTTGTGAACCAAGCCAATAAGAGGTTGGCAACGTCCTGTAGACAGTGTCGCTCTTCACATTAAAAGCCATATACTTTTCTCTTATCACATGGACTTTATTGTTTCAGAGAAAATAGAGGCTTCTACTACTATACAACCCCTTCCCTCTTTGCTTTCTTCTTTTTCAAGACATTACATCTGATCAGCTTTGGGATAGTAGGTTGGGAGCTGCTATTTGACTCTGTGAATTAAAATACCATAATTCTCTGTGAACTAGAATACCATAATTCTGGCAAAGATAAAGGCTAACTTCCCCAGGTAAAATGCGGGCTATGGTGATGAATAAACAAAATCTCGCAGATAATCAAGCAATATGAAGAAGCGGAGAACACAATTTCCCCCAGTTATTTGTTCGAGAGTTCCTGGTACCAACTTTCATTTATGCCAACTATGCCACTCCTGGGTAGGGATAGCCTAGCAGTGGTAAATCATGCATTGGTAAGGCTCATGTTTAGACTACAGTACTGCACGTTGTGTAGGACTGCCTTTGCACCAGGCTTGGAAGCTGAAGTTGGTGCAGAATGCAGCAATCAGGACCACACTGGCTACATGTTTGAGGTTTTGTTGTTGACATCCAAAGCTCCAAACAATTTAGAATTGGGATTCCAAGCTGACTAACTTCCTTTATATACATCAAATCAGCTGCTTGAACTTCTGAGAACTTACTAGTTGTTGCATGATCAACCATGTATCATCAGGGAAGGGACACAAAAAAGGTCCATCTTGAGAATGGCACCTGCCCTTTGGAACACTCTTCTATGTGAATCTTGAGGGGTGGAAACAGAGGCAAATTTCAAATATCCCTTGAAAATACAGGTGTTCCCAGAGGTTTTCCTGACTTATAATTGATTGTGGCACAGCTCTCTTTTACTGCTTCAATTGTAACATTTTAAAGGTATTTATCATTTTATATGTTTTTTTTAATTTTTCATTGCATTATTTGCAAGTGTTTTAGGGTAAACCACTGAGAAACACAGGGATTCAATTGTAATGGAAACAGCTTAAATAAATGCATATATAAGTAGGCCAGTGACCAGATGATGATGATGATAATAAAAATAAAAAAGTTCTGGGTAGAGATCTGGCTGTTTATTGCTTTTTGATGGCCATTTACTTTGAAAACTAGGATATGACGATATTATAACCCCCCCCCCCTTTTCTAGGTGTAAAGATGTGCTGAAAAGCATGACACACTTCAACACCTCTTAAGTATTCTTTAAAACACCTCAGGCATTAGCTTCAGGTTTTCAATGAACCATTGCAATCTAAACTGTAGGGAACATTAATGAGTGCATTGCACTCTTCCAATGGACTCACTATGCGCTCAATGAAAATATCTTATGGGTTCCTCTGCAGGTGAAAATCCCAAGTGGAACAATTTATCTCCTTCCCTCCATCCTCCCTCCCTCTGCTCCCCCCCACCCCCCACAACCCCAGCCAAGCCTTAAATAGTCACAGCAGGAATTTTCAGTCACAGGAACAGCATTAACATGGAATTTGTCTTTTTGAAGAGTGTGATATATTCTAAGCATTATATGTTACAGTTCTAATGTAGCTGATAGAAGAAGCAGAGAAGGGAAGGCTTTACATAAGCCTTATACTGCAAAAAAGTCAATTTAAAGGAGGGAATTTACAGATATCCAGGATGTGGTGACTGATGGACTGTCATGGAGGAAATCACAGCAAATAAAATCAGTGGCCAAACCTTAGTGTGATGGAGGAATCCCCCAAGTGGGAGGGTAGAAGTACATGTAACCATGGTTGAGATGCCTGGAACCTTCTGTCTTGTTGAATGTAGGTCCAGGTAGTCTGTGCCAAATAGAAATATGTAGAATGATGAAGACATTTAACTACTGTGTTTAGATACACATTCAAACAGCCATTGTCTCTCACGTGCTATCCCTCTAAGGAAGGCTCCTTCCCTCTAAAGTGAATGTTTTGTGAAAAAGCCCTCAACTTTGGAGGGAACAGCATACTTATGAAGCATTCCTTATTTAAATTAGAGTGAGCGGTTCATGGAATGATTACCCAAGCATCCTGGCTGGTGTGTTTGATACCGTATTCACACCATAATCACAAAGAGCAAGCCCTAAGAGATTAGTAACAAACCGATGTAAACAATATACATTAGCCGGACGGGTGCGCGCGCAGCTCTGATTTGGATTCCATCCACTTCGGGACATGAATAATTCATGCAACATCTCGGCTCGATTGTTCTTTTAACAACTGCAATATGAATTTAAAAGGTTATAAGGCACGTTGCTAAATAATCCTTTGTGGCGTCCTCAGTGGCAGTTTGTGTACAATTTTCCACTGATTCCAGCCTTTGCCATTGCTGTTTCAGAGTTCATTTTCCCCCTTCCAATCCAAGGTTAGCCTTTTCCTCTGAACACTACCTCTGTGACCTAACTGCTACACCTCTGATCCTCCACACCCCAGAAGCTGTCACAAGTCTCCCTCCTTCCCAGGAGTTGAACACACAATAGAGAATAGGCCCTAGCTGTGAGGTTCAGCAGCCATTAACCCCTACCAGCTGTTCCTGCAGGGAGCCTTCTGTGGCTGAATGCCCTTTCTCTGAGGAGGCCCTCATTTCCACTAATCTAACTATTGTTGGGTAGGAATGCTGACAGGAGAAAAGAAATTTTTCTTGTGTTCATGCAAGTGTGTGTATCCATGTGTAAGTGAAGGAAGAGTGAAGGCTAATTTCTATAGTAGGCATGAATGGAGGGAATGGGAAAAATACTAGTTAAAATGTGTTTACTTGCTTAAAAGGCTCAGTCAATTTAAATAATTTCAGTACCATGCTTTTTCTGCCTCTAGTTAAGGGGAGGAAACTGGTTACTATTAATTTTTTTCCATGAAAGCCACTCAAAGATGCTGTATTGTCTGCTTCTCCCTTGCAAAATCATTCTTTTGCTTGATTTTGTTTTAAAGACATGGCTACATTATATCTTTATCAGAATGCTGCAGAAAGTTAGGCATGGTTATCTGCATTTCTGGCTGCACCAATGTAGAAAATAACGGTTAGCTGTGCTTTGAACGATCTGAGTTTACTGAGTATTTTTATTGATTGTGTATCCCTGCTGTATAATTCACAATCTTCTCTACCAGGGAAAAATTGTCATATTTTATGAGCAAATTTAGGACAAGGCACCATTCTTGTAAAATGGTATAAATCAACTGTATGCAAAAAGCATTTAGTTTTGACTAGATTAGATTTTCAATAGTTGCGAGTGAAATCTCACATTATTTTCAGAATGATTTAATTTTTGCAATTATAAATGAACTTTCATTTTAAAAGATTTTCATGGATTGTGAATAGCTGTATATAAGACAGAGTTAAGTTTCCTTTTCATAGCTAAGAAAAGAGCTACCATCTAATTAGCATGCAGAATAAAAATGTTAGTACATTTAAATAGCTTGGTCTCTATAGATTTTTGGTTCCCCACAAAAAGACGGATATGTTCCCAGTTTCTTATTCATAGTTATTATCAATTGATAAAATACGCTAAAAACAGTGACTGTTATTCAAATAAGAAATAATTTGCAAAGGATTATATTTTCTAAATAATTAGACTGTATCATAGGAGGGCAAGCCTTGGATATAATAAAGCTCTACAATGCATCTGTTCTCATGTCTAGACTGCAGCAATTATGGTCTGCAGAAGCAGCAAGGTAAAACACTGCCTACATGTTTCAGTGATTAAAATTCAGTATTTTCTTTCTTTGACCCACTCCTCCTTTATTACCTAAATCACTTAACTGCTATAAAATAAAATTTAACTTAATGGAATTGTGCTTTATTAATTTTCAGTGCAAACAAACAAATGGGAGAGAATCTATCTAAAGTATTATTTCTCTAAATCATCCTGTACAATGCCTGAAATTAAACTTCTGCAAATAAATAATGCTTATTTGAAATCATGCAGCAGGCATCCTTCTGTATAGATGCAAGGAGATTTCGAGCAGTTAAAGGTATCACCAGCCTTTGTGAGCAAAAACATTTGTGTTAACTATATTTGTTGAAGCAGAAAAGCATATATCTTCCTGATGCAGGTGGGCAATGATATAATAAGAAAAAGAGATTGGGGGTGGGTGGAAGAGATTGAGGCTTAATAAGAAGATTCTCTCTACATTTTGGAACTCCCCTTGACATCATATTGACATCACTAGGAAGCCTTGCCTCTAGATTAAAATCAGTTCACTGCCTTAGGCTCTTGTCTGGTAATGATCAGATGTACACCTACTGTGGTTTGCATCCCATCATTTTAGGCTTTCAGTGCTCTAATTCTGTCATCTCAGCATTTAGAACTTCAGCCCATACTTGATGTCTTTCACACACACTTGCATAGACACACACACACAAGGTTGGAAGATAAAATATGGGCTGACTCAACAAATCATAACATTAACTCAACCCCAATGTTTATTGGCACCAAAGGTTCAAATCCACGCCTTATTTGGATAATAATAGCCAGCCCTATGAGTTATTTCTGGGATCCAACCAGCAATGCCACATTGTTACTTGGTGTTTTCCTTGCTATATCATTAGTGATTAAGGTCCTGGTCCTAAATAGACTTACATGCCTGACTGTTCTGGTGATTGAAAAAGGACACATGAATGTGAGCTTTGCGTGCTCTCAGAGCACCTGCTCTACCCTAATATGTAAAGTAACTGCTCCCCACAGCAGGCAAGACCTTGTGGCTTTCAAAAAGCGCTAATGTTGCAGCCACCAGACAGGCACTGGCATTACTCCCTGCATAGCACTAGGTAAATAAAATAGTGTGAAACCTTCTCCAGTCTCCTCCTATTACACTGGACAGTAGTAGAAAGGAATCTGCTTCTGTCCACACCAGGGATTCCAAAATAAATAACTCTTTAGACTGAAAAAAGGGTCCTACAACTCCCAGAACGCCTCAGCCAGCCATGTTGTAGCATGCTGGGAGTTGTATGGTGTAGGTACTTCTGGATATAGGTGTGCTAACTTGTGCTAACTTTCAAAAGGCATTGCACAGCTATTCTCTCTGGTCTTCCTCATGTCCCTACCTATCCCCATTAAGAAAAAAAGATGGGAGAATTGGTGAAAAACCATGGTTTGGCCTCAAACTAAAGACATGGTTGTCTGGATATCTCATAAAATTATGTGAATGAGGCAGTGTGATTGCATAATAAAAGCCTCATCTGGTTGAAGCCTGTCTCACATCCAGCCAGAGCCAGTTTAAAAACCATATGGTTGGTTTTTAAAATGCGTCTTGCTTCTCTAACCTTGCCAGATTTCTACCAGCCATGTAATATCCATGTTTCTACAGCCCTTTCAGTGAAAGTGACCTCACCAAGCTAAGCTGCATGTAAGTTTTTCAATTGTACTTATCACACTCCTTGCCTCCCACCGACTGTGAAGAGCCAATCTCCCAGACTGGCTTAGAGCCAATCAGTGAAAACAGGTGCTCTCTACCTCCATGTTTATAGTCCAGAAAGAGAATACGCAAGAGAAACAGAATATAGTGCCAGCCAGGTGAATTTGTAGCATATCTTCTTGCAAAGATGACTTATATGGTAAAAAGAAACCCTTGGAAGACTGAAAACGAAATTAGTAATAAGTAATGGCTCAATATCTGGTAGTGTTCTCCAAGAATCTCCACTGGGCCTAAAATCAGTTCCACACTTTTGATCATCACCTTGGATGAAGAAATGTGAAGAATCTTAAATGTACAGATGATATAGACAATGTTAAGAACAAGGGAAAATCAACAAAATGAAAATTCTGCAACAATAATTAAGATAGAATAATTGGCAGAAATGTCCTCTTAGTTTTCTTGGGAACTTGTTATATGCTAACTCAAAACATAGCAGTATGACTTAGCTCCAAAATTTCCTGTTGAGTATTATCTTTAGACCTGAGAAACTCTGCTTGAAACAAATTTTGATAAATTGTAAAGGATTTAGAAGTAAGCTGCCATACACATGATGCAACATCAAAAAGTTATAGCTAATGAAGAATGGTAGAATGAGGCAAGCATGTTTAGCTAAGAGAAATCTTAGACAGAAGATAGTTATGAAGAATTCAGGGGTTCATAAGTCAGAGTTGGGGAAAAACAAAATATTCACTGAAGGCAGGACAGGAAATAATTTTATGCAGATTTAGGGTAATTCACATGCAGTCCCCCAGGGTGGTGAAGAGAGGAAAAAGAGAGAACACACAGCTGTCATATAATTCTTGTTCCTAGAGGATCCAAGGAAGCAGTGCTAGAAGACTTATGCTTACTTCCTAGGATTCAGTAGCAAAGTGGCTTTCATGGCTGGAACCATGAAATTCTTTTCTTAGATTCCCTTCCCCCCTCTCGTTTTGAAAACGATCCACATTTGGGATCCTTTAGTGAGAGAGATTGTTAGAGGAGGGGGAAGGGTCAGATTTTTGAATGGCTGGGTGACTTGAGAACTAAGAGTGCTGGTATTAGTGTTGGTTTTATCTGATTAAAGCAAGTGCCAGACCCCTGAAATGTTCACAGGTAGGAGTTGGATTTGAATGAGTGACTGTGTGTGTGAATGGTCCAGTTTGCACAATAAGGCACTATGCCTTGTTTTAATTCCTAAAATTAAAATAGATCCTGATTTTAATTACTCAAATAGAACAGGTAAATCATGGTCTATTGTAGGGCTATTTGAGGGTGGTTTCTCCCCTGAAACGAGCCATGCTTTCTGGGTTCAGATGACACAACAAACCCAGCCTGCTACTTAGCGAAACAGCGTGTGACATGCTGCAGGAGTTAGACTAAGACAGTGTTACTTATTCTAAGGTTTATTCTAATGTGCAGCTGGACATATTTTGTGCAGTTGTTAGAAAAGTGCTATATTTTTAAGCACCTGAGAAGATGAACATTCCTTTTTATTGTTTTCCTTTGGAAACATTCTGGTAGATTCTCACACATTTGAGATGGGGTTGTGCTGAACTCTTGAGTCATTAGAAATGATGCTTAGAACAATGCTTATCAGAAATTATGGAGCATAACAAAGTCTTGGCTCTAACCCAATGAAACATGTTCAGGTATAAGATCAATTATTAGATAATAAGATTTTAAGTATTTCCATTTAAAAAGTTACTTCATATGTTAGTTTAATGGAGTCAGTATTCACAGTGGGACAGATCAGGACTCTTTGATGATCAGGAATGTCATCTGCCATCCCTTCAGACTTCCCCATCCTTTCTAAGCTTAGTTGCAGTCCACACATCAGCTTAGGGAGATGGAGAGGGCTTTTCTCAACAACACTGAATTGTTTTGACCTATCCTACTGTAGAAAACACACAGATAGAACTCTCTACAGTCTGGGACTTTCCTTGGGTGCATGGCTTTGGGACAGTCATGATGAGTGCCTGCACATCAAAATTTACCATCCTGTTGACGGTTGTGGTGCTCATGAGAATTATCATAAGTGTGACACTGTCCACATGCTCATTATTTTCTGTGTGACTATTTCCAGATACTGTGCCTCCTGCATGCTAATGCTGCACAGCCTGTTTACACATGCTCACTAAGGACATCTTACCACCTGAAACTGACAGATTACCTGCTATAGATCTCAGAAACTATACTATTACCTGTTTATCAAGATCAGTGTGAATGTAAGCTAGAGCTGCGAGTGTAATGTTACAGTAAGATTGTGGGAACACCTTGGAGTCATCTGGAGGCACCAACAAAAATGGTGTACGCTGGACTGTAACATCACTTTTTATGCTCTTTACTTCTTACATGAGTTTCCCCAACACATCTGGTGTAAGTGATTGAACTGGTGTAAATGATCGCAATTCAGTTGCTGTTTGTTTTTGTTCTAAAATATCTACCCCCGAATTCCATTTATTTTTTAAAATAGCAGTTGAAAAACCTGAAAGGAGTGAATAAAGCAAGCTACCACACACACACACACACATGCACAAAATTAAAAGTATAATTTAGCCTCAATTTTGTGTTTCTAAATTTCTGCTGGTATTAAGGAACTGCTGGAGCATACTGTTATTAACACTCTCTACAATTGCTGCACAAAAGCACAGCCAGATGCTGCTGGTCTGATTTTATTCTCTTCCGCTGTTGCTTGCACACATACACATAGGGTTGCAGTGTAAATTCAATTTGCACTCACGAGAGTGAAAAACTACTGACTCCAACACGACCATATCAGTGAAAGCAAAAAGATACATTAGCCCACGTAAGCTTTGCCCCCAAAGTGAGTATCAGTCAGAACTGAGGGCTTAGCGCTGTATGTTTTAAAGAAAATAGGCATCCTTCCAAGGAATCGTGAAATCCAGGTTTCCTACATTGCATTCAGTGCACAGCTTTCCCACAGGCTCTGCTTCTGGATTTTTAAATCAGGCTTTTGAGTTTTCACCTTTCCTCTTCTACACAAAGCGTATTGGGGGGAGGAAAAATTGAAACGTCAACAACCCAGATTGCTTTCTTGATCGGTATTGTTTATTCTGCTGTCGTTTCAGCCTTCTGCTCACACCTTCTTGTTTACCAATGTTCAAACATTTATCTTGCACAAGACCAGTTGACTGCCACCTAGCTAAGATTTGCATAACATCCCCTGCCCTAGACTTTCTGCCCACACATTATTAGAATACAACTGTAGCAAGAGAAATTGAACGGTGGACTGCTAGATCCAGATGAGAAGGGTTTCTTCTTCTTTTCTTTTCTGTGCACTAAACAGGATCGCAGATCTTGAGAACGCCTGTATCTTTGCAGAACCATTAAACGAAAGAAAGCAAAGGAGGAAGGCGAAAGAAAGAGAGGGGGAATACGAACTATTAAAAAAGCGCATACACTGCTGACACTGTTGTGACAGCCAGCAGTATCAGCGGTAGTCAATTATCTTCACAAATGCCTCGTGTGCTAATGAGACTCACAAAAATCACCAGACTTTTCTGGCAAGGAGAAAAGATCAGTTTCATTGCTTGCAGAACTAATTCAGTGTACAAAAGTGAAGGCTCCACCATCGCTGCCTCTTTTACTGCTCCTTTTGTAAAGGCTTTTGATGTGCACTGAAGAGTTCGGTCTGTGTTTGGGGCTCTTCATCTCCAGTTCATTGCCTGTCATTAACATACATATCCATATGAAAAGTTTGGTAAGTCACTAACAGCTGTCCAGAATGGAGTTTTGGGGGGGAGGGCTGGGGAGAGAACCTATGCCTTCTCAAAATGCTGACAATACTATTTAGCCCTTTTTGGCAATGATATACCTAACTTTTTAAAGCCGCCTTTCACTCAAAAAGCAACTAGGCATAATGCTACATTCAAACACGTTGTGGTTTTCATTTTGAAGCAGTCATTTGCTGTATTCAGAGGAGGCCCAGAATGGCCAAGAGCAAAAGGAACTCCATCATTCACTATAAAACAAAAATACTTTCCAAGTGTAGCTTTTCACTATTGCAAATAACCCCATATATTCAGTTGGACACAGAGGGGGAGCTTACAGCAGATGCTCTTGAAAGTTATTTTATGCTAAACTCTTGCTCAGAATTATGAGATCTCACAGTACACAGAAAGTGATTGCTGAGAACAAAAGGCACATCAAAACACGTCTGATATAAAGTTTGGGCATAAGCAATGTGTGGATTTATGCATATTGCTCTTCTAAAAGAAGCAACATTTACACTGTGAGCTTTGCAGAAAACACAGGATCTTGGTACCCCTATCTTTTCTGAGCTGGGAAGAAAACATTAGGTAGATTTTTGTTTGCGATAAAATAAAAACCACCTATGAAAGGCACAGTCTAGACAAAGTTAAAGCACATTTCATTAAAAGCCACTGCAGAGTTAAGTACATGCTTAACTTTGGCTAGATAATACCAATTTTCTATTTAGTAAGTTGAAAGGTTAACAAATGTTTCAAGCATCACATTGAACACTCAGTCTTCTCTCAGGAAAAGAGTAACATTTTAATGCACTTTTTTTTTAAATCAGTAGAATTAAAAGCCAAATTCACCTCCAGGAAAAGAGCCATAATTCCAGCCAGCTGGCTATAAATATTCCATAAAAGCACCTTTCTTTGTATGCATTTGGTTTCACATGTAGTCCCACTGAAGAGGAGGAAAATTCCCCATTGACCTCAATGGAGTGAGGACTGCACCCTTGGCTTGGAGCTTAGTTTTTTCCAGGCTCAGAAATAATGCTTTGATTGATAAATGCTTTCCCACCCAATCCTCCCTGCACTATGGAGTTCATGACCCTTGAGCCATAATTTACAATACATTGCACCCAAGGTTTTCCAGGTCTTAGCTGAAAAACTATGGTGGGTGAATCTGTGTCAATTATCAAGGACTTGACATAGTTTTACAAGCATTTTTTTAATCAGAAGCAAAGTGCCCAGCAGGTTACCAACCACCAATTCTGGAAAGGTTTTATTCCTGTACTGATCCTCCCACCATGCAAAAAGAGCTTGCACTGCATAAAAACGAAGACTTTAATCCCACTTGTTGCTGCTTTCTTCTTCTTCTGCTCCCCTCCCCGATTTTACAAAGTTCCCAACCTTATTTTGGAGGCACATCTCCCATATCAACCAGTTTAAAAAAAAGCCCAAATCTCAAAATCTTTAGGTCTGCCTATTTTGATCTGAAAATTAAATCTTATTTATTATGCATCCTGTTTGCTGTCTTTGAAGAATCTGGGCATTCATTTAAAGGAGGCCAGAATGACTTCTTAAACACATTTCTCTCTTTGCTGCAATTAAACAAAGTGGAGCTGTGATTAGTCCACCACAGGGGGGAAAGAAAAAGACACCCTTGAATCAAAATGGGGGGACCTGACTGTGCATTATCGTCTCACAATACAGGAGTTTATTGCTGAAACCTGCTTATCGCCTTGCACTGCAAACCATGGGAACTCCAGTCAGGTGGAAAAGCGATTCTCTTCTCTGAGCTGAAGCAGCTTTAAGTATCGTAAGAACAGCTGAAGCCCCCAGAGCTCTTCCCAGTAACTGAGACATTTAGGATAATCTTTAGGGGAGTTTTCCGTGAGCTTGAGGTTTGGGTTTTTTGGGAGGATTCTTGTTGAAGACAGAAGTAGAGTTAATGATGAGCTTTTGCCTGCATCTTTGCCCACTTCTCTCTCTCTCTCTGTTTCTCTTTTAAATCCAAGCCAAAAGCGCCTGTTTAAGTGAAGTACCACCTCCCCTCTAGCCCTTGGGAAACCACTCAAGGGGGATTTGCTTGGCTGTGTGTGCATGACACATAATGAAAACAATTTTACGCTGTGGAGGGAAGTATCGGGCAATTACGGATGTAACAGCCACCTGCAGAAGCGAGCCCCGGTTGGAGCATTGGGCTGTTCATGAATATTTTATGGTGTGATGTTATGCTGAAAGGCTGGGGCAGGTGAGGGGGCTGGGGGGCTGCAATAAGTAACTCTGCTGGAGACTGTGTCGCAGTTCTGTTTCTCTGCAGTGGTCCATCATGTTAACACCAAGAAGAATTCTGACCCTGCCCAGGACTCCGCCAGAGCAGCTGAAACTGAGGAAAGATGATGTGACAAGTCATGGTGGGCACTCTTTCAAACCCCTTGTCTGCTAATTTTACACATGATGTCCATCTCAAAGAGCCCCCTGCATCAATCTTGTCCAACTGCATTTGATCAGCTGAGTGGTGGATAAGGATTAAATGAGAATTTTGTAATGGAGAAAACTTGTTCTCCCTCTTTAATCCATTAAGGATTTTATAAGGTTGGAAATGCAAAGGGGGGAAATGGTTAAAGGCAATTTTTTGTATGTTAGTGTCATTACTTTTTTAAAAAGGGGGCTTAGAAGGTGTTTGTGGTTGTCTGCCATTTTGGCTACCAACCTCTTAATATTAGCCTTTCTTTTATAAGTATGTTGTTAAAATATGTAAGAAAAGTTCTGGCCAATGGTTTTGTAGAATGCACTCTACTGCTTAGAGTATTCTAAATAATTATGTGCAATATTTTACATGTTCTGAAAGAGGTGATGATCTAAACCTAATCAATTGCCACTTTTTAAATTGGCTTGTCTGTATATTTCAGACATACAAACACACTTCCCTTTTGCAGCATTTGGCAGTTTCACTTGCACATATAAATGCAAGAAATGGTATTCTACAGAAGCTTCTGAACTACAACTTTGCTTCTTTCTCTGTACTCTCCTTAGAAATAAAGGAGCAAAAGATTCAGTGCAACTCGAATGCTGTTTGATTGCCATTCAAAACAAAATGCAAAGCAATTCTACACACATACACATTCTAGCAAAAATGGGCAATGCAGATTTCATGAAATAAGAGTGAAACGGAAAGTATACCACATGCCCTGAGTATGAAATGTGACAACACAAGAAATCCTAGACTCCTGGAGTGACAATCGTAGAATATACAGACACATTTTAATTTTAAGAGGTAGTTTTATAGGCACATTCATTACATTTTATACCATTATTTTATAACTTGCACCAGGAAAGAAATAACATAATGATATGTTAATTTTTTCCAAGCATCATCCTTCTAACACAATACTGAAACCTTCATGCTTATACCATTTGTATCTCCTCTTGTATTCTGGTTTTTACATTCACAAACAGCAGGATGTTGAGAGCAGTTTTATGGGGCTATTTTTCCTTAAGATGAGAAAATACTGAAGTCTTGGGATGTTTTTGCAATAAGAATCTATTTACAAATCTACAAATAAAGCAGCTATTATAAAGGGACAGAAGCAAGTACCATGTGCATAACAGTAGCAGATCTTTGAAATCCAAAAAATGCCCTCCCTCCTATACATGATGTCCCCATGATCTGATAATCCTGCCAAACTCACTTTGCTATCCCTATGGATATATTCATTCAAGTCCCCACCTGGGCAGGTGGGTATGCCTGGAGGTGCATTCCAAGGCAGCTGACCATCAACACAGGCTGAGATGATCTGCTGCACTGATTATCTATTAATTAGAGTGTAATTGTCCATGACCAAGCCTACTGAGAGAGCTGTTTTACATAACAGGGCAGCATGACTCTATAGCAGTCATAAAAAGTGACAGAATTTTATGGATAATGCAACTTTTCTCAACTCTTCCAACTTTACTGTGGATGCACCAGAATCTAAGCAACACTTTGAAAAGCAACTGCTAGAATTAGATTTCTTTAGTCTTACAACTCTGTCATGCTATGTTGTACATAAAAACAATCCTGCACAATGCCATCTTTTCTCAGAAATAAGTCCCACTGATTTTGGTTGGGCTTATCCACAGTTAAGTGCATACAAGATTGTAGCCTGATGTTCATAAAAGCCGAGTTAAGAAAGCAGAAGATGCACAATACATTTCTGGTGCTCTGCAGAAGAACTGTTTTTACATGCTAAATCTGCAGCTTTTGCTACATGTTGAGGTCTGATCCAAATATGTAGCTTTGGGGAAGTGCTCCTGTGGTAGGAAAGTTGCATTTCACCAATATTCAAATTGAATTTTTCACTTTTTTCACTTTACTCTTCCTCCAACTGGAGCATCTAATGTTATTTGGAGTGTAAAAAAAAGTCTGCACAAACATCACAAGCACATAATGCTACTTGCATCACTGATGGCATGTCATATAACTTCTCCATTACTTTAGCCTTTATTTTAACTTGGAGGGTTCATGTATAGTCCCATACAATGGTGCAAGAGGTCTCAGTCACTGCTAACTTAAAAGGAAAAAAGAAAGCAAAAGAAAGCAGTGCAAAGCGCAGCAGAAATGTTATTGTTGTTTAATGAACTTGCATGAAACTGACATAGGAAAAGCAGCTTCTTAGGGAAGGAAATTTCTGGAACCAATCACAAGAATGTAAGAAGAGCCATGCTGGATCAGACCAGTGGGACATCCAGTCCAGCATTCTGTTCACGTGGTACCCAACTACCTGCCCACCGGCTCCCACAAAAAGGATATGAAAGCAACAGTGCCTCCTGCCCAAGTTCCTCAGCAACTGATGTGCATACACATACTGCTTCTAAGATGGGAAAGTGTAAAATACCTTGAGTCTCTAGGGAAGCAGTGCACTGTAGTGTCTGTGCAGGACTGTCATCAGAGGTTAGGTCAAGCTACTCTAACGGATGCCCTTCTTCTAGCTAACGTCCCCCTCAACTCCCTAGGGCAGTGGTGGCGAACCTATGGCCTGTGTGCCGCAGCGGGCACGCAGAAACCTCTCTGACGGCACGTGAGCCAAGTCGCCCCAGCAGCCGAGCATCGGATAACAGGGGCCATGCGCATGCTTGGAAAGGAGTAGCGGTGCCAGGTGATGATGTCACAAGCTGCAACTCATTAGCTCTGACTTGTCCGAGCTTTCTCATGGCCGGTCAGTGCACTGCAAAGGATATATATATATATTTGCTTGGACTGGCTGTGAGGTGTTTTTTTTAAACTAAAACCTCAGTTTTCAGGTTTTATTGAAGTGTCAGCACTTTGCAATAAATAAGTGGGTTTTGGGTTGCACTTTGGGCACTCAGTCTCTAAAAGGTTGACCATCCCTGGGTTAGGGTTGGAAAAATGAGGTGTCGTGGCATGGTTTTGATGGTTGGAACATCTTTAGAATGGTCAGAAATGATGAGCTGTGCAGAAAAAGCTACTCAAGGAAGTCTTTTTCTAAATTGTATTATTTTCAATGGTATTTACCCCTATATCAGGGTTAGGGGAGTGCACCAGAGTAGGGTCTGGCCAGTGGTGGTGAACCTATGCCACGCGTGCCCCAGTGGGCATGCAGAGCCCTCTCTATCGGCATGCAAGCCAAGTCGCCCCAGCATCGCCCCAGCAGCTGAGCATCGGATAACAGTGCACATAGAGGCCATGCGCATGCTTGGAAAGGAGTAGCGGTGCCAGGTGATGACATCACGAGCCGCAACTCATTAGCTGAGACTTGTCTGAGCTTTCGCATGGCCGAACAGCATGCTGCCAAGGAGAGAGAGAGAGAGAGAGAGAGAGAGAGAGATTTGCTTGGACTGGCTGTGAGTTGTTTTTTCTAAACCAAAACCTCAGTATTCAGGTTTTATTGTAGTGTTGGCACTTTGCAATAAATCAGTGGGTTTTGGATTGCAGTTTGGGCACTCGGTCTCTAAAAGGTTTGCCATCACTGCCCTAGGGGATGGCTCCCTAAGAAGGGCCTCCTGGTTCAACCTTAACGGGTAGGAACCTGTGGAGCAGACAATTGTTGAGGTACCCAGGCCATTTAGGACCTTATTCTTACAAGCACAAGAATGTCAGAAGCTCTGCTGTATCATACCAAGGTCCCATCCAGTATAGCATTCTTTTTGCACAGTGGCCAACTAGCTGCCAATGTGAAATCCACAAGCAGGTCTTGAGTGCAACAGCACCATCCTTGAGTGATCCATCCTTGTTAGAAAGGCATGGTGAAGAAACAAAACTTAAGAGAGCCAAAGAAGAGAAAAATGAACATGAAACTGAGGCAAGCTATCCTCAACTATTTGGAGAAAGAGTAGGACAGAAATGCTACAAATTAATTTGTTTCCAGAAGAAGCTGGGCAAGAAACATACCAAATAAATAACTATGACCTTGTCTGGATATAACTGCAGCCCATGATAAGTTAATTAACCTTTGGGTGCTACAATGTTAGTATGGAAATAGCTGTGGGTTGCTGTAGCTTGTTGAGTCATCTGAACTCAGGTGGTGGGTGCTGTGTGAAGGTCAATGTTAGGGTTTAACATGGTCTATGCTTAGGTTATGTATTCCCCCACTGCCTGGGTTTGGATGACAGAAAACCCATGGCAACCCCTAGCCAAGGCTTGTGTATTCATAATGTGGGAGACAGTGTGGTATAGTGGTTAAGAGTGTGGGAATGGGACTCAGGAGATCTGGGTTCTAGTTCTTACACAACCATGGAGTTTACTGGGTGACTTTGGGTCAGTCACAGACTTTCCAACCAACTTATGTCACAGAATTGTTGTTGTGAGGATAAGATGGAGAGGAAAAGGAGAATTATGTAAGCTGCCTTGACTTCCTTGAAATAAAAAATGGGCAGGAGATAAATGCATACATAGAGGTGGGCTGCATGTAGGTTGTGGCAGGCAAATTAGCCCATGTGTCACACAAACTGGTTCTCTGACTTCCATCCCCTGCACCAAGGCCACCGCGGTGCAAATCCAGTACACACAGGAGTGGGCCTCATGCCACCAGTTCGACTGGGGTTAACCCTAGTAGAGGCATACTCATCAAAATGTTGGTGGTGCAGTTTACCCACTCTGGATTTCACTCTGAACTTTAACTAGAGCTGGATGTGGCACTTCACCCCATCTCACTTTGTCACTGTCAGAGCAATTCAACAGTGGAACCAGTTGCCAAGCAAGGATAGGGGCTCTTCCTCACTAGAGACATTCAAGGTGAAACTGGACAGCCATCTGAGTGGGATGGTGTAAATTGGTGTCCTGCAATAGCAGGGGGTTAGACCTGAAGACCTTCTTGGCCCCTTCCAACCTTACTCTTCTATAATTCAATGAATGTATAAAGCTTGGGTGGATAAACCACCCCATGGACCCTGGAGCCAGATGCTCTGCTGTCTTCTGGAAAGTGTATTCGGTATTTGTAATTAAAAATGTTAAGTTCTGTGTATTAAACAGTTTTATTCAAAAGCTCCTTTTTAGACAATAACTGTTTGACAATTTTATAGAATATTCAGGGAAGTAATTATAATGCATCAATAAAGATGCAGGTGTTGAACAGAGTCAATGCTTCAGCTCCCTGCATCCGTCATGAGCCATAAACAATGAAGAGGAAAGAAATAAGGGACTATCAGGGTCCCCAAAGCCTAACCCTCACCTTTAACATGAAAGTTATTCTGCACTCTTAAGTAAAGCAGTAACAAGAATTCCTAACATTAAGCAAAGCTTCCCATTTTTTTCCATAGTAATATATTGTAATGATTATATAGAAAAGAATCCTAGCAAAAATAAGGGCAGGCAAGTCTGTCTATACCCATGACTGATACTTTAGTGGAGCAAAATCAGGGTGTTTCCTTCTTAACGAAAGGACACATAATTAATCCAGAAAGTGAATGTGATTGACAAGGATCAGCATGAAAAAAAGAACGTACTGACTGACCCCAGCTATGTTGTAAGTGCTCCGTGTCACTGCTGATCTACAGAGTCTGAATTGCCTCCCTTTGAAGTGAAATGCCACATGGAGCCAGTCTAAAAATAAGTTCATTATTACAGTTACACTTTTAATTAAGATGGTAGCATCATCAGTTACTCACAATAATCTAAAAACGGAGATATGTGAACAACGTTAACTCTAGAGACAGTGAGGCAGCTCTCCCCTCCAATTTAAACATGAAACACATATAGCAAACAGAGCCCTGAATTTTACATGCTTGAAAGGTACCTGTTACTTACTATCTCCTCAAGAGTACACATATGCAGTGATGCTTTTAATTACTAGTTTCAGGACATGCAGTTTGAGTGTGTTTCATAATAGACATTTCAGTAGTCACAATAATTTGTGCATATGTAGTTTATTGGGTAAAACATTCATGTTAAAGAAGACCTCTGCACACAGAGACAGACAGACAGACACCCTACAGCTCATAATTACATATCTCTTGGAATGTAAGAGTCTGTCTGTTGCATCAGACTATGTTTTATGTATGTTGTGGGTGTTTCTTCAATAGTGGCTGCTTCACACAGTATGACAACCCATACTGAAGACTGAGTATGGATTGTCATTGAACCATAGGCTGTTCTTGAACCATGAACCATTGTGTTGACAGAATCCAGGTGTGTGGTTTGTTAACCATGAACAACTCAGTTTGCAACTCAACAGCAACAGCAAATGGGCTCTCTTGATGGGAATAATTAACTAACCATGAAGCTGAGTTCAACGTAATAACCCATAAATGAGAATTTATGTTCGACCCATGTTCATCCTTGAATGTGGATATTCCTTTTGCACGAACCCAATTAGTGTTCGTGTGTGTGTGTGTGTGTGTGTGTGTGAGAGAGAGAGAGAGAGAGAGTTCATTAAACTTGCAAATGCTTAGTGACCTTTAGATTTCTTAGCATCAATAAAATCATAGTAGTGATACATTGGTCCATTATGAGGTTCCTCACCCCAAGCTCCAGGAAAGCTGCTTGCTCAGGCTAAGGAAATATGCAGGATGTGTAACATTTGAAAGTTCCTTATCAACAACTGAAAGAGGCTGTTACTTTCCTGCCCTGTCCTGCTTGTGGATATCCTGGAGGCATCTGGTTGGTCAGGGTAGCAAATAGTTGCAGAGCCTGGTGGATATTCTCAATGTATATTGTAAATGGGAGTGATATGGCTAAAAAGATGCAGGTTGCCACTCTGTCTCCAAGGAGTCTGTTGAGAAGTGCATTCTTTCCACTCTGGGTGATCATGTCTTACTGTGTGGGGTGGGGAATATTTTTGGCCTGAAGGTTGTCTTTGCTCTTTAGAAGCAGGCACTTCAAGGGCCATGTGTCAGTATGCACATGTACAGGGTTGGTTTGGCTGTCACACTAAGACACTGTGGGTTGATTAACCTACAGGGTTCTGAGATGTGTGTTGGATGCCATCATGAGTAAGCAAACCATGGGATGCGGGCATGTAACTACTTGTCCTTGCCTGTGAACCCATGCTACCTATGCAATTTGAAGCGTAAACAACTCTCAGTGAACAGAGGAGAGTGCTGCAGTTTGTATATTCAAAAGCCTGTGCATTGCAACCCTGCAAATTAATTAACCCATGGTGGCTTGCTGGGATATGCAAACAAGTCATATTCTTTCAGACACTGAAGACAACACCCACCCACCTCCTCCAAATGCCAACTACCCCTTGTTACAATTAGGCATTTAAAAATGGAGAAGGGGCGTGGAGAGTTAGCCAGATCATGGATAAAAGATTTTCCAGTTGGGGGTTGAACAGCAGGGGGTTGGGAAAGGGAGCAAGGCCTGGGGGAAAACTGATGGGACAAGCTTTATTTAGCCTCTCCAGGGATTCCCTCTCCTTGTCTTACTGAACTGATAGTTAATTTTACTCAGCCTGAAGCAAGTCAATGGGCAGATGTATGTCAAATTAAGTACACCAAACTTTTCCACAGGAGTGATTCTGTTTGAACAAGGCAATATGATACCATGACTTCTTCTATTGCGCTATGTAAAATCTGGAGCATATATGGCCAGCTATAAGAGTAGCTATATTATTCTTGCTTAACCTGGATATGGAATTATATGGAGAAATGTCAGGGTGTACTGATATGAACACAGATAAAGCCAACCTCAACAGTGGCCAGAAGCAATGGTTCTCCTCAGTGTAATTCAACAAAGTGCCATCACAAGGTGCTGAGAAAATTGATTGCACTCCTTCTGCTTGTAGCTATGTAAAACCTGGTTGTATATAAACCCCCAACTTAAGAATGTTGGAGACTGTACATTCAGTGAGGAGAGAAACTCCTTAGCCTGGCAATGTGATCATCACCTCTGTATTTCCCATTATGGGCTTTGCTACATGAAAGATTAGCTGTGCACCCATCACCTATACTCATGGTTGTTTACAGTGTTTTTAGACCCTCCATTGATGTTGTGACCCTCCATTTTTATATGTGTGTCTAGTAAATGTTTTCAGTTAAGCTTTTTTAGAGCAGGGAAAATGTATCTTTTACTTAGGAAGGGAAAGAACCTTGTTTTTCATGTGTGTATTTGTGCTATTCCGCTTACACCACAGTGCCACCTAGAGTGTATGTGGCAGAAAAACAAAGAAGGAAACATTCTGGGAAATGAGGCAGATTAATAACCTCATGTAGACAAGCTTCATGTTGCAGATGGTCAACCTGTGTGTAGAGTTCAGACATGAGCCAATGCATCACAGAAAGAAATATCAGTGGGATCTAGGGCAAAGTCCAAGCAGTTATCTTCAAAATGAGTATTTTTATGGAGCTCATCACCCTCACAACACTTAGGATTTGTATGGTCACTTCCAATATCCTTTATTTTTCCCAAATGTGCACAGTACTCAGACTACAGTGTTAGAGGAAGCTTGTCCCCATAACCTTTTGTGACAGTTACAATAGTTACTGTGTTTACAGGCTACATGTCCCTCAAAATTTAGGGGTTAGTCAGCAGGTGTGCCTAGTCCTACATTTCCTCACCTAATTTGAACACTGAATGCATTTGAAATGAGAGAAGCCAATCATGGCAAATGCTTCCAGAAAGTCCACATATAATTTATTGTTCGCATTGACTGAATTGACTGGTGGCAGGGTGAATGATAGGATGAGGCAGACTAAGCCATAGGTCCATTGTAGGTTATTCAGT
>NW_025335568.1:44185553-44231183 GCF_004798865.1 Varanus komodoensis
ACTGAATATGCAGAACTGAAAACATGAGTATACACATTCCTTGGAGTAAATCTCATTGCACTCAATGGTTCATACTACTGATTAGCCATGCATAGTATAGTGTTTTAAAGATCTGCTCTGGAATAAGGCATGGTGTCCTCCAAACAGAACGATATGGAATGTGGCACATTGAACTGTGAAAGTCTGTAAGGCACATGAACATTTTCCGTCAGAGAGCTTATGGTCGATGCAAAGGCATAAAGAAAAATCGAACCTTTGCATTGCCTATTTCTCCCTGTTCACTTTTGCCTTTGTCTCGTATGTGGCTGTCAGCCAATGCTCACAAGAAACACTGTGTATGTCCTTTCCTAAAAGACACCACGACTGAGATTAAAAGCATAAGAGTAACTTGAAGACAGCATGAGTTAAATAGCCTCCTGGGCTCTACATAAAGACAGAAATCTTCCTTAGAGCTAAAGATAATGTGGTCAGCTCTATATTTATCCTTCCACTCCCTCATTTTCAGTGAAAATTAACTGCAAAGACAGGTAACACCATTTATTTATTTATGTAAAACATTTTTACCCCATCCATATGGAAGAACATCTCAGGATGGCTTACATTAATTAAAACCAATAACAATTACAGTAATAATTACAATAAGCAATAATAATTACAATAATTTAAGACATTAATTAACAAAATGACAAATAACAAAACAAAAACAAAATGTGACTGTTGATGTTAAAAAACTATTTAAAAACCCCTAATGTTTAAAATGATAGATGAATAAAAAGGTTTTTACCTGGTGCCAAAAGGAGTGTAAAGTCGGCGCCAGGCTAACCTCTCTGGGGAGCGCATTCCATACTCCATGAGTTAAAGTCCATCACAAAAAGAAAGTGCAACATGGTTTGATGGATTTGGTGGGTCTTCATGGCAAAGAGAGGAATGAGGGAGAGAGGTCTGCAGTTTTGTTGGCTGATCTCTTGTATTTTGTGTTGCCGTCTTTGCCATCTTGAGGACCATTTCTTGGATTACAGCTCTATAAAATAAACTGGGAATATAGCAAGTGCAAGATACACCTCATAATTTGGATAAGGTGTGAAGGTGAAGGGCATTCACCAGTATATGCAGGGGACTGAAGTGTCATAAAGCTGTAAGACATAAATATCTGGCCTGAGGCACATCAGTGTGACTTTGTCATTTACTGCTTGATGATGCCCAGGTGAGCATATGAACTAAATTCATTGAAATGAAGACAGTGGCTGGATTCACACAACACATTCATGCTGTTGGGAATTTTAACCATGCATTATACTTAAAATTGTTCCATGCCTGACAGGAACAATGAGTATAAGCATAAAGCACCCTGTGGGAAGAGTGCTAGGTACAGACAACATGCGAAACCAGTGTGGCTTACACAGTCTAAACCTAGTTGTTAGTTAATGTCCAGTGTCCGTTGTGTCATTGAGTGAGAAAGACACATGCGCAACTGTATTCTAAGAGAAAAGAGCTAAAAGACGTGGGTTCCTCACATGAAGTGGAAGGAGAACAGAGAAAGAGCTGCAGGAGAAGTTGCACCCAGGGTGGCTCAGGCAAGTGAGGCCATAAATTAGGAAAGTGTGTGTGTCTTTTGTGAGTATTTGTGATGAATATCCTAAAATATATATACTTACAACATTTCTACTTTGCCCTTTGGTACATCATAGCTTATTTTGCCTGATTTTGAGGTACTGTTAAAAGGAGGTACACTTCTAGAAGGTAGACAGATCATAGAAAGGTTCTTATTTACATTATTTTTATACGTTTTCAAAAAGGAGTAGGCCAGTCATGGGGGAAAAAATGGTGTTGCTTTTCCTGGAAAAGTGTGTGTGTATCGCGGGGGTGAAAGCAGCTGTTGTGGAGGAAAGCTGCTCTGGCTACCAGAGAGAGAGAGGCGCTCCTCAAATCAGTTGGCAAATGACTATTTGAAATACTGCACTCTCATACTAATCACACAAGAGACAACTGGGTTTGAGTGGCATTTAAGAGCCCAAGGTGGTTCAGGGGTACAATTTGGACCAGCAGGAAAATCACAAAAAGTATTAAGAGTGCCCTTTTAGGAGCATCAGTCTTACTACAAGATAGCATGTACTTTGCAAAATATATTTATTTTCCCATGTCCTTTCTAGCAAACATGTCTCTTGGTGTTTTGTGTCTGCAAATACCATTGTCTAAAGCAACAGCTGGGCTTCCAAAAGTTGGCCTTCTCAGAAGTGATAGAAAAGAGGCTCTGGACTCCCTTCTAGCATCTGTGGGTTGCCTTTTCAACACCTGTATTATAAAGTAAGGCTACAATTCATTTTAATGATGGTACATTGAAATAACGTCTCTGTGGAGATCTTAATGAACCAGCAATCGCCTCAAAATATAGGAGATAATACCAATGACACAGAGAGAAAACTATTACTTTTCACACTTGAGAACTTGAGTGATAAATGACAGGGGTGCTCCACATCAATATAACTCGTCAACTGCATAGGGAAAAAAAAATAGCCAAACTTTTGAAAGTTACAAAGAGAGCAAGTGTGGAGCTACATGCGACATGCTTAGGCATCTAACAAAGGAAGGATGCCTGCTTTTCTTAAGGAAAGTTAGCTTTATGAGAGGGAGAAAGAAGCTGAGGCATGTGTGAGTATAAGCATAAATGCACGTACAGTATAACTTTTCCCTTACCTGCCACATTTGAACATCAAATGCACATTCTTTCCCATGATATACCAATGGTGTTATTAAAAGGGCTATTGGGCTTTAGTTACATGTAGTCAAGACTAGATACATGGATGGATGGATGGACAGATGGATGGACAGATGAATGGATCTAGACTGACAGACAGTAGAGGTAGGTAATGTGGCTCTCATAGACACCAAACCCAGACACTCTCTTGGGGCCTATCAGGGTACCTTCCTCTCTCTTTTTCAATAAACTGGCAGCTGGGCTCATTTCTAAGCAACATGGGTTTCCTCAGCTGTCCTCTTCTTAATTTCCCTTATTCTACCTGATGAGGCACAGAGACATTCATAGGAAATCAAAATAGCAGGCAGCTGTACTGATACTTTCTCTGCAGCATTGTAAGCCACCAAGAAAAAAGAGGAAAAGAAAAAAGTTCTGAAAACTGTGGGTTCAAAGACGTTGTTGTGTGCTGTGGTTCATCCTCCTCTTTCACTATCTACATAGCTGTTTGGATAGGTTACTTGTCCTTCATGACTAGACATCACTCTCATGGCAGCTATTTTGTCATGGTGCTCATGGCAGTTTCTTAGTGTGCCCGCAGGCCCACGAGTTTGCCTGCCCCATTATGCAGCCACTGTACTTAACAAATGACAACTCATGTTCACTAGGCAAACTCCAGAATGAATTTGTTCCTCCACCCCAGCCAATGTTTCTCTAATAGCGACAATGAAATTGGCCACACACATTGTAACTTAAAGGTCATCATCTCTCAATAGCAATCCACAAAAAAGTTCCATCGATTTAACAAATATCACAAGCATCTTTCCGCCAGATCTCTATTAGTAGGATATTATAGAGGACAATACCCTCTGTTTCCCTTATTACAAAAGCAAAACTATTGATTTGTAGGGATTCTACCATCTGTCCAAGGAGAGGGCATTTGCATGTAAAGTGGAGTCAGAATCCTAAGTACTATATGACCTCATCACTGCAGAGGCAGTGCCTCTAAGTCTTTCTTCTAACATGAAAACATTACAGCGGTAGGAGCCAAAGGCCTTGAAACTTATAGAAGAAATATGTAATCTTCTTCGATGAATATGGAGAACTGGAACTGGGAACACAAGCAGTAGAGTGCCAGTGTGATGTCACTGTTATGTTGGACTAGAATGGGAAGATCCAGGTTCATATCTCCACTCACCCATGAAGCTTGCCAGTCAATGTGGGTTGATCCACTATCCATTCAAAATTATTATATTATTATAGCCTTCTCTGAGTTTCTGGAATTTAGTGATTCCTTTTTTCCTCTTCAACTTCATTCATTCAGCCATTCTCACAAGCCATGAGGTCTTGACAGTTTGCAAGAGAAGCTGTGTATGATGGGAACTGCTGTTTCTGAGAGAAGCATAGAAAATGACTAAGCACCACAATTCACAAATGGAGTTTCCAGGTTACACTGGGAAATTGATTTTGTGACAAGTACTACGCCGTAGTGGAACTCAAAAATGACAAAACCTGTACCAAGTCATATTCAGAGCCTTTAAAAAATGAAAACATGGTGATTTATCCTTTAAATTATGAACCTTGTAAAATGGATTTTAACAAAATCCAAGAAAAAGAATATCAGATTCATCAATAGTGTCTAGAAGATTAGCAATTCTATTCTGCAACCCATTTTGTTTTGGACATGACATAAATGGCCCCATCTATGATGGATGTTAATCCTGCTATAGCCAATGTTTAATTTCCAAAAAGATGCTGGGACTTAAAATTTCTTGGATGCTACTTTTCTAAGAAATAGGAATTGCCATCTTCTTGGGATGGAGAAAAACAGTATATTTTATCAAATATAGGGAAACAGGAAAAATAAATCAATGTGTAGGTGTAAAGAAGAGAACCTGATGGAAATGCTGGTGTTCTTTGCTTTAAGGATATAATTGATATCGTCTAGACAGTAATTGTTCCACAACTAAGGCACATGTTGTAAAAATGTTAAGTAGCTGAAGTGGCACAGGACAAGTTATATGATCTGTTAGTTCCCCCCACCCTTCATGCAAACATTAGCTCCCAAAGCAAGTTAAAGCATGTTCAGAAAATCTTAGGTAGACAAAATGAAGAGGAAAAGGTGGCCGTGGGGAGAGAAGTAAATTAATCTTCTTGCAGTGAATCACACAAGAGAAAATGCCCAGGAGTTGTTATTTGTGATAACAACTCAAGATAAATGAGCAGGCTGTATGTAAAGCTCTGATGAAGGACATGCAAGAAAGACAATGGCTTTCCATTTTTAAGTTAATCAGGGCCCAAGTGATATACTTTTGAAAAATAAGAAAATGGATTAATCAGGAGCAAAGGAAAGGAAGAGGGCAGGCATTTTATTTCTACCACGTGGAGATGAAATATACATAACATAATAAAGGGTTGCTGTCGACTATCTTCAGGAAGAGCACCTGGAAGATTAAAGCTGTGGACATAACATTAACAAAGTACAGACCACACTGAATTAATGAGCATGGGAGATAGACATTCAGTAGAGTCTTAATTTATTTTCCTTTTCGAGCTCATCCTTTAAGAAAATGACAGTGTCTTCTTATCGATTTTACACTCAGAGATCAATCAGAATTGCCCTGACTCAGACAAAATTTACAACGCTCTCTGACACTGCCTGGAGCACCTGGCCTAAACAGACATTACAAGGAAGCAATAGATCATGTTTGTATGTAGAGCCTGACATGCTTAAAAATAAGCTAATCTGTAGTGGAATTTCCTTCTTTTTGACAAGTTGTTCTGCCCAGCTCTTTAGCCCTTTGTTATGAATTTCCCCCCCAGTTCCCCTATTAATTATAACATGTGTAGAGGATTCATGTATTTAGGCCCTCGGGGAGGTCATCTGCTCTGCAGTTTTAGATAAAATATAAACTAACAGATCACTCCTACTTAAACAATGTGAAATGTCACTTTGATGCACTCCATAAAAAACTTAGAGGTGTTCCATCAAGAGCTATGATCAATTCTGACAAGCCAACAATATCAGAACTAAATGATGGGCCTGCGCATTCCTAAACAGCCCTTGGTGGAAATTGCTATATCCGGAAGCTCTTTTGTGCAAGTAACTAGCTGTATTAAATGCAATAATTACAGAAAAGACACTGACTGTGATGCTCAGGCAGTTGCTGGAGAAGCTCACTTGTTTTCACACTACCATTTATCTTGTAACAGGGGATTGCTTCTGTGCTGACTTTGTGCGCTAGGGAATAGAATATAGATCCCCTGCATTAAAGAGCTGATGTTTCTAAGGGTGTGCGCCTACTAATAATTCCTTTGGCCTTAAAATACACCACACAGAAGAGTTGGTATGCTCCAGTCGCTCTGCAAGGGGCATTGCAAGTCAGTTGTTTGCACAAATAATGCAGAACCATCTTGGGTTTACTGATGAGGTATAAGCAAAAAGAAGCCACAACCAGGGCCTTGGTGAATCTACCCACATGATGCAGGTGTTTGTGGCAGTTATACTTCAGGCTTAGGTATTCTTATAAATGTGCTGGCTTAGAGTCTGGCAAAGACATCTGACCTGTGTGATTAATATGTTTGAATCTTACCTATTTATTTTGACTTTTTTTAATCTCCCATTTCTTCCACAAGTGGAACTCAGAAGCACTAACAGTCAGAGCCATAAACTACCAAGACAGTCTCAGAATACCATAATAACAGAATTGCCAAACAGGACATATTTCTCCAAAGGCCTCTTTAAAGAGTCAGATATTCATTAGGCACCAAAAGTTCCCTAGTGGCAAGGCTATACAGTCTTCTCTGTAGAGGGCATTCTGCATCAGACCCTGTTTCTTGTTTTCATCTGCACAATCCTTGAGGCTTGGTGTTGGATGCAGTACACAGGTTACATATGTGAAATGGAATTTAAAATATCCAGATCCCAAGTTGTTTTGGGCTGTAAAGGTAGAGATCAGCATTTTGAACTATATCTGAAAACAAGAAGGCAACTAATGCAAATTAAATAGGACCTGGTTATTAAAGCATGAATGACAGTGGCCAGGACATCCTCTCCCAGAAACTGCAGTTTTAGTTTGCATCAATTTACACTTTGTTTCAAAACTGGGAAAGTAATAGTTCCACTTTGATCTGGGAAGATGGTGGGACACAACACCTTAAGAATTCAGATAAATTCGATTGAGTCAAAGAATGGCAACAAAGCTGCTCAGGGGACCAGAACTTGGAGGGTTTGCACACAAGATGAGCCACATTGTGTAAGGAGTTACTCCATGTGGCTTATAAGCCAACCTATCCAAAATGTGCCTGAGAGATAATTGGAGCACCACAAGGTACTGGTTCACCTCCACTTGGCACCAGTTAGGGCCCATATTAAGTACTGGGTCCAGTTCTGGGCACTGCACTTTGAGAAGGATTCATACAAGTTGGAAAAGGTTCAGAGGAGGTCAACAAAGATGATCCAGGCACTGCTGACAGAGGAGAGATTGAAAGAAGGAGCCTTGAAAAGAGAAGACTGAGAGGAGGTATGACAGCACTTTTCAAATGCTTAAAGGGCCATCCAAGAGAGGAAGGCCAGAATCCCTTCTTGATCATGCCAGAGTGCAGAACACAGAACAATGGGCTTAAGCCAGATTCTGGCTGGACGTCAGGAAAATTTTCCTGACTGTTAGAGCAGTACAGAAATGGGACCTAGGGAGGATGGGAGCCCTCCCACACTAGAGGCATTCAAGAGGCAATTGGACAGCAGTCTGTCAGGGATGCCTTAACTTGGAGTCCTGCACTGAGCAGGCGGTTGGGCTTGATGACCTTATAGGCCCCTTCTAATTCTACTCTTCTATGATGGTACAAGTAGGTCTCCCTCCCTCCTCCCAGTCCTCCCATGGGTATCGCAGAGGAATGGGGTAGCAGGGATTGCATCCCTGGCTCGTGGGTCTGTGGGCAGTGGTCTGCAGTGGCAGGCTAAAAGGGCCTACTGCTGCAGTGAGCTGCTTCATGGACATTAGATGCCCAGACAACTGGTACTCAACTAGCATGTAAGAACGAATGGGGCAACTCTTTACCATCTACTCAGAAGTAATCCCCAATGAGTGCAATAAGATTTACTCCCAGGTAAGTGTATGTATGATAGCAATCTTAACTAATCACTGGTTATTCTGTAGAAAATTTCCACTATCAAAGTGGATCACTGAAAATCATATAAAAATTGATATACTATTGCCAATTATCAGTTTTCTCTTTCACAGTTAAATCTGAAAAAATTATTTAACATTGTTTGCATAGTGTTTGGATAAAAAAGGCATAGTTATAAAACAAAATTGAGCAAATATAGGCGAAAACAAGTATAATCAGTTTCACAATGCATAAAATTACTGTATATTGGGGCTTGAATAAAGACTTTTCTTTCTGAATAGTTTTGAAAGAAAAAGAAAGCTAGCTCTACTACAAGCTATCTGGTGAAGCATTTCTGCTCTGAGGGAAGATCTGTCCCTGAATCTGTCGGGGATGATGACTTGGGGGAGGCAGTGGCTGAATGAAATTGTGGTTTTTGCATGTCTTGCTTCTTGTTAATAGATAATCCCAATCTCTAAGCAAATGAAGCACTGCCCCTAGGCTGCATAATTTTTTTTCTATCTGCCAGTGTAGCAAAAATACCCTCCTCTTATAAAGTGTTGATCTCCTAGAAACTTGTGCAGCGAATTCCTGCATGTGCCTACTGAGCTGTAAACCCCACTGAGCTCATGGCATCTCCAGCGAGTGACTGCGGGGAAAATACTAAACTTCTGATTTCCTGTGAGTATTTCTACATGCCAAACAGCAATGGAAAATTCAGCAATACAACACTTTTGAAAATCTATTCCAAGTGTTATATACCTGATAGCCTGAGGAGTATATGCTGGACGCATGGGAAGAGAGAATTTTAAACATATGCTTCATGTAGCTGTTTTTCATACTAAAATAATGATTATTTTAGTATGAAACATCTGAATTAGATAAACATCTGCATAACTAAAGGAATGAATGTAATGATGTTTTAGTTTTCAATACTCCCTCTCTGACCACACAAACACATACAGTAACAGTTAATCTATACAGACACAACACATTTATAGAAATAACACATTTATTAATGGCTTCACCAAAATTAATTAGTGATCTTCTTTGTGATGCTACCAGCAATTTCATAAGAATTTTCTGTTTTCAGTTACTTACCAATATATCATGTTCTATGAGGATTTCAGTGTGGCTGGGCTGAGAAAAGAATCAGGGAACTGTCCTGTGAAAATGGAGAGCTTCTCCTCAACTTATATTGTCAGGGGTGTGACAGAAACTTTTATCAAAAAATCTGTTTTTAAGCCATTTTGCATTCCATGAAGGAATCATTAAAATATCTGTGGATAATCTTTGTGGATAATCTCAAATATATCAACACCTGAGCAATGTTAAAGATACATGGAATTCTTATGATTTAAGTGAAAATATCCTTGCACCTCCATTTGTAATTTCAATAAATAGAAAATTAATGTACACATATTTTGATACATAGAATGTGATAGGAGCTGAAACATGTGTGATGCCATGAATTGATGTTTGAAAACAACAACAAAAAGCAAGTCATGCCAAGCTACATTAAGAAATAACAGCGATGTTGCATTCACAACTTTGATATTTGTCACAATATTTGATATTTGGCTTTGCTTGACTAGTCACAGATGGTGAAACTTGAATTTTGTCATTATGAAAAACCTAACTTTGTAGCAGACATTACACTAGATTTGAAACTAGGTAGAAATGCTTCATGTAGCAGTTTTTCTACACTTAGATGAGCCAGTGGAGGTGCTGAACAGATTCCTGAAGTCAGTAATGGTCTGGTCCAGGGTCAATAAATTGAAATGCAATTCAGACAAAACAGAAGTGCTATCAGTAAACAGACTGTCTGATCTAAATGATGGGGTTCGGTCTTTTCTGGATGGGATCATGTTCTCCTTTAAGAATAAGCTTGCACACAAGGAGTAATATTTAGACCTTACATTCATCCTGGGGTCCCAGTGCCATCAGTGACATGAAGTTAGGATTACTATTTACAAATTACCAAAAAGAAGCAGGGCAGTGGTTTGCAAAGCATCTGCATATTCTAACTTATGTGTATAGAAGCAATGCTTGAAATTATTATAATTTCACTCACCATACTGTGGAAGGCATCTTCCCCCTACTGCCCTCTAGACTGGAAATACTGATTTTTTAAAAGCTTCCTATTGGCACAATATTGTGAGTTTTTCTATTGGGACTTTTTCTCTTATCACCACTTGGAGGATCAGAATGAAAGGAAAAAAGTTATACCTCCCTTCCTTGCAGACTGAACTTCTGATCCTATTTGGAGACCCTGCAGTTTATTTAATTTTCTTTCAAAAGTAATCCCCCCACCAAGGATGGTGCAAACAATGCATTTAGCTTCCTATTAATGCTTCAGCTAATGTTAGTAGCTCAGTGATTTTCAGAGTGCGAGAAGGACCGCTGTATATATATGTGAACAGATGCTATACAAGGCACTAAGTATCATGAAGAGGAGGCTACCCAGATAGGCTATAACCACCTGGCAACTTCATGCAACAACCAGATGTTAATTAACCAAGAGAACCCATCCAGCCAACTGCCTCCCAGCAAAAATGGACCTGGAATGGAAACTGCAGTGCCCGGAAGTGGGATTCAGGCATTTCCTGGAATGGTGGTGCAGGTGGTCCAATCCATTAGACCTAGGGATATATGAGAATGTACTTTCAACTCTGCAGCATTCTCAGTCAGCCAGGTTTTGAAAGATCTAATGAAGTACATTAGCATCTGAATCATATTCAGGTTCATAATCAGAAGGGTCATGGGGATGGTATCCTTGCACAATTAACAGATAACCAGCATAAGGCACTTCCTTTCCATCCAATCTTTATAACTGCCTCTCTTCACCTTTCTAAATACTCATACAATTTCTTGTCACCATCCCTTGTTATCTCGATTTAAACCTTTTCCTCTCCCTTGATCATCAGCAACAATTTTCAGTGCCTGAAATTCCATGAAACTCTTGATTCAGCAGTCTGTGTTGACTACTTCTAGGGCAGGGCTCATGGCCACCAACATATGCAGACACCAAAATTTGTTTGATTGCAAAAAGTACCAAATAACTCGGTCTAGCTCTACACATGAAAATACATTTTTGCATCACATTCAGAGAAGATCTTGGCTTGGAATAAGTCAGATGTCATAGAGCTGATGGTGGTAATGAGTAATAATAACCAATAATGAGAAATAACCATGAACTAGTAGCACCACTGTGTTCAGAAACCTATGGCCAATGCATTTTCCATTTATATGCATTTTCATATAATGGTGATCCACTATATTCTAAGCTTCTGGCTTCATGGTTCCTGCTTTGGTGGTCTGGAAAGTGCTATCGGTATCCTCATTTTGAGCTCTTTGCTGCCTTTAGAGTCTATTACACATTCCAGCTTTGCTGCTAGGTATCCTTTCGTTAAAATAAAATATATTTCTAAACTCTTTCCATTCATGCCAAAGTGAGTGGCTTTGCCCACTGCCCTGTATTTCAGTCAAGAAGTTCTATTTCATATTTGAATGTGATCTGCCCTCCTTTTTACCTGATAACAAACTACCTGTGATTGCACATGCTATGGGTCTCTTCCCATGGGCACAATGCTTAAGGATTAGTTTGCTCTGCACTGTGCTCTAGGGGCCTTGTCCTGCCTGGCTGTGATGCCCAGGAAGTCCTATTCCATATGCAGTCAGAGATAATTCAGTGTCAGCTAGAAAGTGGTCAACTTCTGTAAGCAGAGTCATATCCAGGAGACCAGAGTCACTGTACAGTAAGCATCTCTTGGAACCTGGATGACATTCTGTGGGGGAAACTTACTGGAGTGTTTCCTAAAAGGGAGAACAGTAGTCCTAGTAAGAGACAGCAGACAATGGACACATGAAGAAAGTTTGCAAAAACCAGAACTTTCAGAGGGAGATCACACTGAGTGCAGTTATCCAGGGTTTTGGAGTACAATATCATCTGTATGATGATAAAATAAAAGCAGCTTTATTTCTGCTTTTCATCTCCATTGAGTCAGGCTGTGGATATGCTAGCATGGTACCTGGATGCAATAACATGCTAGATAACAGCTAGCAAGCTGAAGCTCAATCCAGACAAGGCTGAAACGCTTTTAGTTGGTGGTTCTTCTGACTGAATGGTCAATATTTAACCTCTTCTGGGTAAAGTTGCATTCCCTCTGAAGGAGCAGGTCTGTAGCTTGAGCAGTCTCCTTGATTGGTCCTAGTGGCACGGGGTGCCCTCTACCAGTTTTCTATCTAGAAAGGAATAGTGTGGTTTCTGTATTTTATGCTCTGGTAATCTTGAAGTTATATTACTGCAGTGTAGTCATGTGGGGCTGCCATTGAATATTGCTTAGAAGTTGCAGCTTGTGAAAAATGTGGCACTCAGACTAATAATTAAGACTAATAGGCCTGAAAATATAAGACCAATTCTGGCCTACTTGCACTGGCTGTCTATAGGTTTTTTGATCCTGATCAAAGGTGCTAAATTTAACTTACATGGCTTCACACAACTTGAGACTGTATCCCCTAGGGGAGAACTTTGCATTTGCCTGGACCCCATATTCAATATCTGAAGCCTTCTTCTGAGTGCCAGCTCCAAAGGAGGGCCTTCTTAATGGTAGCTCCTGATGAATGAACTTTCCAACTGATTCTCACCAGGCATCAACTCTGTTACCCCTTTGGCACTACAGTAAGGCCACCCTTTTTCTGAGACATTCAGTGGCATCTAATGGCATGGGGGAGGGGAGGTTATATTGGCCTAACTGGACTGAAAAAAATGTTTTCAGCTGTGCAAACTGCTTTAAATTGTGTATGTCAACATGTAAATGCTGCTGGTATTGCATTATCCATCTATATTTTTATGAACCGTGGTGAACTGCCCAGAAAGTTTCAGGTTTTGAGTGGTATAGAAATATAAATAATAGCAGTAACTCTAACAACAACAGGTGTAAATGGTGGGAAGGAGCACCTATTACCAACTCACTCTGGTATGCCAGCTAAAGCATTTCCTGGACAGAATAGGCTGGCACCGCAGGTCATGCACTGGTAACTTCATGTTTAGATTACTATAGCGCACTTTGTGAGGGGCTCCACTCATGGTCTGGAAGTTGCACTGGTATAGAATGTGGCAGCCAGGATGCTGAATGCAGTGCCCGGTCATATACACATTGCACCAGTGTTAAAGCAACTGCTCAGTATTAGTTACTGAGCCAAGTGTAAGGACTTATAAAGCCCTGACCATGCAGCAACCAGGTTACCAGGCAGATTGCCTCCCACAGTATCGCTCTGTACAATGATTAAGATCTTCCAAGGAGTTCTTACTGGTGGTACATGACCCTTCAGTTACCATCTCACTGCAAACAGTAAGTGGACCTTCCTCGTGGTGGCACCCACCTTATGGGGAGCAACCTTGATTAACCCTTCAAGGAACACCTTGGACTTCTGCAGAGGTCTTCAATGGTGCTTATATGGTGCTATTTCTGCAGTGACACTCCTGGTGCTGGTTGCTGTGTCTCCCATTTTACTTGTTTTAAATATTGTACATTGTCCTTATGCTTCTGTTGGCCAGCTTAGGCTTCCTTTGGGATGATATAGTGAAGTAAACATATTTTAATATAAATAAATAAATACATACATCATTGTAATTCTCTGTTGCCTGTGCCTTTGTATTTCCTCCCTGAGTTGGTGGCAAACGTTTTGGAAAATGAATTATTATTCAATGCTAACATGAACATGAGTCAAATAAAATGAATATTTTTAATAGTATCTCAGTTTTGTTTCTTCCAGTCTCTTTTATTCAGCTGTGACTCATAGTAGCAACTATGAATTACTGATTGTTAGGATGAATGATTTTTGTTATTTATTAAAAGCGTGCTTTTCAAGTATAGTTTCTAAAATATTTACTTTTGTTCCAATACAATGCATTCAGACGTTAACAATAGTTCATTAGTATACTGTTGTAATTTGCTAATCAGATCAATTGCACATCTCTTCTATATGTTTTGCAACTTCTGTATGAAAGCAGAGTTTATGCAGGATCTCTAACATAGAAATGTGAACAATTGTGGTGCCTATCAGACTGAAAATAAAGTAGGAATGTAATTACATACCAGTAACTGATACCATAAGAAAAGTCATAGCAGGCTAATATGCTAAGGTACTATAACATCAGATGAGTAGGAGTAAGGAATATGTGTATATATAGTATTACTGGAAAATACGCTATGATGTGACAAAAGAAAATGCAAGCGGAATCCTATAATTTAATGAGGAATATAATATAAAAGGTAAACAATAGAAAGCCACAGAGGAACAGTGGAATGATGCTAGTTCAAAAATGTGGAATTGGAACTGGATGCAAAGCCCCATATGTTGGTCCATACCCATCCTTCTTTACTTTGTTTCTACAGATCTGCCCATTACAGATCACATCATGTTCAGTTTTGCTTACTCATCAGGGCGACATTTGCCAGACAACAGGATTCTCTTGGGCTTGGGAAAGTTATGAAACAGCTTCTAAATAATGGGAGCATTTAGTAATAGGCATGTCACCCAAAACGATAACACTGTGCCTGGATCTTCCAGAGCAGTGTGTGGGTTGCGGAAAGCAAAATAAGAAGGTGGCTGAAGGCATCAGCACCATTTCAGTCATCCATTGCCAAATGTAAACCAGTAGTATAACTGAAGCAAAGACAGTAAGAAATGCATTCTGCTTGCAATAGGTCATCTTTGAGTGGTACAGGCTGAATCTTGAAAGAAAATTTGGAGAATTTGGGGCGAGAAATAATACTGTGGGGGAAAATATGACCTGTGGTGCGGTGTGGGAGGTTTAGGTAAAAATCAGCTAAGTTGTCCTACAAATGTAGTGCCAAAAAGCCTCTGGATCAAAGCATGGATTACTTATGCCATAGAGATGCTGCCAAAAACGGTCTTCCTGGCACAACTGATTCCCCACCTTGCTATTAGCATTTGTGAATGCTGCCAGTGCCACTGCAGGGCCCACTATTTTGTTTTGTGCTAGAAGTTTGTTCCTCACATCTTTGATGATAACTCCAATACATGCCGACTGTGTGTAACTGTCAAGAGAAGCCTGTAGTTCAAATGGGGGACAGTTTATCATCTATGGTTATTACTCTGAACTTTAAATGAACTATCTGTGGTGCTAAACTCCATCCATAAAATGGGTTTGGATCTCTACTTCTAAGTGAGTATAAGCATCACCAGCATAAATGTGATGAACATATTTTTCAGGACTATATACCTAATGACATTTGCACAGAAGTAAACTCATGAACGAAGATTGATTTCCAAGATAAAGATTATACAGAGATTATGTCAAATGTAACATCTCTACTTATCTTGGTGTGTAGGATATGCAACCTAGTGCAAACACAGCTGTAAGAGAAAAATTGTCACTGTCAATAAATCATTGTGTTACAGCAACAGGACAAACATCTTCCAAAAGTCTTGTCAAAAGACCTGTTTAGTTATTATTTCAAATCAAGGGCCAAAAATAGAATAAACCTTTTCAATTTTGTTTTGTTCTGTTTTGTTTGCTACACTAAAATTCCTGGCTGTAGGGAGTATAATGATGTATCCATTTGCTACCTTGTCTGCTGTATTAGGGCATGACTAAATTACTTGTAGAGCTTTTTCTGCATTGCCACTTAAGAGTAATGATATAATTTCTGAAATCATGTGAACGAATACATAAGACTAAAACTCTAGAATTCTATACTGGCACACTGTATGTTACAGAGATATAAACGAGAAGTAATTTACAGAGAAGTTGCTTTTTTACAGAATCAAATCAGTTCAAATGTTCAAAATAAATGGATACTTATTGCTGAAATCAAACTGCTTATAATGGTGTATGAATATATAAATAGAATATGTTCTCCTTTCAGCACTGTCTACATTTATTGGAAGCATAGTCAAGACCTACCATTTAGACAGAGGAAATATTCATATCTACCCCTATTTTTGATGTCCATGCTATTTCAAAACACATGACACTTAGAAATTATGGAATTCACATATGCCTGCTTAATTTTTTTTAAACGATGGAAAATTTATTTTTTAAAGGGTTTCATGGATTTTGTATACTTATTTTCACTCCTTGAAATGGAATCTTGTATTATTAGTTGAGATAATGTATGTGTCAAAAAGAAGCCTCAAAAGCACTTCCTGTGCACTTGACAGGGTGACAAAATATTTCTCCTATCCTTTCCTAATTGAGCTGCAGTACAAAGGAAGACATTATAATAATATTAATAATAGTTACATGGATATTTGTAGGTACTGTGTAACCCTTCAGTCCATTTTCCCAGACAATGGTGACTACAAAGAGGCTTCAAAATAGAACATCACACAATATGAATGCCACTTTTTTCTATCTTACATTTTAAAAACATCATTGAAATCAGAAAGTTCATTTACAAAGGACTGGCAGTTGCAATCACAGCAATAATGTAGTGCTGAGAAAAAAAGGGTAATTGGTTTGGTAAAGATCGCTTTCCATTACACCATAAAGCACTACACAATAGGAAAGGTCGCCAATTAAGCAATCATGAATACCAAGTACTGAAGCTGATGAAAATAGGGCAGTGGTTTAAATAGATTTGCAAGCAATTTACCTTTTCACAATGTTGGCAATCTGATGCAATTTGCTTGCAATTTTGTCTGCTTTCAGTAGCACTCGAAGCTGACACTACACAGACCAAATGGCAAGGAGGCCTGCATAGAAAATGTAAAACTATCTTGGCTGCATCAGGCAACCAGAATGGTGGTTCATCAGGAAAATTACAACAATTAACATAAGTGCTGCAAAAATCAACACTTTAAATGTCACACTCTCTAGTCTGTCCAAAGACTGTAAAAGTACCATCTCCATTGCTGGACTAACAGTAAATATGAAGCAATCACCAACAAGCCCGGAGGCTGATGGCTTTACAATTGACGTGACATTCTCTGAGTGATAAAATAGCCTCTCATTTGACAAAAAGTAAGTATTTTTCTTCTTTAGATTTAACCTGGATTATGTCAACACAAAACTTACCTTTATATTTTTTTAACTTTTCTTCCTACAAAACCAGTTGGTTTCCTTCCCACTTTCACCCCTAGATTTGTGCAGCCATCACTTCCTGTGGTTCTAAACAAACTAACCCTTCATATTGTAGAAAAAAAATCTACCTACAGTGATAAAAAAAGCCCTTCAAATATTGATCTTTAGCTTTTCAGTGCCTGAGACTTACATCAATAACTGCTTTGCAACCAGGAAGTAAAATGTATATGCTTGGGCCTTCGTTTTTACAATCTAGGAGGAGGGAAGCAGAAAAGGTGTGTACTCTCTTGAGCATTGGCTGGGGAGATAGGATGCCATCACACGTGTATCTATGCAAACCCAGCAAGTGTTAAAGAAAGATGCCTTCTGGAGTAATTGATATCTCATGTTATTGCTCCCATGTTTAGGACGGAGATAAATTTGTCTGGCAGTGAGTAGAATTGACTTACAGTGTATACTTCATGATTTATGTTCCTTGAAAGGTAGTCAGAGAGCAAACTAGCAATGTTATTTCAGCTGACCTCATGGAGAGGAAGGCAGGATAGGAGAATGGGAGGGGGGAATTGCATATCTTTTGTTGATGTCATATGTTCATAAAGTTGTAGCTGTCTTGAGTCTGAACTTCTGGTATTCATTGATATCCATGCCAGTGCACAGGAGATGGCTGATTAAGAGTATGCTTCAATTAGAATATTGAAGATTCTAACCAATACTAGACTACCCTCCCGCCCCCCACAATTCTCCACACTAGCATAGATTACTTTTCGTACTGGTTACTGGTATACTGGGAGAAGATTGAAAGTCAGCTGACTAAAGTCCTAACAATGCAGTCTTAGACATTTCTATACAGAAGGTATGTTTCACAGAGTCAATAGGGCTTACTTTTAGGTAAAAGGAATAGGGTGCAGCCTAACTATTTTTACTTGGACACAAATTCATTTTATTTTAATGGTAAATAGAATTTTTAAAATGAATATAATTATAATTATGTATTGGATCTTAGTGCTTTTACGGGAGGGTGTCTTTCTAGTGTTATTGCTGCTTCTTACTTGTTTTGAATATTACAGATTCTGTTTTATGCTTTTTGAAGTATATTGTTTTATATACTATGAATGTATATATTATATATTAGATGTTATATGTTGCACTGGCAAATTAACAAGATGAAATTCATTAGGGATAAATCTTTTGTTAGCTGTAAAACATTAAAGGTATAAGTATAGGTTGGGAAAGACCTGGTTTGACAGCATATGAAAAGGATCCAGGTGTTTTAGGGAGCAATCCTGTGGCATCCAAAACTTGCCTCAAGGGCCATAGGGTACTTTGGATTTCTAGGTTTGAGGCTGGAGATATTGCTGCAGCCTTGGAAGATGCTATTGATGGTCCATCCTCTTTTCCTCACAGCCAGCAGAGAAATAACTGTTCCTCTTTGCCTGCCTCCCTGAGGTCAGGAATGCAAGGGGAAAACAGACTGTTTCTGTGAGTGGGAAAGAGAAGACTGGAGATTCCAGGATATGAGCTATCCTGGGGGCACTCCAACCTCATTCCCTCCTGCTCTGAAATGCCTTTACTAGACAGGCAGAAAGGTCCTGAGACTGCAGGGCCCAAGGACAGGGAAGCAAAGGTCTCTTATGCTGCTGCTTTTGCCCTGTGTAGGATGGTCATATGCCTTTGAGTTGGGGGCTTATAATCATTCCAGTGAGATTGTGCTCTTAGAGGATCACTACTTGATTCTGAACCAGCAAAGGAACATGGCCACTAAAAAAGTGAAAGCAGTTTTAGGCTGCATTAATGAACACTCCACACAGGTTATGGAAAGTGCCTGTTGTACTCCATTTTGCATTAATCGAGCCGTCTTAGCCTGCCTGCTTTTGGGTGCCACATTTTAAGAAGGACATTGACAAACTGGTGCAAACTGACTAGGATGGTGAGGGGCGGGGTTGAAATGAAGTCCTTTGAGGACAGGTTGAAAGAGCTGGTTGAAAGAGCTGGTTGTGTCTACGTAAAGAGAAAAGAATCCAAGGAGATAGTGGTTTTAAAATGAGTTAAAGCCTGTGGTGCAAAAGATGGAGTTATTCTCTGTTACTCCAGAGGGTGGGTAAGATTAGCACTGATGGGTAGCAACTGTAGGAGAAAGTTCTAACAGTGAGAAATGTGTAGCAGTTGGTGAAAACCCCATGATCTTCCTAGAGTTGGTGAGTTCTACTTCACTGGAGACGTTTAAGCAGGAACTGAATGTCAGTCTGTCAGAAAATGTCGCTTATACCAGGAAGAGATTGGAAGATATCCAACAGTGTTCCCCAACCTGATTAAGGGCATAAGGTTGGGGAAAGTCTTTCTGGCGCTGGCTTTGTGATGGTTGGAAGCTGGATTTTCTTCCACTTGCAGTCATACAATGCAGCTCATTTAAAGGTGCCATCCCAAGCATGTTTAGATGATCGGCCTCTGGCAATTTGCAGCATGCCCCAGATAACTATGAGAGTTGCTGTACTTTTTTCCATCTTGATATGCATGGGATTATGTCCTAAATGACTTAAGGGGCAATCCTGTATACATATACACATATGAGCACCACTTAACTTGATGTGATTCATTTCTGACTACCCATGTATAGAATTATGCTGTTCAGTGGCTTCACCGGCAAGTAAAGGCAAAGGAGTGACCTGTCATGGAATCATGAAGAAGATTATCAATGGCTGCTAGGCTTGTTGGCTGTATGCCATCTCTGTTATCAGAGATGGTATGCCTACATACACCTGCTGCTCAGGATCTTGGCTGGTGGGAACTCTTGCACCCATCCTGCTTGAGGGGTCCAGTGGGCAGCAGGTTTCCCACCATGTGAATGGAGTGCTGGGCTGAGTGGACCATTGATGTGATCCAGCACTCAGTTTCCAACCATAACATCCAATGTTAGACAGAAAGCAAAAGTACCCTCCTTCTATGTCGCCACCAGTTGGTAATCAAGTGTGATGCCTCTGAACATAGAGTTTCTATTTACTTATAAATGGCTAACAGGATATGCTTATGGGTGGAGCAAGGAGCTTTGGATGAATCAAGAGAAGGGAAGGTGCAATGGTAATAGGTTTTCAGGATAGACAGCACTGTTTATATCAGTATTCCTGCAAACAAACAGCCTAGACAGCGTTAATCACTTAATGCTTGCAAGGAATGCATGATAAGCATGTAGTCTAGCTTTATCCTTATTGTTAAATAAATAATCTCTGTTTACCATAAATAAATACTAGTACATTCACTTTTATTTGTCAGTAAATTCACAAAGGATCCCTGATTCCTGACTAGAACACTTTAACTGTTTTTAAGATTCTACCATGTTCTCTGACTAACCTATTGCTCTTCTATTCTGGATCCAGTCCAACTTCAAGTTAAGATTCTGTTTCACTTTATACTTACATTCTGTGGGACCTAAGCATAAATACTATATTCTAGTTTTTTGCATGGGAAAGATTCTATGTAAAGCTGGCTTCCTCTTTAATTGTTTAGATACAAAAAACCAGTAATTGCCATTTTGCAGAACCAAAATACCAGCAGATGTACTTTGTTTATTCCTCAGCCTGGTGCACAGTCAAGCTGAACTTTTTGAAACCTGTTCTTCAGTGCAGCCTATTAAAGGTTCAAAACACCAGGTTTGGGTTTGGGTTTGACTTGGTTCATTATGCTATGATGGAGGCTGCTTCAAATGTGGGAGCAGATTTGGGGAAAAGGCATGAGGAACTGAAGTGCACAGAGGCCAGCCCTGAGGGACTGGAGTATGGATGTGACCATAGATTTTAATCCATTTCTTCAGCATGGACATGAATGATCTGCCTGTGAGATTCAATGTCCCATTTCATTTGTGTTGAATATGAGTGACCAATATGACAAACACCTTCCACTTAACACTTTGATTATAATGAACAAACCACCGTTAAAAAGATGTAACCTTGGCTTGTCAAATACTTAAGGAAACATTGGTTTAATCTGGATGCAATAGGCCTGCTTTTCTTGCTGAATGTGTCAAGAAGAAATTATTTAAAACAAGGTTTGGATGGTATTTGGCATCTGTATAATTGAAGAAAAGGTTATAGTGGGATTGATTAACATTTTGGGGGGTATAAGGTTAGAGGAACCAAAAAGGCCAAGGGAACATTTTAATGCTTGTTTTGGAAACATGCTTAACCCACAACCCTGTGCATGTTTACTCAAAATTAAGTGCTTCTGTGCTCAGTACCACTTACTGCTTAGTAAATATCTACCCAAACATAAAGGCCACAGAATTCAATTGCACTTCTTAAGTAACTATGTATAGGAATATAGCATTAAAGTAGTTTCAAATATACTATCAATGATATGAAGCCATAATATTCCACTAAATCATTTGCTATTCTTACAAGAAGTTACTAAAGGGGATGGCCCTAGACAAATTTGAAAATAACACTGAACTTAATGGTTGCACACTTAATCATAGTTAATTAATGTAAATTCAAGATCTAGTTGTTCATTATGAAACCCCTAGAAAATTCTAGCTAAAACAAATTCTGCTAACTAAAACAAATTCTCATATCAGGATGGCAGTGGAGAACTTGCCACTTCTCCAGATGTTTGTCCTTCAGCTCTGCTCATCATAAGCTAATCATTAGTTAAGACTAATCAAAGTTGTAGACCTCCAGAAGTTTTGGTTTACATATTGCCCCCTGCTGTAGGGCAAGTGTTATGGAAACAAACATATGAAGACAAACATCTTCTTATTTGGCAGCACTAGTTATAAAAGATCAACATTTTAGTAATACAAATAATAGTACAGGCAATGGGCAGCATCTATTGGGCCATAAGATCATTTGGATTCCCAGCATCAAGGCTGAAAAAGGGATCTGGCCTCAGAGTTGGGAATCTGCACGCACATCCCCCTCTCTGCCTCACCATTGCATGGAAAAAATGCCCTGGCTGTATTTCTGGGATCATAAGACTGACCTTGGAGAAAGGGGAAAGACACCATTGAGGGGGACAAGAAATGGAGTACATGTTAATGACTGAGTCATGGCAATCTTTTTCAAAAGCTCCATCCTTGACCTATTTAACATTCCATCTGGCTTGTCTCTCCCCCAACAAGACAGAGAAACAGCCCTAAAGCAAACTACAGGAACTTTTCCAGCTTGCTAAAAAAGGGACAAATGAAAAGTCTGAGTTCGGATGGAACATCAAACAATGTAGGGATCGAGCATCTCTGGGCTGTTTAGCCACACCCACTTGTGGCAGGAGTGATTGGGTGATACGCACCAACATGGTGCCTCATGTACAACAACCCAGGGATTAAAAAAAAAAAAATCAAAGCCCTGAATGGGTGTGATATGCAAACTGAGGGCTTCTCAACATGAAAGTTTCACCTGCTGCTTCACTGTGTCTCTCGGAGGATTGTACTTCTGTGTTTCTAATATATTCTGTTAAACTGTCCTCAACATTGTCCTGTGATTCAGCTGCGCTCTAGTCAATTTACAACTTCTCATCAAGCTTTTGTTCCAGAAAGGTGCAGCGGACAATGTAATGCTGGAAAATCTTTGCTCCAGAAAACCCTGCTAAAAAATCTGGAAACCATGGGAGAGGTTCTGGAGGAGGATATTGTTGTGATAAGGCCCCACAAACCACCTTGAGTGAGGGATCATGATTCATGAGAGCCCAATCAGTGCCTCATTTGGAGAAACCCCGAGTCATGGCATACAAAGATCTTTTGCACACTCATCATCTAGACAGAAGGCTAATGCCAGGTTGCACTGAAGAAACAATCGCTAAAGCACAACTTTAGATTCATACAGACAAGCTCCAGAAGCTTTCAGAGTCTTTACAACTCAAAGAATAAAATGAGGCTGGAAGGTGAGGCTTTTCTTGCTCAGAGTGCTATTCGTTTAACCACTTTAGCTACAATATGATTGTTGAAAACCCTGAGATTTTTTACTCTGAAAACCCAGATCATTAGTAGCCCCAACTGAGCTGTTTGAAGGTTAGGTTTCTCTCATAAAATTACAGCTGTTCCGTCTGTCATACTCAGTTGTATGACTGATCATTACTGGGTGATGCTTATGTTCTATGTCCTTAAGTGAGGAGTGAGGCTGGGAAGAAGGAGGAAATGATAATACGTATGCAAATTTTCTGGACATCTCTGTCTTGTTTGGTCATGCATTTCCCCTTCCTTTGGTGAAGTGTTAGTGGACATCCTGCCATTTTCTCATTCTAAATTGCCTCCTCATATTAGCCCTGCTGGAGGAGAAATAAGGGCATGATGTGCAAACATAAGATTTCCCTTTAGTGGAGCTAATTGTTCTGCACAAATTTAGGACAATGAGAAGAAAAGTGCTGCTGCTGGTGATATATGCACACTTTAACAAACTTACCCTGGTACTTGTCAAAATCAAAGCTTCCTGTAGCTAGTTCACATGAAAAAGGTCAGGTGGAGTGATGTGAGAGTCCAGCATTTTATCTGTTTTACCCTGAAATTCTTTTTATTTTGAACTAAAGCCATTCGAGACACCTTCTTTTATTGTTTAAACTTTTTTCTGTTTTAAATATGTGAATAATTGCCATTCTGAATCAAGTGATTCTTCTCTTTGTGAACCACCTTTAAACCACTCTGTAGAATAAGACACTTCTATTGCATCCAATTTACTTTTAGTGCAATTTCAACAGTCTGAATTAATGCCTGCACATGAAGGAGGCATTTAACTGGAATGTTTATCTTCGATTACAGCTCCTTTCTGTGGTCAGAAGCACGGCTGATTTGAGAGATGTGTGTAACATGTATCTAAACCTGTGGATTATCATTGAGATGAAAAAAAATTTGGAACTAACTTAATAGAGCACCAAAACCACTAATGGAGAATCACTGCAAGCATGAAGTTGCAGATTTGCTGAAGTTAGTGGGGCTACTTCTGAGTAAATATGAATAGGATTGCAGTATTAACCTACAGTCCCGCTTAACATGTACAATACTGGCTTCCTCTTTATTGGCTGTAGAAAGAGAAATAACTCAGAAACTCAGATCTGGTGGAAACATGGCCATATCGACAGACAACTATGCTTGGGGTATAGAAGAGTGCATAGAAAGCACTGTATATGCAGTAGGCTTTATGAGTCTCCCCTCCAAAAGCAAAGTCCATGCTGTTCCATAAATTAATCACTAACATGAAAGGTGCTTGGATTAGTGTGTGAGCCGAAAGGCATGTCAACAGTATTCTGTGCATATGGTTCCTAGGGAATGAAGGGTTTATACAACCATATAAAGGGAGAAGAACCATAACATTCTGCCAGAAAAGATGATGGGTCATCATCCTGTGAACAGTGGTGCATACAGAAGAAGGTACTCTTAGGGGTTCATTCACCTCCTTCCTCACTGACACTTAACTAGTGTAATACGAATTGCAGTCGGATGGCCATAACCTGATACAGAAGGCACGCATGTGCCTCACATGTTTGCTTCTTCTCGTGGCTCTAGTTCTCCCTAGACATTGTATATTCCCTCTCAAAAAGAAAAAAAGGCATTGTACACTGTGATGCAGACATACCTGGTTGAAAGCAGAGCAGGATGGGAAAGGGAAATGCGTTTATCCATTTAATAAATGTGTGTCTGACCTCTATAGTATAGTTCATAGTGTTTGCTCATTGTGACTTAAGACCATGTCGCTGCTGCCACTGCTGCTCATTTTTTCCTTTTCCTTATTGTAGTATAATAAGATCATATTCTAATGTTTAAAAGTACTTTTAAGTATCTAAATCCTATATGCGTGGAACTCACAGCTTTACAAACTACAAATCATTTTTCCCTGTTTGTACCAGGTCATTTTTCAAAGTTCATCCTTAAGTGAGGTAGTTTGCTGCCTTGTATAAGTTTTAACATGAGCAAAGAGGAGTAAAAATAAACAACAACGCAATCCTTTGCTTGTCTATCGAGAAGTAAGTCCCCCTGGGTTTACTGGCACTTACTCCCTGGTAAGTGGATATAGAATTGCTGCCTAAACAAATAACTAATTCAGAATTACCCTTTGTCCAAAAGAACAAATGGACAAAGAGTGGTAAATTTCCACCATTCTTCCCAAAGGGGTAGGCTTGTGAATATGAACCTCTTTCAGTCTTAAGGGATAAACTTGTTAAACTAGTGTGGTCTCCTTGGAATTGCTTTAAAAAGGTCTTTGCACAGTTCCTTATAAGGTGGATTCAGATTAGCAATGGTATAAGCCTGCTGGGCTGCTTAACCTACTTCATATGTGAGTTTGTAAGTTTTGTTGGGCGGGAAAAATATGCACAGATGGGACTATAACTGACCATAACCTGCTCTATTGTATTTTCAATAATCTCTAATTACAGCAGCACATCAGAGGGAGAAATTTGAAAGGGCAGGTGATAGGATAGGAGAGAAACCTGTTTGACTTAAACAGAGCGGGATCCCTCACCATCAGGGCTGATGTACATCAGCCTGACAGCTAATTAGGGTAGACATGAATTTTTCCAATGTAACAGATGTTCGCTAATCAGGCCAGATTTGGAGCCCTTGAGCCAGCAACATTTCATGCACAATTTAACTATCTAAAAGGAATAAACTACTTAATGCATTGTACTGGAGGCACAGCTGTTTCACAATCAGAAAATTTGCTGTCAAAGATGTTCTCTTTAAAACTGACATGTTTTTATATAACTCTGATGGGGTGTTTATAATGTATTAATAGTTGTCAGTAAGAGCTGCTGTCATCATCAAGAAGTAAAATATTTCTGAAGGTATATTAAAATGAGCAGACTCCATTCTATTCCCAAAACCTGTTCAGATAATTCAACCACTTTGAATGTGGCCCATTTAATGCCAAACCTGCTTTAAACCTTTTGTTTAAAGCAGGTTTGGCATATATATCTCCCATCTTATCTCTGATTATTTTATTTTATATTGTCTACATTCCAACAGTGGCAGAAAGCTTATCTTATCACTACTTTCCTTAAATCAAATTTCATTGTGCCTTTAAAGCAAGAATTATTTCATCACATTTGATCATGGAATGGCATGGAATGCAAAAAAAAAAAAAAAAGTCTGTTCCCTACACAGAAATAGGGCTATCACATTAAAACAAAAGCACTACATGTATCACTTGTTTCCTTGTGAGTATGTGATTTCATTAAAAATAAGAATCATTTATTTTTTCTGGCTAGAAAATGAGGTGGTAAGATCCTGCATGGTGTCAGTTTTCTAAAAAAGAAGGGCTCAGCTCCTTTCATTGCCTGTTGCATAGGCACTGTGCTGGACTAGTAACATAAGAAGCTCCTGAATACTGAGTCAGGTCATTGGTCCTTGAAACCCAGCATTGCACAGACTGATCACCAGTGGCTTTCTTTCCTCGAGAAGCTGGGGACTGAAACAGTATGGCTCCTCTTCTGCTACTCTGGGGGCATAGGTTGACTGAGGATGCTTCCAAAGTCAGCTGCAGCACTTGCAATGAAAGGCTCTGAGGTTGACCTAGCTGAAGTGAGGCAGGTAGAAATTCAGAGCACCAAAAATAGAGGGATCAAGGCAGCTGGTCAATTTGCAAAAGGTCTCAGGAAAGGAAGAGCAAGGCACAGGATTTAGAGCTGCTGGTATCACATCCTCCTGAGCTTGCATGTGCATTTGAAAATGCATTCACTAGAAAAAGTGCACTTTCAAACAAGCGTTTGGGGCAGGCATGTTTTCACGCTTAGACAATGGGGGTGGGGGGAAATGCTTGGGTATGTGCTTTGAAAAATGCACACCTGAATATGCACTTCTCCCTTTCAAAAGAAGGTGACATCTGGGCAACTGAACTTCAAGGTGTAATAACAGAAACTCAATGAACATAAGCCTTGCTGAATCTCCCATCTTAGTCTGGCACAAACATTATGTAAGGCCAGCCAGGCCCCCACTGGCTCCCCAGATCAGGTGACCTGGCTGGTTACATGAGCTGGGTACTCATCTGTAGCCATTTTATGGATGTTTCTTCAGAGCAGAAGAGGTCAGGCTGATATAGTCCTCTTTTCCCGAGAGCTGTCCTGGTGGTGCAGAGAAAGGCAACTGGGCTCTGCTGCCAAATTCCCTGGTCTGAAACTGCTGGCATCTTAAGTCAACCACCTAATCAGCCATGGAAGCAAAATTGGAAATAGGCCATAGAAAAAGCAATTAACAAGGCTTGGTTTCACCCAATAGTTGCTGTCTCTTCTGCTATGCTTACTGAGTTCCATTAGCAATTGACGCATGGTCTCTAGGTATATCAATATAACAACATACCTGATTACAAGATGTTATGTATCACATTGCTATTCTTGCTAGAAGAACATATAATTGGACCTGGGCCTATAATGTTCTGTAATGTCATACACAGAAGATAAAACAAGTTACTGTTAGGGAAACTGGTGCTAACATTATGCAATTTCTGTCTAAAGGAAGAACATATTGGGTAATATTTTGTCCATGCTATAATAAAATGGGACTTCATTGAAATATAGAAAGAGAGATTCCTAAGCTTGGACATATTTTGGCTAGAAAGAAAAATGGTAAGAATTTAGCAAAAATATCCATTTTATGGCCAACAATCAACAGGGCTAATGTCAAAAATGCCATTTTGCACATCATGGTGGACATGTGAGACCAGTTCTCATGAATTGTTTTCCATACCACTGCAACGTGCGTGAAAATTTCTTTTCAATGGGAATAGGCTCTCTGAAGCCAATATTATTGTGACAAAAAACACAGAAAGCAGCATTATATGAGTCAGACCATTGGTCCACCTAGCCCAGTAGAATGAAGGATGCCTTTGGGTGCTTCCAGTCTGCAGATCAGCAAGACAGTCAATTTCAGCTGCCTAGTAGCAGTGCTTCAGAGCAGGGAAGGCTTCCTCTTGCCTTGGGAGTGCCAATTCCCTCCCTCCTTGCTTCCTGAACCCCTTCTCTGATGTCACACTTAAGACCTCAGAGAAATAGCCAATGTGGTTCTTTCCTTGTAGGCGGTGATGAGGGAATCTATGCACAGGCTTAAAGTCTGAACTCTTTTCTGACCTCAGAGATAGGAATTGGAATGATCCTATGACCCTCTCAAAGCTTACAAGGACCCACAGGATCACTCTGTTAATGGATGAAAATTGCAAGTGCAACTTAAGCCCTTCTGGGGCACAGACATGCTTTCCCCCATGATTTGGAACCCTGATTGTGCACAGTTCCCCAAACATATGAAGCATCAGAGTCAGCTCAATCAAACACCCTTCAGAGGCTTTCTCCTAGTTAGCCCACAAAGTTTGGGGATGGCACTAGCAAGGATGGCTCATTTTCCTTCAAGGTGCTCTCCCAATACATCGGAAAATGACCTTGCAAAGGGGTTAATGTGTAGGTTAGGTGCAGTGTGAGTTTAGTTATCCATTTCTATATGACCCAACAGCAGAAGCACTCAGTTGGATGTTGATGTTCATTGCAACTGGCCATTGTGCAATATTCACCACAGCACATGGAAAATGTGCATATATCTATTCATAAAGATGGAATTGTGCACATTCTGCAGCCATTATACATAATTTCTAGTGGACCTTGGAGAACAAGCACATCTTGAATGTTGAATGCATTATTCTTCACTCTTTCTTTCTCTCTCTTTTATACACACACTAACACTTTTTATTCTGAAGTTCTTCCTTGTCCTTGTGGGAACTTGTACACTGCTTTTTATTGCACTCAACAGCAAAATATCAAACAGCTGCTTCATTCTTCATTTTATATTTTTTCTTGACTAAATCCACATTTGCTTCCTTAGAGAGTCATGTTGGAATGATGTAAATAATATTTCCTGCTGAGGAAATACAGTATTGCTCTTGATTGAGAGTGGAAAGATTTGGCTGTTGCTATAAAATATTCTGGTTTATCAGCTGACTTCATGGGTGACTGAAGCCACAGCTGGCTTGCTGGATTGTGAGCTATGGAACTAGGGTTAAACCTTATATAAGGGAATAATCTATTTAGTTCTGCAATTAATGTTCAGGCACAGGATTTTGCTCACTATTCTTATCATGATGAAGACCTGCTGAAGGTAGATGCTTCCCTTAAGCATGATTGCCCCTAGGACAGGTGGACAAACTCTCTGTGCCTAGACTGTCCCCTTACCAGTCAATTCAGCTTTTTTTCCTGGAGAATTGTTTTCTTCTTCCTAAAATCACCTGCTTTGTCCCCCTCCTCCCATTCACTCCTAACAACATATAATGTTTTTTGATAATGTGCACTGCAGATGCAACTTATCTGTTCCAAGCGATGGATGTTGCAAAAGGTTAATAGCTTTTTCTCTTATAAGCTTTTGTAACACCTGTATGGTGTCAGCTACACCTATACAGTGTAAGCAACTGTGCCTCCACACGATCGCTTTTTACAAAGCAGTGGAATAGTTAAAAATTTGGAACAACCTAACAATCCGATGAAGATGCCAGCTGCAGTAAGAATATTGAAACACAGGTTAAAATGGGTCATTTTCTCAGTCTAAATATAAGTTGCACTGTGCTTTCAAGGCACAGAAGAATTAAATGACTATAGTCAAATGGTATCACATGAAGTGCTACCTACAGAGTGACTGACTCTCCTTTTTAGGACCATTCTTCCTCTTTTTCCCCTCCTCCCATCCACAAATTTAACAATGCAAATACAACAATGGATTTTGTCCAATAGTTGCCAATTTCAGCACTGACATTCTTGACAGAAGAGCCTGATTAGAAAATAATTGTACTTCTTTCTAGCTACTGTTACCTCACCTGCACTTTTCATTTCCTCTAAGGTACAGTGGCAAAACTGCATCTTTCAACTCTCCCTCTTTTATCTGATGTAGTGGATGACAGGTAATCTAGCTGAAAGTTCCTACAATTGCGCCACCAGAAAAACACTAGCTGATGAAATCTGAGCAGTTATCACCCTAACCATCACCTGTCAAGCCTCCTGCTTCAATTTAAGGGTGCATCAATTTTCTGAAGAGGAAATCAAGGGCAAAGAATAAAAGCGCTACAGATAAACACTGACAAAGGCCCTTTCTACTTTTTTTTATTTATGATGGGATGTACTATCATAGGTTGCTCTGTGAGGTTTTATCAACTGTCCTGATACATCCCAGATAGCCTGGAATTCTTTGGCCATTGATGAAGTGCTACACTTGCACTTACTGAAAGGGCAGAAAATTTCTAAGTGAAAATTACTTTCACTAAATACCACCAAGATATTGAAGTCAGAAAGAGCAAGGAGATGGCACAAATGACAGCTGCATATAACAATGAACCTCTCTGTTCTCTGGGATGGCAGACAAGACTGATTAGAGTAAGAACATGAAATAATGTTTTCTTAAAGCCAGAGAGCATATTGTGTGAAATGTCAGACACACAGAGTTCATATGTTGTTTGTAGTGAAATGTGAAGGCATCAGCTGCCAACTGTGTTTATAGGGTAGTCTGTCACTACTCCTAAGGAAACATTTTTGCAAACCTATCAGATTGAATGCCTTGCCAAAAGCAAGCAAGCAAATAAATGCACATGCTGAGGGAGAAAGTAGAAAGGAGCAGTAAGACAGCAGCATGCATTCAATTCTAAAGTGGAAGGACAATGGCACCCTCCTTCCACAGAATTCTGCAGAGTCGAGCCTTAAAGCATCCTCAGCCCAATCCGATCGTGTGTTGGACTGGATCCAGACTGAGACATGCGCAGGTGTCCTCTGCACAGCAGCTCCTCCGGATACATGTAGGGGACCAATGGCCCCCTCCAGAAGGGGATAGGCTCCCATGGGGAGGGAAAGGGGACCCACCCCAAATGGGCAGCGACACCACTGTCAGTGGAGGCCATGGATGCATGGTGCTTCCACCCAGTTTTCATGGGCTCTTCCTTTCATGCTTATCTCCCCTTCACAACGGTCTATCCCATTCACCCTACCCCTGTACTATTTTCAGGGGGTTGCTGAGAGGAGGAATGTGTAGGGAGGCCTGCTTTGGCCAGCCTGCTGTATGTATTAGATCCTACTGCAGTCCATTGCTTACAAAACTTTTGCTGTCCGTGCAGTTACAAACTGAATTGGCAAATGAATCCATTGCATTGAGTAACGGCTGTGCCGGAAAGCAGCAGCTACTCCTGTCACTGTGCTGAGCAATAATAGGGAAGCTACACTGCAGAGCTGTTCCTCACCATGCAGACCTTTCTCCTGGCAAAACATGGTGCCTGTCTCCTAATCTTGGAAGAAGAATGGTTCGTAGAGACCCGGCTCCCTGCTCAGAATAATCACAGGGCACATAATTCCTGGTGTTATACATTTATACCATTGTAGGACTATCCTTCAGTGGGGGAGACCAAGGGACAAAGTTCCACTTGGCTGTGAAGCGCATCAGGTGGGATTCACTTCCATAAGATGGAGTGCTGCGCACTAGTTTGACTAGTATTAAAAGGAGACTGGAGAAAGCCATGGAGGACAAGCCATCAAGGGCTACTTGCCTGGATGTCTGTATGCTACCTCCAGCATTATGTTCAGATTGCCTATGTATGCCAGTTACCAGGGAACATGGGTGAGAGGGTGCTGTTGCACTCATGTCCTGCTCATGTGCTTCCTGTGAGTGACTGGCTGGCCATTGCATGAGCAGGATGCTGGACTAGGTGGGCCTTTGCTCCAGTCCAGCACAGCTCCCCTGTTCCCTTTGGCTAGTCGCTCTCGCACAGCCTAAACTTCCTCATATTTTGTGGTGAGTATAAAATGGAAAGAACCATCTATAGGTTTTCTAGGATCAGGTCTACAATTAGAGTGGGTTGAGCGTCAGAGTTTGAATATCATGAAAGTAGAGCAAATTGATATTATTATATAGATATTATTGCATTTTTGTTGCTATGGATGAGGAAGGGCGATTATCAGATGCTCAAATGACTTGGGAGGACTTGCACCCTGACCAGGTAGGGGAGGAGCCACTTGCTGCCTTGCTTCAGGAAGTAAATTGTCTTGAGTTAGTTCTGTGATTTTCATGCATGCACTGAAGTGAACTGGCCTGTCACAAACCAGGCCATAAACATCTGCATCCCGCTGTAACTTCAGGGATTCTTGTTGTTTCCCAATAGCCCATGAAGCAGACCCAGTGTTCAAATTGAAACAGGCTGGTACCCTGTCAGGGAGCTGCTTGGTGCTTACCACCCTAGAGGGGCACAGATACATAATTGTGCCTGCACATGCTAGACTGGAACTAGAAAGAAAGCACCTACAAGCCAGGACTGTCTTGCTTATAAAGAAGATGACCATAGACCAGTGTAGCAGCACATATGCTTTGAATGCAGAAGGCCTCTGGCTCAATCCTGATATATCTAGGTAGGATGGAAACACTCCCCGGAGAGTTGCTGCCAGTCAGTGTTGACAGCACTGGGCTGAATGGACCAATGGTCTAACTGAAAGGCAGCTTCTTGTGGCTCTACAAGAGTAGGGAGCTCATGGGAGGCTGTTGCTGATGCTTCTTGCTCAGCAAACCATCACTTTTTTCTCTCTCCAGTACAAAAGAAGGGCTCTCTCTCACACACACACTTCAAAACATCCATCTTGCTCCAGTTTCCAAATAGGAGAAAATATTACAGGACTCAAAGCCCTGAACATGACAATAATAGGTGACAGGTCAAAGTAAGTAATTGTCTAAAGCAGATTTTTCACATGAGTGCTCCTTTCACCTTTTATTTTTTATGAAGGTTTTACAGGTAGCCAGGAACAACTTGTAGAAATGGTGTGCATACATGTCTATTCTATTAAGCTTTTACAAAAGGCGTTCTGTTCTTTCTCCCTTTAAAAAAGATTAAAGCATGTGTTGCATTTTCTGCTTTAGCTTTAAGAGTGTTCCTGCTTAAAAATGTTACTTATATTTAAGCCATTATACATGTTTCAAGAGTTTCTCTCCTTCTGTGTCACACATGTGAGACATTTATCATTTGCATTCATTTTAGATTGTGCAATTAATTTCCTTTTGGATTCTGAATAACTATTATTGGGCCTTTGATTGACTTCTAGAGCAGCAATTGTAGCAGAAGTAAAAGATTCTGATGGTGCTTTGTGAATTGCCTGAGCTGAGCTCACACAGCTTATAATATCAGCAGTTTTTATATATAATGCACATCTTGGTTAGTGGTACTTTTATTTGCATAATCACTGAACCAAATATAGTCACACTGCAGGCAAGAGAATCTAGCTGACCTGACCCCATTAAGTCACTTTTGAAAGGAAAAACTATTACAGTTGGTCTAATATTAAAATAAAAAACAAAACAAAAAAAAAAACCCAATCCTTCTCCACTGGCACTTTTCTGCAATGGGACAAGCTTCAGTCTTCATGATGTATGAAGGCGTATTTTATTTTATTCATGAGAAGTGAGATAGCTAAAGGATCTTTATAGGTTGCTTATTATTATTATGATTACATTTAATTTATTTATATAGTGCCCACAACTTGGTGCTTTACAAAATAAGTTAAACAAGGCTTATAATCTGAGCCTGGTGGGGGAAAAATATGAGTTTTAAGAAGTCTTTTCAAAACAACAAAAGAAGAAATAATGTGGGATGCAAAGAGAAACAGAATTTCACGAGACAAAAGGAACACATGCAAAAGAGAAACTGACTTGAGGCGTAAGAGGAATGAAGACAGCACAGCATATTATACTTTTTTACATGGCTTTCAGCCAAAAAGGCTCACAAGAGAGCTGACAAAGGTTAACACAATAACCAATTTCAAACAAGACAATAAAATATAAGAAACAGCCCATTTAAAACAGCAATATAGCAATAACATGTTTAACACAAGAACCCTAAAACCCAAACACAGACTTCCTGTCTGCCTAAAAGCAACCACCAGACAATCCCTAGAATGGCATCCCAGAGAATCATTGTCCACTGGGCAGAAGGCCAAAGCTAGTCACCCTGTCGGCAGCCATTTCTTATGATGCATCTTGCTGTCATACCAGAAGATCCCCAAAAATGATAGGTAAGCTTTTCAGATGTTCTTTCCCAGGCAAGATGTTATAAAGGGCAGGTGCCTGTGTGTGGTGGTGGGCAAGGGAAGAGCAAAAGGGAGAAAGATGGTGAAGCCCCATTCGCTGGCCTGATTCAGGCATTCTCCATCTGGGTAGATCAAATGGTATAAAGAGGGGGAGTACTCCAGTTCTTCTCTTCTTCTTTTGCTTGGGAAGGCTGACTGTCTGTAGAGGGGTGCCTCCTCTTTCCACGGAGGCTGCCTGTATGAGTCAGAACCAAGATTTTGCAGTAGAACAGGCCTGGCCAGGCTAATTGTCTGTAAATCCAAACTAGTTAGGTGTGCTCTGGGAAGACTGTCTAGTTCAGCAGGTCATGAGATGGTTTACAGGAGCATTGTGTTGTTCCTGGTTATGCCAGGAAGAAGTGTGTGTGTGTAGGGGTTGCACCCTTCATTTTGCGGGGTATGAAGCCCAGCTATTCTCAGGATTGTCTTCTTTTTGCTGATGGATGACAGAGGGAGATTAAGCCATCTTTATATGAACAAAGCTAGAGGTAATTTGAAAATCAAATTGAAGCCAATTAGCATAGCATTACCTAGTGGAAGGAGGTTATAAAATTCTCAGAAAGAGATGGGAGCAGGGCAGGTAGAAAGCTCACCTTGAATGCTCAGCAATGGGGGGCTGTAAAGTTTTAAAAAGAATGGATGTAGCAAAAGAGTAAACCAATCAGAAAAGTATTTTTGAATGTTATGCAAATAATCAGGAAGCTGTCAGTGATGTGAGAAAAGTATGGTCAGAAGGCAAAGAAGGCATCTACCATATTGAACTAGGCAGGTCTTGGGCTAACCTGAGCTTAGAGAGGAGGCTCCCTGTAGCCACCTTGGGTTCCACAGTGGGAGAAAGGTGGGATGCAAAACAAACAAATGAACAAACAAAGGCTGGGTCAACATGCCTGTCATATGTCAGTTGATATGGAAATGATGAAGCAATGGAGAGTAATTTTAATGGCGCTAAGAATGAGGCAAGAATTGATGTTAGCAATAATTTAAAGGAGTAAAAGGCATGACTTAAAACCTGTGGGTATGTTGAGTGGGAAGACAATTGGGCTTGTGCCCACTGCCCCAAGATTCATCTCCACACAGTCATTCAGAGGTCATTCAAACAGAGTGTGTACATGCACAATAGTACCTGTGATGAGGAACGCTGACTCATTTACAGTTCCCAATTTTATGGCAAGAGAATATTATGGCCATGCAATGTGAATGCGTATGCACTTAGATCTTTATATGATTTCATGGAAGTTGGGAGCAGTGAGGACAATTCTTCCAAGGCAAAATCATATCTCTGTTCCACCCAGTTTAATAATTTTAATAATTGATTTTAATGATAGATTTTAATATGCTTTTTAATAGTATTGTAATTTTAGCAAATTTGGTTGTAAGTATCACCTGGACATTTTTTAAATTATCTTGGTTAAATAATAATAATAATTTTTATCATTATCATGAATTTGTTATTTATAGTTTTATGATGGTTTTAATTGTATAGTTGTAATTTTGCTATTGTAGGCTGCCCAGAGAATCTATCTGAATTACTTGGTGGCTTATAAATAAATAAATATCTACCCAGAGGTTCTGTAAAAGGCTGGCTATGGAAAGAGAAAAAGGATCCAATATAATGCCTAAATAGACTTCATAAATGAAGATAAATAGGAAAAAAGAAGAAATGGGAGTATGAGGAAGGAGTATATTAGAATAGTGACATGAAGAGCTGGAATTATTACCTACACTTCAACACTTTTGTGTTTTTACTGCTACTGAGAGAAGCCAGCTGATGGAGCTCAAGAGGCTGTGATGGTTCTAAGACTGAAAGAAACAGATGATTGAAGTGGCGATAACTCCAATAGCAGGAAAGGATGTGGACATCTGTATCAGTGGAGCTCTTGATCCATTGCAGGTTTTACTTTTTAGTTCCTATGGAATTCAATCAACAATGCTGAGCTCCATGCCCAAAATAGGTTCACTGCTGAGAAGTACCATGGACAGCTCCAACTGTCCACAGTACTGTTAGGATCCCTCTAACTTGGGAGTCGCCAGCCTCCCTTGCCCAATAATTTCTTATTTCTCCCACTTGTACTACCCCTTCTTAGATTATGTATCTCATAAATTAGCCATTAATCCATTTAAAAGTGGATCATCAACAAAAAGTTCAAAGTTTACTAATGTTATGGCTGATAGGCTTCAAAAGTGCTTTGAGAAGTTTCAGCAAGCCCCTTCTCTCAGGCAGGAGTCTTTTCCATTTGGAATAGGTGCTTCACATAATGCAACAGGTACACCTGTACGATGAATAGGATCTGGGTCAAAGTTAGGGGAAGACTGAACATGAATGGAATGTTTGACAGGGAGCATGCAATTGGTTATGTCGAAATTGACAAAAGTACAGCTGGAAGTTGTCATTGATTTGTTTGTTACATTTATACTCTACCATATTGCAGCAGGTATGGTGTACTGTACTTGGTTAGGCAAGAACATGACAAGCCATCATGGGAAGCTAGCCATGAAGAATTGCCATTCATCCAAACATTTAGTGGGGGGTGGCTTAACTGGAGGCACATGAGGCCTTTCTGAAGGAACCTCCTCCTCAAGAAATGAGAAGGGTGGTAACACAAAGAAGGGCCTTTTTTGCAGTGGCACCCCAACTATGGAATGAGCTCCCCAGAGAGGTCCTCCTGGTGCCTTCCTTACAGTCTTTTAGGTGCCAGGTGAAAACTTTTTTATTTCAATGGTATTTTAATTGTTAACTTGTTTTAAGTAGCATTTTAACCATGGGTCTGCCATTTTTGTGGTGCATCTTATATTGGTTTTAATGTTTTTTATTTGTAATTGTTGTTTGATATTGTATTTAATCTGTATTTTATTCTATTTTATATTTTATTTTGTATTTTGTTGCTGTAATCTACCCAGGGAACCAGGTGACTAATGGGGTAGGTTAGAAATTTAATAAATAAATAAATGAAATAAGTTTTAGTAAACATGCCACCCTGACAAGCCATGGCTTGTTTAAGGGTAATCATACCTATGATGGGTTGTCATGTCATCCACATTTAGCATTTCTAGTGTGGGGTGGCTTAGTTTTTGAAAACAGTCCACCCTGATAATCCATGGCTTGCTCTTGTGTCATCCACACCAGGAGACCATTTTCACCATAACTTATTGAAAAGTGCCACCAAGTCATTGGGTAAGAGAGGCCCCAAACACTGCCATTCTGCTCCTTGCAAGAAATCTTGCTTCCCAAAGTCTGTGGCAGCCTGCACCCTCCCTCATCTTTGGAAATCTCCCTCCTTCCCACAATTGTTGCTGCTTCACTTGTTAGTACTGTTTCTTCATCCCCATGTGAGCCATCTATGTGCAATCGGCATGGTGATTGTGAAGGAGACGCTTACCCTGCCAATTTCTGCTGTACCTTCCAAGTTGCCCTTTCTTCCCAAAGGGCTCACCCAAGCCTACATTTACTTGAAAAAATATAATTTGATACTTCAGACCTTTGGAGGGAAAAGCTGCTTCTTAGTTGTTCAGCTTCACTGACAAACCTGAGGAGGGGGACATGGCATTGGCTGCAACATAATCCACTAACCAGAAAGTCAGAGAGCCAGTGGGGGGACACTGAGAACTCCTTCACATGGAGAGGCAAAGAGGTGGACTGGATGAATGAAACAAGCAGCACAAGCAGGCAAAGGTGATACTAATTAGGCACACTAACAAAAAAAATGGAACAATGTGAAAATATTCACAGGTGTTAATTAGAAATATAGGCAGGTATCAGGCATTGCTGGGCAGAGGAGTGATGGGAAACCTTCCAACAGGTGATGGCGAAGCAACACATGGCACATTCACACAGCAGACCAATAGTGAAAAGGCTGCTGATGTGGCAAGAGATGTGGATTCCATCACAAAGGTGCCTGGGATATGTGCCAGAACCAGCTGGAAGATGGGGGGGAAAGAAGTGCAGAACAAATGATGGAAAGCCTGATCATCCGTCAGGTATATGGTGGGTTGTTCTTATTTGCAAGGTGGCTTAGCATGATGTACAAACCTGTCCAAAGATATTTTTATCCCTGCAGGCTTTTGGCGGTTAAGCTTCTTTGTTTAGCTGAGTTAGGTTAGAATTGATTTTTTAAAGTACTTTTTCTTTTATTGATGTGGCTGTTTTAGTTATATTACTTTGTATTTGTATTTTTACAGTTTTCCACCTTATGCAATATTTCTTGGGGATAGTGTAAAAGCCAGAAAGGACAGGAAGGGTCAGAATGGACCCTTTATCTAAAACAATGCCCTGCCAAAAAAATGGCACATGTCAGAGACACTTGAGAACAATGTTTTGAACTGAATGCTTTGCAATATTATAATTCCATAAGGTCCAGATCGCATATGGAACAGAATGACAAAAACTAAGAGAACCAAGCCAACCAAATTCACCAGTTCTTTAACCTCCACAAAAACCATGTTCTGTTACTTATTCAGAACAATAGTCTATATTCTGAAAAATGGCCCAGAAATGAGATTTTCAGCACTTCAATTGCCAAGATAGCCCCACAAACCAAATTTTCCAGCCAGTTCTCCAATTCTAGTGGTAATCAGGATAGACATTAAGTACATAACTGACAATGCAGAAGTAAACATAACAAACAATAGAACCATATATAAAATATAACAAGTAGCTCAGAGTGGAACAATACCTGCTAATTTAAAATCTATTAAGATTTTCCTTCTGTATACACCTGCCTGCTCCCTCAGATGATCTGCTGAGGTCCTACTTTGGGGCCCTCTTTGAAAAAGGCTAGAAGAGTAGCTATCAGGGGAAGGGCCTTTTCAGTGGTAGCACCCAAATTGTGCAATCTGCTTCCCAGATCGGTACTCTTGGCACTGATCCTTTATTAGCAGGGCTAAAAGATTTTTATTTACCCAGTATGTTAATAGTTAAATGATTTTATTATGTAGTTTATATACAGTATATGGTATTCTAAGTGCTGTTGTGGATTTATTGTTTTCTCGTCTTTATGTGAACCATCCTGAGTCCCTACATGAATTAAGGACAGAATATTAATATTTTAAATAAATAAACAGATTAAAACACAGAGCAGCAAGAGTAAGTAGTAAGAGTCCCTACTTAGTTCTGATGCTCACTGGGTGACTTTGAGCCAGCCACTCTCAGTCCAACCCCGAGGGTACCACAGGGTTGTTGAGGATAAAATGGAGCTATGCAAGTTGCTTTGGGTTCCTCATGAGAGGGAAAAAAGACAGAATAAAAATGCAGTGTCATAATATTAATAATGTTTGGCTGCTGCAATTAAAAACTTCCTATCTTGGGTTCAGCCAATGCACATCTGGACAGAGAGCTGGATCTCCTGCTGACATTTGTGAGCTCCCTGGTTTCCTTCCACAGTACTCCAGTTACCACTCATAAGACCTAGACTGCTTGGGGCCAGAGTACCTGATGGAATGCCTTTTCCTATATCTTCCTACCCCCTGTTAAGATCAAGTCAGGAGGTCCTTCTCAAGGAGCCATCTCCTAGGGAGGTGAGGGAGGTGGCAGCCAGAAGAAGGGCCTTCTCAGAGGTTGTGCCCCATCTCTGGAACAGGCTTCCCAGAGAGGTGCACCTGGCAACTTCACTGTTATCATTTTGGCACCAGGCAAAGACATATATTTTTCTCCAGTTGTTTTAATAGTTGATTTTTGTGGTAATTTTGATTTTAACCTGGCCCTATTCCTGGCTTATAGTTTTATTTTATTTTAAATAGTTTACTTAAAAAGTTTTTATGCAATACTTTTAATATGTTTGTGTGTGTATTTGGATGTTATTGTTAATGTTCTGTTATGTTGTTTAAATTGGTGGTAAGCCGCTCAGAGAGGCCAAGTATAAGCTAATGTAGTGGCACATAAATTGAAATAATAAGTATATAAACAAAGTTCTAACATTTCCTATAACTAATGAGTGACAAAGGTGTGTATACCCTCCTAAGACACCTGCAATCCTAATTCATCTTTGCCTAGCTAATAACACACCAGAATCTACAGCGACAGAACATGCTAACTTTCATGTACCATGAAGAGGCCCCAGGTTGTCCTTCTCACAGCTCTGCAGGCAATTGCATGGGTGCCACCCATGCAGCCACCCATGGGAGTTTTTAGTGAGAACTCCTCTCTCTCTCTCTCTCTCTCTCTCTCTCTCTCTCTCTCTCTCTCTCTCTCTCTCTCTCACACACACACACACACACACACACACACACACACACACCCCTGCAAAGGAAAAGAGGCTTGGCAAATGTTCTCAAAGTTTCTTGCCTACATTGAAATGATTTAATGGCAAGCAAAGGATTCTCTGAAATACATAGTGTACCCTTGAAGGAGCAAAGAATGCCTGCCAACTGTGCTGTAAAATTCAAAATGGATTCCCAACACTGCGTGCACACAGTGCCAGAATGCCTGTGCCACCGCTTTGACTTTCTATACTATTATTACTGCTCAACAGTCCTGAAGTCTGAATGACAGTGGTCTGAGCCCTTTCAAACAACAGAAGGAAGGTCAATTTTTGTAATGAGGAAATGGAAGTGGTAGTGCACTGACCCTTACAGTTTTGTGTAGGATAAAGCCGTGAAGTGATCGAGCAAATTATGGTGTTAGGAACACTGTGACAAGACCACCATGAAAAACAACAGGGAAACAACTAACAAATCCACTTGCATAAATCCAGCACATGAAAATCTAGGCTCTGTTTACCTTCATTTTAATACTGGAAAACACATTCTATACTTCCCACAGGGGTAAACAGCAGACAAAAATAAGAGTAGTTAACTCAGAAAAGACACCATTCTCTGTTCTTAGCTCCTATTCAAAACCGTAGGAGTTAAAACTTGCACGCTGGTTAAATGAAGAAAGTGAAAAAGAGTGCCCACTGGAAAGGACTCTCTTTCATTGTTCCTTCAAATTAACTGTATTGGAGAACTTTGAACCTTTTTACTACCACATAAACCAACATACAAAGACTTCAGAAATGTAGTTCACTGGAGAACAGTTCACTGAAGAGCTCTGAAATGAACTTCATTCAAGGATGTGTCCAAACCAGCTGCAATTTCATGGAACAATCTCTTATGCAGAGTGTGGTCTCAGGGTCACAGATATGTCTGCTACCATGCTTAGGAAGTGATGTGTGAGCCGGGCTTACACATATTTTGGTCGATTTCTGCTTTTATACATTGATGCATGAATTTCTCCTAGGTTGCACATTATGCACGGCATCATGTTTCAGAAACAAGCTTGTGAACCACAGCAGTGTTCATTTATCTACCTCTAAATTGGCCCTCAGGTTCTTTTTTGTTGTCTCTGAGCATCTTTGCTTATGGGTTCCATAATTGTGTGAAGGTTCATTTTTGGAGCTTCCTAGACATGGTGCTGGAGGAGAGCTTTGTGAATATCTTGGACTGCCAGAAAGCTGAACTAGTGAGTTCTAGATCAGATCAAGCCTGAACTTTCCCTAGAAGAAGAAAAGTTGACAAAACTGAAGCTGTTGTACTTTGGGCCCATTATGAGAAGGCAAAACTCATGGGAGAACACAATTTTTGGGACTGAGTCTACAACTGATTCATTTTTATGGCACATTTTAGGGTGACTCCATGGCCATGAAATTACAAGAGCTGAGCAGGGCTCTGAAAGACAGGACATTTGGAGAACATTCATTTGTAGGGTCACCATAAGTCAGAGATGACTTGATTGCTGTCAGTGAAGAAACAAAGGCTACTGTTCAGAAAGAGAGTTCAATGGGACATGGCTTTCGCCATACCTCTCAATTCCTTTTGATTGATGCACTTATTCTACGCATTCATTCTTTCTTTTCCTTTTTGTATTGGTTGTTCATTTCTAACTCTTCGTACTTAATTTCTTGCAGTTATCTTACACACCTCTTTTTTTTTTTTGTTAGGGCCACCAGTTTGGAGCAGGGCTATTTCCTAAGTATTCCACTCTGTTGTTGGGCATATAATGCATCTACCCAGTTTGATAGGAGAGCACATGGTTGAGCTGTGCTGGCACTGTTGAAGCTTTATAAAATAAGGACAAGAAAATCAGCCTTCTTGGCTCGAGGAGTTTCCCAAGAAAGACACTTGGCGTTGTGGACAATAAAGCTGATGTCTCCACTGCTCCTCACCTTTCATGGAGTTCCGCTATATTGGTCCTATGCCATGTCATTGCTTATAGCCAACTCACTCAAGCTAGAATTCAGCTAGATATCCTCAACTTTCCTTTGTCTCACACAATGGACTTGCAGTCTCTTCACCTGTGCACTAAACTTCACCTGTTGGTAAGACTTTTTATGAAGGGGTTGCTTAACCTTCACTCCCCTGTTGCAGTTGCAGTGCCTCCACCCAACTCCTTGTTGCTGTGACCTGCTTGGAGAGATTTGACTGTTGAGTGATATAACAAACAAACAATCAAAAAACATTGTCCACCTAATGCTCCAATCCTAAATGCACTTAGTTGAGAATAAGTCCCACTGGATTGAGTGGGACTTACTTCTCCATGTACACATGCTTAAACTGTGAGTTTATCTGACGTGTAAAAATATTTAGTAATTGCAAGATACATATAATTTCTGGTTACAAAATAGTTGCAGCACAGTTAAGGAAATACAGACACTGATGGAAAGAGCACTGTAATATACAAGACCTTCAGTCACTGAGCCCTTTTAAAACATAGAGGGTGTTTGAGAAATAATTTATCCTCTTATTAGCATAACTAAGCTGAGATTTCTATGCTATAATGACTTTGCTTTCTAGCCTCTGTCTGAAAAGGCATCTGCTACTGACACAGTTTGACTCTCTTCCTCATAAGTAGCTCCAGCTCTCCCATTATGCTCCCCACCCCCAAATAGGAAAACCTTTACCCACAGCATGGTCTTGAACAGCAGTTAAATTAGCTGTTTCTACTGGATCTGATTCTGAGTGCTCATCTCCCACTCATGAAAATGGAGGCATGTAATAGCTTTGTGTCCTCTTTAAAGAAATGCCTTAGATATTCTCCCCCAAACTGGCTATCTCCAGATGTGTTGTACTACAAGTCCCAGCCAGCATGGGTGCTGGGAGTTATAGTCCAAGACATCTGGAGTGTGCCAAGTCGAGATAACACTGTGCAGCAACTGTTTATTCACTTAGGAGAGCAGGTGAATTTTAGAAGCGCTGTTTTCTGGAATTTCCAGCAAGGTTGAAGGGATGTCCAAGTGTCGGTAGGTGCATTCATGTTGAAACAGACATTTTGACACATTGGCCAAAGAATGCCGGGAATCAAGAAAATGCCCAAAGGGTTCCTCACAAAACCCAACAGCAGAGTACTTTTGCTTTGAACCAGAAATGTCAGACCGCAGTTTTACTGCCAAGGGGTTTCAATGAGCATCCGATTTTCTTTTCTTTGAGACATCTAATTAAACTAGTTCCTAAGTGTATTTACTGCATTTATATATATACACACCTTATTTGTCTGTTTCCACCCTGTGCAGAAAGAGACTATTATGGTTCTTCAAAGAAATCAGCAATGAGATATACCGTATCAGTTTATCACTGGGAACGCTGTCAGCATGTAGATAAAGTCTTTGTAACTGATGGGTTTCTGTAAACACTCTTAAGTGACTTTTCCAAGGTGAATGCATGGAAAAGCTTTATTCCCAGGCCATGTCAGTAGCATAGCCTCGCCATACAAATAGCCAACCTGTCCCTCAGGATTTGAGAGGGAAACAGAACAGAATGATTTAACGCTTTCATGCCAGCATGTCGGTGCCAATGTACATGCTTACTTGGGTACAAGAGATATTCCTCCAATGACTTCACAATAAAATGCAAATGTTTGTTTCATGTAGCATGCATTTGTGTACAGTGCGATCAGCACACTCTTAAGTGAATTTCCTTTAAGGCATATGCATGTATTCACAGACCCTCCTTCTATATTTTCTGGGTTTTCTGCATGCCTTCTTATAGCAACCCGCAGTGCTTCTAATCCAAAGACACTGGTGGTGTTCACACAGCACATTAAGCTGTGAATAGGCTGGGTAGTCTTTGTGGAACAATCCATGGTGCATCTGACAGATGATAAGGATCCACGTGGATTACTTTTTTTCAGATGATCAGGATAATTGTGGCCGATTCCCTTCCCCTCCATCCTCCTGTCAGTATCCCATCATCCTTCATAACATACCCTCCAGTCACTACCCCTTTTTGGTTGCCACCATTTCCCCCCTGGAGCCTCAGAAAGGCACCACTGGGGTCTTTTTTTATTTTAGGTCACTGAAAATTATGCAAGTGTGTTATTAATTTATCAGTAGTAGTAATATTGTGCACTTGTCCTTTTCTGGCACATGAGTCTTGCCTTGTCAATGGCCTTGTAAGTTTCAGCTGTCCAGTGAAAGTGAGGTGGAACTGGAAATTAACAAGATGCTGCTGCACATAGGCTGATTTACACACAGTTTCCACCTTTTACTTGCCTAGCTGTCCTAGGGGAAAAGCAGTGGAAGTGGGTGTACCAAAAGGGGGGTGGCAACAATATCGCCATCTTAACTTGTAAGTGTTGCACTGACAGTGTTCAGTGTTCTCCACTTCACTGTGCCTCTATCTGCTCCAGAAAAGGGCATAATTAACTTTTTCAGATAATTAACTTTTTCAGACTCCTTTTCCTTGTACTTATTGGTGTAGTTACTGGCAGTTTCCTCCTTTTTGCTGGACTAAGAAATGGACACAAATTTAATGGCTGGCACCTAAATCAAAGAATAATATATGCAAATGTAATGGGTGGGAACTAATTGGAAAGAAAATTTGCAGTAACTGACCAGTTATTGCAGGTGCAGAAATTTACCCTCCATTTACTTTCCTGTCCTTAAATTGGCACAATTTTCCTTATGCTTACTTCACTGCTATTGAATTTGCATATATATGCTTCCCAGTCCAAAAAAGAACGCACAAATATTTCCCAAAGTTCTTTTTAAAAACTGTAGAAGTGGCAAAATAGAACAGAGCAAAACGAATGTCAGCACCAGCAGTCTTAAATTCCCCTGTGGAGAACCGTTACTCGCTCCCATTCAGTCACTTCTTCAGAGGTTTTGTTGGTGCTCTCAGGGACCTGCAGCAACTGCAGGAGCAACTGTGGGAGAAAAGGAGCCACACAGGGGAGAAGTTAACACTTCCCTTTTCTGTATTAGCTGGAAATTCTGAGAAGTGTTCCAATGGTAGAAGACAGTGAGAACTCTTAGGACTTAAAAGCCACTGGATAACATCGCAAGTTGATATTGCCACTGTGCCCCCTTTTTGTGCACCTATTTTTGTTGCTTTTCAGTTGACAGCTAGGCAATTGGCAGGTGACATCTCTATGCAAGTTAGCTTATAATCAGTCTCCTTTCTCAATCTGTTTGCCTACTTTGCTTCCCTTTGAATAGCCATTGACAAGGCAGACCTGCTCATATCAGACAGCCATAGATGTGAACCTGTGAAAATCGAACCGTGTGTGTGTGAACCAAGTTGCCACTTGAGCAATGGTGGAGGGATTGTCAGAGTGATTGCAAAGATGTGATCACGGAGTGGCAAGGTGTTTTTGCTGCTTGGGCTGAGCATCTCACTAGCTGATCCTTGTAATCCATGACTGACTTTTCTCCCAGGATGGGACAACATGGCAACCCACTGTGGGTTGAACAACCCCTAGAACAAACCATGGATTGTCAGTGTGGCTTGTTGCCCTTAAATAAGCCGCCCGATGGGAAGTGGTCTGGGTATGAATGACATG
>NW_025335568.1:44231283-44250948 GCF_004798865.1 Varanus komodoensis
CATGTCATGTGAACCAGGTCATTCAAGAACTATTCCATATTTTCCTCAACAGATTTTCTTTGATGTAAAAAAGAATGGAAGGTGAGGAAGAGAACACAGTAGAATTATGTTTACAAAATTCCATAAATCAGGTGGAGCGATCAAATCTGAATGCCTCATCCAGGAGCACCATAGAAATCTCTGAATAAATCTGCCCAGATTGGTAGCTCCTATGGCATTACTTCTCCACCTTTGAGTTTCATTATTTAATTGTACCACACTGATTCTTCTCCATGCACTTCCAAGTTCTTACGTTTCCCACCACTGGCGTCAGCAGCCCACTTCTTTCTGCCCCAATTGTAAGCCTGAGGTTACAAGCAGTTAGATATTGCCAACCCCATTGCGTCTCTTCAGAGATTCTATTCAGGTTGGGATAATGCAACAGTTCAGGGAATCCTAAACTTTATAGGCCTATAAACATAACCTGACAGGTCTCTACTTATTGGTTTCTGTCTAATCTACTTAGAAAAAAGGAGGGGCAGCTTTGTATAACCATGTATTGATGTTATGGATTCCATTTTTCCCATACCCTTTACCTTTCCAGAGTACTTAATTAAATTCCAAAAGTAAATAGAAAGAGCCCCAGTATGAAAGGCTCTTCACTGAGTGGCTACTTTCTACTTTCCCCTAAACAGCACATTAACTTTTGACTTTTAGATTCAGTATTCCCTTAAATCCCACACTGAGCCTAGCCTTAGAATACTGTTAAGTATTAGCTGAATATCAGCCGAGGTGATCCCAGATTTATATTTTAGTTTAGACTATTCAATAGCTAACATTTTAGGCCTTTTCTGAAGGTTCTTCCCCTCTCCTGAACTGAGCAAGCAGGCATATATATTCCGTGAAACCTGGAGTGGTAGGGGACAATTTGTTACGGCTTTCCAAGGTCCCCAAAGGCATCAATTAACTAAAAACATGGGCAGTGACAGTGCAAACAAGAAGAGTTAACCCCCCACAGTTATTCTTTATATAAGTCAATCCACCCACCTCATTCCCTCCCTTCCCATCCCCTTCATTTTCCTTTCTAATGAACAGGGATAGATACTTCTGTCTACTGAGACGGTCTACTACAATGACAATTCGCTGGCTCTCCCCAGGTGATTTACTTTTCAAGCATTGCCCACTTATTGATCGCCCCTCTGACAAATTTCAGCACATGCATAGTTCTGACAAACATTTCTGTAGATGAATCCCTCCTGCCGGTCAAAGAGGAGGATTATTTTTATGCAGTATATTTCAATAAACAACTCCATGTGCCAAGCCAATTTCAGACAAACTGCATGACAGTCCAGGGAGTGGAGGTGGGTGGGAAAAGAAAGAAAGCTCGTCAGCCCTCATCAAGTTCCTAGGGAGAACACCTCTGGAGACCTCTCAAATGTTATTTGAAAAATATTATTCTTGCTGATATTTCAAAATCTGCTATGCTACAAAAAATGCTTTCAGGTGAGTCGAGAGCAAATGCAGTTGAGAAGAAAAACAATCCATGTATGCCTGGGGAGATCAGCAACCAGCCTCCTCCCTGTGGAAACCCACAGGCAGGACAATAGTACCTTGCTATGCACGTTTGCAGCAAGCGGAGCACAGGGGTAAATTGGCCCTGATACTGGAGGGAATATGTACCGTTGGCCTCTCATTGGCCATGCTGGGAGCAGGATGCTAGGCTAGAAGGTCTGATCCAGCAGGACTTTATGTTTGGGCCAAAGGCACTTGGAGAAGAATCAACACACTTTTAGAATTCTGTTTTGCTTTGTAGGGATTAACAGCACTACAAAGGCCATATTTTTCTTCAGAGGACAGCTTTAGTCATTGCAATGAATGAGGGAGACACGCAAAAAGCATTGCCAGAACTGAATTCCAGATCAACTTCCACTCGCAAGGAAATGCCTTCTACCTATCTTATGCCACAAGAGTCAGCATGTTGTTGTAGCAATTTGGCCTACACACAAGCACTTTCTCAGACCTCAAATTCAATCTGCATGGTGTTTTTTTTTTTGTCATAATGGGGAAGATGCTCATAATCCTCTAACAGGTCAAATGCAACATCCCTTGTTGTTCTTAGCACCATTACTCTACCGTAGTGCCAGCCCTAAGCCAACACTACTTTGAGTCTGAAAATCATTGGAGTGAAGCATACCCTAATGAGATCTCACTCACAGAAGCTGCAGGTCAAAAGTCCTCTCCTCTTGCTTGCTATGTCCGCAGCAGGAAGGAGAAATAAGACAGCATGGGCAGTCTAAATGATAAAACATTTTTGTTCTATTACATTTCCTACAATGAATGGCAAATTATGAACCTTAAGTAAAAACTGGTGATGATGCACCTTCATGAGGCTAAGAAATTGCAATATATTACTTACTGCCTTTGTTAAATACATGCCCATGTTCAAATGTTTGTTCTTATCTTCTGAATCAGTTCAGTCAGTAAGTTGGTCACCCTTTTGCTATTGAATAGAATATGGTTGTTTCCCCTTTTGAAAGGGCCTTTGGCAAAGAGCCCTTTGCTCTTCCTTGTAACAATGTGAAAAAAAGCCCTGGGACTAAGAAGAGAGTGGTCACAGGCTGAGAGACCTTTGTACAGAAGCACTTGCTTAGTATTCATTTATTTATTTCATTTCTATGCTGCCCAAGAGCTGAAACCCTTTGGGCAATTCAACATTTTTAAATGTGAAATATTTAAAACAATCTATTTCAATAAAATACTAGACCTGCTAAAGACTGCTGACGTAAATGTCCTATCATTTGTCATTAAATGCCTGGGAGTAGAGGGCAGTCTTAACCTGGTACTGGAAAGATAACAGTGGGGAGACTGTTCTGTAATGGGGGGAACCACTTGTTGCCATCTTCTGAAAGGTGGAACTCAGAGGAAAGAACTCAATGTTGACTGCAGTGTCTAGCCAGATTCTTGCTGGGAGAGGTGCTCCATCAGGTAGTGCAGTCCCAAGCCATGTAAGGCTTTATAGGTTAAAACTAGCACCTAAAATCTGTCTCAGAACCACACAGACAAAGAATCCAAGTGGGCCAGAATTAGATTTAACATATATGATCCCAGTTATTAATTTATCTGCTGCATTTTGCACGAGCTACAGCTTCTTAATAATCTTCAAGAGTAGTTCCACATAGAGTGCCTTGCAGTAATCTAACCTGAAGAGCATAGATCATTGAAGCAGGTCACCCCTGTCCAGGTTGGACCACCAGATGAAGCTGGTAGAAGGCATTCTATGATGCTGAGACCACCTGAGCCTCAAGTTACTCCCAAGCTGTGGACCTGGGCCTGCAAGGGGAATGCACTTGAAGGGCCGTGCAACCCTATGCAGACAGGTTGAGTACCTTCCACTTTCTCAGAAGAACCATAGCAGTGTCTTAGTTTTGTTTGGATAGCCCTCAGCCAGTTATTTTGCACACTCAGGCATATCCATAGGCTCACCTGATGAGGATGAAAGGGCGAAGCATCAGCAAACTTATAGCAATGCACTGCAAAACTCCTGATGACCCCATTCAGTGGTTTTATGTAGATGCTGAATAGCATGGGGGACAAGACAGATCCCCTGAGGAACCCCATGCTGGAAAATCCATGTGGCCAAGCAAATCCACACGTAAATCCATGTGTCTAAGGAAAACAGACTTGACCTTAAAGAAAAGCTTGGAAATTTATTGGGTACTTGAATTGCCCAAAGACAGGGCTGAAACTTTTTAGGGACAGGCAGTGGAACCTGTCCATACATTAATGAAGGAGAGAGAGAAACATGGAGCACTGCAAGTACTCTGTGTGTGCGTGTTAGGGTGGGAGAAAAATGGGAACATGCCAGACAAAAAGAGAGCTGTCCACTTTATAAGAATAAATCCCACAACCGTGACAAACTCAACTACTATGCATCCAAATATCCATGAAAATGGGGCGGGGGGAGTCCAAAACTAGAACGCACACTAGTGACAGTGGTTAACCACATCGCTAGTGAACATGGTTAACTAATCAAGTATGGTTGACCGTGCAAGAAATCCACCCTGCCCCTCCACCCCAGTTCTTCCTCACTTGAAGCACTGGTGTTGGCATTCTCCGGGGTATAGTGGCCAGTGCCTGAAGAGGGCCTGTTCCATCAGTGCATTGCTGTCTTCTACTGAGCATTATCATTGTTAACACCAATCGGAAAGGGTTTTGCAGGGTCTCAGGCTGACATCCTCCCTAGCTCCAGTTGGAGAAGCCAGGGACTGAACTGGAACTTTCTGCATGCAGAGGATGCATTTTGCCGTGCAGTTAGAGGTGCTGCTGGAGCAGTGGCTGTAGGGAATATAGTGGTCATGGCAATGGAGGCAGTGCTGGGCGTCTCGATGGCTGCAGGATGCGGAGGATAAGGCTGCACCCTCCCAATCTACCGCTTGATTCATGTGGCTCACCATGGCTCATGGCAGGGCCTGCTGTGATTGTCATACTTTACAGACATTATTAAAATTGCATAGATAATGCTAAGCTGGAAATCATGAAACGCATCCTTAGTGATTGCTAGACTCCAACACCATCCAGGTGTGCCCAAACCATAACTGCAGACTGAAATTCAATATCTGGTTGGCTGGCATTTCATGACTGGTTTTCAGCATTCCCAGTAAGAACATAGGAAGAACAGGAGAGGAAGGACCTCCCTGGTCCAACATTCTTTTCTCACCGTAGCCAACCAGCTGTCGGGTGAATCCACAAGCAATACAATCAAACCTTGATCAACATTGTAGTACCTACTTGATATTAGAGGCACCCAATAAACACATGCAACACAGTCCCCTGAACCTCATATGCTGACTAATTAAGCACCTAGTCCCTATTTTAAAGTTAATTGTGTCTCAGTTTTCTGACATTAAATACTGAAATGGGGGTTGGGAAACCTTTTTTTCTGTAGAGGAAGGTATCCCTGTTATGGGCTACATGCCAGTGGTGGAGAAGGCCAGAACTAAAACTGACTGGGCCCAATCCAAAATTGGACAGGACCACCCCTTTTCTCTCACTTTTCTTCTGCTACCCTGTTTTCTTGCTTCTTGGCCCCTTTCTTTGTTACCTTCATCTCTCACTCTCTTTGTCCTTTTTCTTTCTTGCTCATCTGGCTGTTAGGAGAAGGACAAATTGCTCTTGCCAGAGGCCTGAACTGATCATTTTCAGAAGACTTCCCCTCCAGTTTCATTGTGCATCTATTTCAATTTCTCCAACAGCTTTTCCTCATGTTCTCCTTCTCTCTTGGACTCTCCTGACATACATGGAATGGTTGAGGGCTGCATGAATGAATACAGAAGGTGTCTTGTCCAAATTTCATAATTTTGGTTTGGTTTAGTCCAGGTTGGCCCTACCATTAGACAGACTGAGGCAGCTGCCTTGGGGTGGTCCATGCTGGAAAGTGACGGCATGGTGTAGAGCAGGAACTGTAGCTCATGTGGCTTGCCCTCCACCCCTTAGGGCAGACTGCAGTCTTCAGTGCTGTGGAGGATGCTGTCCCAGTGCCAGCGCTGAAGAACGATTAAACTGCCCGTCTTTAGCTTTCCTGCGCAGAATGAGAGGAGCACCATCTTGCTTTTTGCTTCAGACAGCAAAGTATCATGAGCTGGCTGTAGATTTGATCATGTAAACCGGACAAGGACTTTATCCTTTTGGCTTCCTCGTACAGGCAAATGGAAGCCATATGGACCGCTTTCATTTTGTTCTCTCCCAGTTCTGCTTCACTCTAAGACATACTTCGAGATTTCTCCCACATATTGAAAGATTAGTCTTGGAGGAACACTTTCCTACTTAAAAGCCAACAATGGTTTTGCCAAAATGTCATGCCAAAGTATACAGGCCATCGGGTGCCGCAATTCTATTCTGTTTATATCCCATTCATTTGCCATGGGGATCCCTTGGGCTCTTGCACTTGCAGAATCCTGCCTAAAGCCTTCAAAATAAGGCATTTGGAGAGCGAACACTTTCACTACTAAGGGGTTGATGGTTATTGAAGTAGAATCTGTTAAAAAATGAAAAAATGGGCTTGTTGCTACATTGTGATCTCTTACGATAAAGATAAATGCTAACTTTTGGCTTATAGCACAATGCCTCTTACACTTAGAACACTGACAGACATTCCAATAGCCTTTTTTTCCTTCATCCAAAAGGTGTTTTAAGTGGTTTTGTCATTATGTGCAATTTTAGGGATAATGATCCATAAAAAGGACTGTTTCCACACACACACACACACACATGCACATACACACTCACTTGCAGACACAGAACACACCAACTAGAGGCCACAAACTGCACACGTACTTCTGTCACAGCCACTGCAGATAAAAAGACATTCTTTTTTCCCTACTCTGAAATGCTTCTCTTTCACAGTGATTAATTTTGGCCTCTTAATCATACAAGTGAGAGTGCATTTTATCTTTTAATTTATTCTGACTGCTGAAATGCGCCAGCTGCATAATGGGAAGTTTGTTGCCTTTCATCTGAATTCTTATCTTTATTAAATCACTAGTATTATTACCACCAAATAAACAAATGAATAAACACACACAACACTTATCTACTTGTAGTCAGTAAGTCACTGAAACAGACAGTTCACTCTTAATTTTCATGGGCGGGAGGAGAGTGGAGGAGAGATAACTCTGCTATCTCAGTTTAGGTCACCAGGGAAATTAACTCCAATGCTATCAAATCTGTCGCAAAAGCTACCCCCCACTGGATGAGAGCTTGAACCTCCTTTGATTATACCCTTTCTATAGACACCCAGTAGAACAGTTCATTGACCTTTCTATTAATTCCACTTTTGGGATTATAAAATAGGGAGCTTGTCCTTTTCCTCATAACTTTCATTTGCCCTTTATCACAAATGCATGTAATTTGCCCCAGGATCCCCCACCCTGTGTAACTACTGCAGTACCATGGGCTAGTTCATATTTAAAAGTATTATGAAGATTAGGATTAAGGTTCAGTCAAAAGACCACCTACTCCAGACCAGCTCCATCACTATATGATCATTAAGAGGTGAGTGTTGTGTACTTCAGGCTTTATCCCATCTTCAAATCTCCAGATTGCACACAGAAGATGTTTGTGGCATCCTCAGACTAATTTGATTGCTGACAGATTTCACTGAGCTCATGAAAACAGATTATCTTGACACATGGAAAGGGACTGCCATGTATATAGGAAACATTTTACCAGGTCAGATGATTTGTCTGTTTGGTCCAGTCCTGCCTATTCTGGCTGTGACTCTCCATGGTTTCAGGGGGAGGCCTTCCAGTCATCTGACCTGTTTCCTGGTTCCTCTTAACTGGAAATGATGTGCACAGCACCTATTCTACCACTGATCTTACAGCCCTTCCCTGAACACCTCCATGATGATTTCAAACTTTGCAGTACAGTTACACACATACATGCTCCAGTTCTCTTCCTCCTTCCCTTCCTCTCTCCACAGATAAGTTCACTTAACTTCTGCATATCTGATCCACCTCAGCATGAATTTGTTTGATTGCTTGTTTTCTAGCCAAAATTAAATACAAATAAATTGCCCAGGTGTTCTGTCATGCACACAGATCTCAATTTGCCAACTGAATGAACTCTCATCCACTGAAGGTATAATCCAAGGAATGTCAGATATAAGACCAAAAAGACTTGGATTCCCATCTCTGCCCAACCACAAAGCCATTGGATGACATTGAACAACCTCTAACCTCACTGTTGTGAAGATAACATGGAAAATTCCATTCACAATGCCCCAAGTTCCCCTGAGGTACAAAAATATGACTAATAAACAAGTCATACTCAATGAAAACAGAATGCTGTTTCACTAACATGTAATGTAGAGGAGGGCAGGAACGGTCTTCAGGAAAAATGGTACTGAAATTGCACTGCCGATTGGTCTCTTAAAAAAAAAAAAACAGCATCTACACACTCTGGTGCTGTAGAGCAGGAGTGGGCTGAAGGTCAACTGGGATTTATCTGTGGAACGTTGAATGATTAGCAGTAGATGAACAAGGGTTGCTTACTCCCAATTGTTTAACACCAGCTGCAACAAGAAGGTCTTTGCTACTTCAACCCATAACCTGTTCCAGCAATTGGGCTGTTAGAATCCTTGATCTACAGCAGGGTCAGGGAGCCTTTTCTCTGTCGACAGACATATTCTCTTGGGAGTAGTCTGTTGGCAGTCACATGGTGGTGGCAGGCTGGACAGAAGCCAGCAATGGATAGGATGATGCATTTTTCCTGTCTGTCCTTCTGTATGCCTCTCTTGGTCTCTCTTCCCATCCCAACACATTCTTTCCCTCCTCTTTGTCCTTCTGATAGCCTCTTCTCTCTTCCTTGCTTTTCCACAGTATCCAATGTGCTGCCTTGAGAGGGAAACATCACAACAGTTAAGAAGTCTGGATTAATCACTTGCAAAAGATTTTGGAATTAGACCAAAACCCACATGTGAGGACAGGTTACTCACCCCTGAAATATAGTAAGCCAGGTGGACTTAAGTTTGTATATGCAACTGATATTGGCTTTTGGCTAATGGAGTACAATAGCAGGCTCATAGCCAACCTAAAAGTTCAAGGTGGACTGCTAAACACAGAATTTATCTAGTTTGTAGGTCTTTCAACATTAAAATTGTAAAGCTTTTTATTAATCGCATGTTCTGCAATAGTTATGGTTCTTGCCACCAATGAACAAAAACATTTTTAAAAAGCAAAAATAACCTACATATAGAAAATTAAGAATGATCAAGAACAGGGATATTCTTATCTTATAATCATGCATTTGGAAAGGGCCATTTACGAAGTCATTGTGTCCAACCTGCTGACCAATTCAGGAATCCAGTTTAAAACATGACTTATGACTGTCCAAACCCTCCAGTGACATATAGCCCACCTCCTCCCTAGCCAGTTGGCTCCATTGTCTGAGTACTGTGACCATTAGGAAGTTTTTTCCTGATGTCTTCTTGTGCCTTAAATTCATTATTTTGTGCCATACTGTCTTGGATGCTAGAGAACAACTTATGGCCTTCTTCCATATGACAGTCCCTTAGATAATGGAATGGGGATGTTGTATCTTCCCTCGGTGTGCTCTGCTCAAGGCTAAATAGATCCAGTCCCTTTGATCTTTCCTCACTGGACTTAATTTCTAGCCCTCTGACTGCTTTTGTTATCCTGTGCTGAACTTTTTCTAATTTATCCGAATCCTTCAAAAGGTGTGGTGTCCAGAATTGAATACAGTATTTGAGGTTAGATCTGATTAGCAGAACTAATCAGATAGAGTGGAACTATTACTTTCTGTGATTCAGAAATGATACTTCTATTGATGCAATCTAAAATTGCGTTCTTTTTATATTGCAGCCACATCACACTGCTGACTCATATTCAGCTTGTGATTGATTAAAAATCCAAGATTCTTCTCATTGCTACTATTGTCAAGCCATTTTATACCTGAGTATTTGATTACTCTTTCCTAAATGAAACTGTGCACTTGTCTCTACTAAATTTCATTCTGTTATTTTCTGCCCAGTGTTCCAATCTATTTTGATCCCCCCTCATCTTCTAAAGTATTCTACCAAATCTGTGTCACTTGTAAATGTGATAAACTTTTCCCTTCCCACTGCTCCACCACATCTTTTTCCCTTCTTCCTCTTGGGTTTTTCAGGGATTCTACTTATCAGTGATGAATTTATTAAAATTAACTTTCCTAATGTTCACAAGAGGTTATGAAGATGTTTTGATAGTGCTTCATGGTGAGCAGATTCACATGCTTCCTAACTGCTTTAAAAGTGTTGTAGAAAATCAGTACCATTTTGAATGTTTTGAACCCCCTTCCAACACAGCCAATGAATTTAAATGCTGCCTTGGCATCCAGATTCTTCTGATATAGCAGGCATCTTACGGCTTTAAGATATCCTAGTACATTTAGCTTAATTTCAGTAAGAAAGAGAAAAGAAATGTTACTGATCTGACTGAGCAATTGAATAGCTTCAGTTTTTATGTAACAAAATGTTTCACCAGGTGCACTGATAAATTTGGGGATGTAAACAATAAATTCCTCATCTGGATGTACAAACTTAGCTGAATCCAAGCACTAATCCAATGTCAAACTAACAGGCATTTTAAAGAACTGCCTTTATAAAACTAAGCAACACACATCTTATTAAAAAGAATGCACAACTGTTAGCATAAGTTAGACAATTCCTTCATCCCTGGTAGACTCTTAATTGCATGTAGTATTAGGAATGTGTGGCAGATTCAGCCAGGACACTCAGCCCAAATAATAGCATTTGCAGTGTGAGTAGAAGAACAAGGGCTTGTGGTTTCCTAAACATTCCATCATAAACTTTGTTGTTGTTAAAAAAAAAAAAAGTGTGCTGAGAAAATTTAAGAGAGCTGCCCTAAGGCTATGATTTGTGCAATGCATAAATGCTCCAGCTTCTGTCTAGGGCTACTATTGTGCATCCGATTCTTCCCTTTCCACCAGCTACTTTTATGCAACCAGTTCGTGCTGGTGGACAGCAAGGACTGCAAGAAGGCAGATATTTCTCGCAAGATGGTCTGCCCACAACTGCTGCAGAAAGGGAGCCCATGGGCCGTCAGCAAAGGAAACAGTTAAACACTTGGAAAAAAGAAAACATAAAAGGCTGCTTGTAAGTGCACCTTCTTTCTTGGAAGCCCAGACTGCTAGTTACATGGGGACTAGTTGTACTTCCTCAGAGGTAAGGATGAAATGTTCTGTACATGCCTAAAGGTGCTCTCTTTGTTACGACTGAAGATTTTCTGGCTTGAATCTTGGCATAGAGAAAAGGTTCCAGGGCCAGATCCTGCTGAGCGCTGGCACTGGCCCAGCCCTGCATAGATTGTTGCTCTTGGATGGTCCTGCTTTCTCTCCAGAAGCTTTTCATGCAAATCATATATGTGTGTGTATATTTTAATGCCAGAAAAGTCAGATATAGTTCCTTTCTTAGTTCCTGTGCATTGGGCTGGCAGCCATTCATTTGTGCCAGATCTGACAAAGAACTTTGCACAATGCTTAGATGCCAATGACATTTCATCGGATTGATTTATACTGCTTCTTTTTTCCTCTGCACTCATCTGCTGGCACAACAGGTCTAAGAAGATGTGTTTAGCAAATGTCAGCAAATATTTTTAATCTTTAACAAGCAAAAAGAAAAAAGAAAAAGGCTTATACTGACTGAGATGTAATGAAACTTTCTGTCAAGATAAATTTAACACATTAAGCCTGCCTTGCTTTAGATCAATGCAGAAGCTGCTAAATAAAACAAACAAACAAAAAACCTAAAACAGAAGATTCACAAACATTGATCATGGCCAAATACACCCTGGCATTGTTAAAAGCATTTACTTCAGTTACATCTGTGGTCATTGGTCAGATCAATGAAACTCATTCTTTCAACAGCATCCAATTATCAGTTTACTGCAGAGTGAGCTTTCTAATAAATCAGTATACCTTACATAGAATTAGACAAAGCCAATATGAACATTAATAAAAAAAACCCTCAAAAACATTTTTGTTCCAAATTGCAGAAACTTCTGCTTAGCCACAACCACCACAAAAAGCCTGCTTGAATAACTAATCCCTTTATTCCAGGTTAATCTATAGATACTAGCACTTCAGAGCCATAATATTCATTTTGGTAGTTTATGGGGAGCTCTGTAATAGAATTTGATTAAGCACTTAGGACAGACGATCAATGCTTTTCTCTCATATTTACACAATAAAAACTGGCATAAAAGGTAGGTGAAGAAGAAGATAAATTTAGGCAGTATATGATTTTAAGAAGTCCACTGAATAATGTTTCTAACCACAAAGATAATTAAAATTTATCTTGTGAGCATCAGGAATTTAACAAGATCCTATACATGTTTACCCAGCACTACCATGACAATCCTGGATATGTCTACCCAGAAATAAGTCTTACTGAGTCCAAGAAGACTTATTCCTATGTAGCTAGGTATATAGGATTGTAGCTTAATACCACCAAATTTATTTATATACTAAATACATTTTGAGAATTGTGAGAATGGCCTGGACTGACAGAAAGACAAACAAGAGGGTCCTAGGGCAAGTCAAGACAGAGTCTTCTCTAGAAGCAAAAATGACAAACCTGAGGTTGTCATACTCTGGGCACGTCATGAGAAGGCAAGACTCCCTGGAGAAGACAATCATGCTAAGCAAAGTCAATGGCAGAAAAGGAAGCCCAACGATGAGATGGATCAATTCTATAAAGGAAGCCACAGCCTTGGGTTTACAAGACCAGAGTGAGGCGTGAAGGACAGGGCATTTTGGAGGGCATTGATTCATAAGGTTGCCATACATTGGTGATGACCTGGAAGCACATAACAATTCTCTATTCTTTCCTTGCACTAATTTTGAATCTGGATCTCCCTCTGGCTGCTTGGACAAACAGGCTGATAGAGAGAGCCTGTCCCTTCTGCTTGGGAGCAAGGCTTGGGCTGAGGATCACCTTGGAACACTATGTTTTATAAAAAGGACAGGTTGGGGGCACAGAAAATAACAGAAAGGCAGCTAGCTCTTTAACCTAATGGGATCAGCAGCTACAGAGCACAAGAGGTTTGACAGGGAATGATGCTAGGAAGCCAATCTGAGATAGTAGCAGGAAGGGATTTGGAACACATGAAGCTGCTTTATACTGAGTAAAACAACTGGTACATCTAGTCAGTACTGTCAAGACTGATTGGCAGTGGCACCTTTCTAGGGTTTCAGGCTAGGGATTTAACCTGGGACTTCTGCATGCAAAGCAGGAGCTCTTAACAGGAAGTTAGGGTTAGGTTTAATGGCATGTACCTGCAGTCCGGTGGTCCATTTTAAGCATGCCTAGATACCCAAAATAAGTGGGCTGAACAGATGTAGGAAAATAGGGGGAAGGTTTGCCTCTACTCAGTGGTATAAATACATATGTGTAAACTCTACTTTGGAATACTTGAAATCACGTTTGTACATAGAACAAGTGAGTTGGATCCAGGATTTCCCTTCCATGAGAATAAGGTCTCAGCTTGCATAAGTATTTTTGGAGATCCCTCTTTCCCCACCCCACAGCTCATCCCATTCAGCCATGTTTCCTGACTCTCTGTACCACATTTTCAAGGGGCTATAGCTGCTGCTGTGGGAAGGATGGAGCGGGGAAGGCCACTTCCATCAACACAGGAACTCATACAGCATCCTTTTTCCATAGCCCCCTAGAGGGATTTCCATTTGGGAGAGCCATAATCTTGTTGCTGTCTTCTGTAGCACAGAATGTGAGCTCTGATTGTCTGAACACAAGCTAACTGTGATATTTCTAAGAACTTCTATGGTGTTTTTTTTAAAGAAGGAACTTGTTTGCTATTGGTGTTCACAATTACACTATAGTCTGTGTTTAAGTTGTGTCTGTTGCTGCCACTGCAGAATAAACCTGGTACCTTTAAAACGTCACTTTAAGGTGATCACCTTCTGCCTGCGATTTGTGCTTTGAACTATGGCCTGGTCTCCCAGTGACATCACAATATTATTATTGTTTGTTCAGTTCCTTGTAAAAGAAAAAAGTTCCTTACTGTGGCTATGAAATCAGAACTTTGAAAGAAAGGAAGAGAGAAAGATAGCAGGATGATCAGAAGGAAAGGAAGACAGGTTTCCTTTTACTTTAATGGATGCACAGAAGTTATTTTGGTGAGTGCCTCTTGTCTCCTGGATATCATCCAGCATTAGGAAAAAAAACCTTTTTCCCATATACAGGTATTTGAAGTTTTGAAATAGATGTTATCTGACTATCTGGAATTAAAGTTGGGTCCTGAAAATGCTAGAAACTATTTCCTGAAGGAAGGTCTTAATGAAGATTCTCACAGTGGCTTTCCATCTCCTCCACCCTTTCTCTGCCAAACACTAAATTAGAGTGATCAGCAAGTGGAAAATCAGGGAAACCAACAGTACTTCTTGCAACACATCTCCAAGGCATTTTGTATGTTGAAGATGGCATCAGAGGAGGAGTTATTCCGCAACACCTCCAGCAGAATGCCTTTATATACTCCATTAAGCTTCTATTTTACTATCTTGAGATTTTCCCTGGACAGCTCTTGTGCAAAATATTATGTCATAAAAATAGAAGATACTACCAGAAAGACTGAACTGATGATTTATTCTGAAACAATGCTGAATCAATGCCTCCATTATATTCACTAATACTGTGATATAGAGGGTAATGTTTTTTCTCATGTGGATAAGATACAGATCACTAGGGGTGATTTACACCCATGGGGAAAAGGCACTACATAGCAACGAATCCAAGATATGACAAGCAAGTTGTGTATTGCTGCACACTGAATTCTGCCTAGATAAACAACTGCCTTTGAAATCACATATACAGGAACTTATCAGTACGTCATGAAATGCGGTCACAGGTTTGCTGGTTTGAATACTGGTTTGAAAACAGTAACACAGGAAGCAGTTGTTACACTCAGACCAAGGTCCACATGTGCAGCTTCCAAGAGAATTTCACATCAAAGACAAAATCCCACCGTCAAAGGTGTTCTCACAACCTACTTTATTTAAGACAAACTCAGCTTTGATTAAATGAATGTTAGCTTTCAGCCACCAGGGCCATATGAGGAGGTAGTTATGTGGATGCCAGTGGCGTACATGGCTGAGGATCAGCACAGGATGCTTCAAGGTTACAGTTGGCGCATGACAGAATTATTGAATTTGACCTGTTTTACTTTTTCACAGAAGGAAAAGTGTTAATCTTCTTATTGCACATACTGTATATGCTTGAAGAAACTGGGGGGGGGGGCTTGGGAGGGGAGGTGTTAGAGTATCTCCAAATCACATAATCCTGTTCACCTTGCTGCCAATTGTTAGTGGCTCCACAGAGTTATGGCCCCAACCAGAATTAAGGTTAACTAAAGCAAAGAATAATAATGGACAGGCTGTAATTGGCAAGCACAGGAAGTAAACAAATGAATAGGATACTGGCAAGTGGAACTGCTGGAGAGCACTGAAGCACAGCTTCAGCATCCGTCCGTCCGCAGCACAACACAGATAAGCATAAGAACTGCAAGATCTGATTATGAGATGAGATAACAGGCGAAGTAGGAAGGTGGAACAGGAAGCAGCGAAAGGGGCTAAACCTCACACACAGGTGGCAATTGCACTGGATGATTCTCTTGATCAAACACCCTTTTGAAAGCACTGGGGTGAAGATAAAGAAGGAACCAAGCCTTCAGTGTTAATGTGCTGGTTGTTAATTCGGAGAGGAAGCCTCATTTTTAGGCATATATTCTCAAGAGGGAAAGCATGCACTGGAGAGAATTTGCCAGATATTGCTTATAATTTCAGTTTGGGCTTTCTTGTATCATTGCAAATGTTCACCAGGTGCTCTAGCCAAATGCTGGCTATGTCAAAGCCTCATTCTGGGTGAGGATTGTGTCATCCTGACTCATGGCAGCCCTTCTGCATTGAAGGTATGGCCTTTATGGAAAAGTTCCTTGACAGAGGCCATTGTTGACCAGCAACTATCATGCATTGTCTAGTCCAGTTTTTGCCAGGCTTCACCACTTCAGATGAGGGTTGGAGAGTGCATGTTTCAGTGCTTTGCCATCCCAAAGTGAATAATCCTTCAGTGACCTGCACTGACAAAGTAGGCACGGCAGAGAGACTGCTAGAATCATTCAGGGAACTATGAAACATTCAAACATGTGATTCCCACACTGGCAATCTGAATGGTGTGCTTTCTATGCAGGTTTGTGCTTAAGGCTGTTAATATGCAAAATAAATTATTTGTAATTACAATTTCACAGTGTATATTGCTTTCTGTTCCACATCTTTCTCACATTTGTGGCAAGTGTAACACTGAAGTCATTGTACATAGTTGGAACATATGCCCTCCCATCCCTTGAGATCAGCAATGGATGCCCTTCTCCAGGAACACTCTGTGAATGATATTAGGAGGGTGAATACCCGGAGGAGGGCTTTCTCTGCGGTGGCGCCCCATCTATGGAATGCGCTCCCCAGAGAGGTCCGCCTGGCGCCGTCGTTATTTGTTTTTCGGCGCCAGGCTAAGACCTTTTTATTTAAAACTTATTTTAATTGTTAAATTATTGAATTAATTAGGATTTTAAAACTTTTAGCCGAGAATGCACCGGGGGGTTTAAAATTTTTTAAAATTGTTAATTATTATTATTTATGTATGTTTTTATGTATTCTTTGTGAGCTGCCCCAAGGCTTTGTTGTGATGGGGGCAGCATAGAAATGTTTTAAATAAATAAATTAAATAAATAAACAGATAGTCCTATAACCTTCCTCAAGCCTGGTTGTACTGGACTGGAAGTGTCTTGCTGGCAGGATTGATGTGAATTATGGTCCAGCATAAAGGGAGGTGGCTGGCTGGGGAAGGCTGACCTGCACTCAGAACTGCTTACAACCCTATTTTCCATCAGTGTCATTCCTATGTATTCACTACCTGTCACATTCTACATTTCCCCAGAGTACCGTGAATTCTTGTTTCTTGATGGCTGCAATGATACATTTCCCCAAGACAAACTGTGTGTGGATGGAAACAGAGTATGATTTCAGACACTGGGCACTGTTGATTTTTGTTTGTTTCTGAAGTTTCTTTCTCTTCTCTTTTTTTTTCTTTTTTTTGGTTAGGCAAGTAGAATGAACACCAATTATTTAAAAACCTGGCTGATCAATTAAAATTGATTCTAGTTTGCTCCCCATTGATTGCAATGTTGAATATAATAGAATGTTTCAGCCCGGTGTCAATGATTGCTAAGTTGAAAGCTCCCCATGACACTTTAGTCTATGGCGGTAGGATATCCCTTTAAAATGGCAAGATGAAATGCAAATTTCCTTTCTGTAGGCACGTGTGCGAAAATGGAAGTCTGCTAAGCCCATAACTGATTGTGTAAGCTGTTCTCTTGCACTGTATATTCCATTTAACATTTATTATAGGCTATGGCAGGGGGACTCCAAAATACAGAGCATTTTTAAGTTCTGCCAGAAATATAGCCTTGCTAACAAGCATTGCTTAGTTAAATAAGACTTTGGAAGACAGATGCTCAACCCTATCCAGTAAAGGTTCATTTTAGTCTGTGGAGAAGCTGTTTTAGAAACTGACAGTATAGCTTTTCTGAAATTATTAATAAAGCACACATATTTGGGAATTCAAGAAAGGCCACTCCCACAGTGTTAGGTACAAATGTCATTGATTTCAACATATAGGCATTCACCATTTAATAATTTATCCTGTTGTTTCATGGCATTCAAATGGCTTCAGTGATCATTAGGCTGACTGCTTCTGAGAACCCTGCACCTGTGGCAGAAAGTAGGATGAGCAGGTGGGCAGGAGCAGGTGGGCAGCCAGTCTGACTAAGTGACTTAGCAAGTAAGGGAGTGGCAGCTGGTTATGCAGTTGTGCTAACCAGGCGACTGGGTGAGTGGCCAGTAGCAACCTGGTCAACTCGTGTAAGGTGGCAAGTTTGGCAGGGCGTGAGCAATACCTCTGATACCGTGCAGCTAGCTCCCAGCATCAGCCGCTTAGCTGTCCTAATGGCTTCACCAGAAACCTCAGCCTGGGGCCTCAGTGTTGCATTGTGCAAAGCTAAAATGGCAGCTCCCAGCTGTTCTTGGAATGCTGCTCTCACTGCTATTTCCAAGGTGACCCACAGGGCATTTTGCCCAGGTGCTGTCAGACATGGATGATGCTTAGAATCTTGTGTCTGAAAAGGGAAGCTTCTAATAAGATGGCATGTGCTCTGTATGTTTTTGTAGGTGATAATTTTAAATATAATAATCACCACCACCTTCCAAATTATTGGGGTGCCTTTTTTGAGGAAAGCTTTGATTTTGAGAATACTTTAAAAAATAATTTGCATAAATTTTCATCCTTTGGTGGGGTGCATATGCTTTATAGTTGCTGTTCAGTCTGGTGCTTATAGTGAGGAGACCTCCATGAAGATGATGGCTATATTTAGCATCAAATTAAATCATCTCTGAATGTGTCTAAATGGCAAATACATTTTGATCGCCATTGCTAGCAAATGGCACTAGTGGTTTCCTATGAATATCTAATGCATCCATACTGGAATGAAAGCCAGCTTCAGAAAAGTTCACAGACAACGCAGTGCTTCACAGAGCATCATAGCATGTGATGACACTGGATGACATCAGTTATACCTATGATAACATCATCTAATGAAAAGTAGGTATCTGGGTGAGCATCCAGGATAGCCCACTCATTGGCTGGATCCCTTAGTCTGATCCACTGAACTGTTCCTTCATTGTGGTCTTGAACTAGGTGGCTTTTCCTTTCATTCCAACCAGCCTTCTCCGCAGGTGTCCTCCAGATGTGTTGTTCTACAGTCCATGCCACCTCCTGGCCAGCATGGCTAATGCAAATGATGCAGGTTGATGTCCAACATCTTCTGGGCAACCACAGGTTCCTCATCCCTGCATTAGCACATTTGTTTACTTTCTGGATTCCCTTACCAATATAGGATTTCCTCTCTTAAAGAAAAATGGTTACTCATCATCTACTGATTTGTAGAAGGCAACTTGATCCACCAAGTTGTGCAAGTCAACATCTGTTGCAGCCTTCCTTAAAGTCTATTGGTTATTCTGACTGTGGATGATTGTCAATGTACTCTAATAGCTCAGCAGAGCACTAGGCCAGGGAAGGCTGCTCTGTTATTGGAACAGACACTCCAGTACTCACATTCTGTAGTTCTAGAAATTGGTGTTCCTTATTTGTGCCAGCATGATGGGCTGAAAATGGCTTTGAAATGAATTTTTGAGTTTAAGTCATATCCAAGATCGGTTCAGTATGCACAGTTCATGAAATTAGTGCCACAGCTTGCTTTAGTATTGCAAATAGCCAAACTTTTAACATTCAGATCATACGTAATGAAAATTCTCACCACTTAAATATAAATCTTTTGCAAGCTCCATTAGCATATGTTTTACTATGTTTGTATAGCACTCCATTGATATCTGATATACATTAGGAATTAACATTTAGGAACCTAATTAAGGAACATTTAAAAGAAAAACTAAGCTATTAATTTTTAAGACAAATGCACATAGAGAGAACAGCAGCTTTAAAACAAATCTTTCATTTTCCTGTTGCAATTTATACTCCAACATTTCATCTCTCCATGTGTTTATTCTCTACAAGTAGATAACCTTCAAGCATATTTGCAAGACAGAACGGGATAGTTCAGTACTGAGATTCTCTGTATGCAACCCATTTATTTATACACAGATAATTAGATTCTACTACCAAACAATCTTTTACCTTGTCTGTTAAATGTACATTTATATGGCTGATTAAATTCCAACCACAAGATGCAGACAAATAAACTCAATTGAAATTGATTTAGGTTTAGCTTAAAAACAAACTGCATCAATGTAAAATAATGAGATCATGAATAATGGGGTTGGTTTAACATTGCAAGAATGATACTAGCCCCACTCCTCAGGTTTGCACTCTTTTCCGTCCTCTAAGGAGTTCAAAAACTTTTGCTTTCATGCTTGGTTTACCACAGCTTACTATCCTTGTTTAAACTGGAAAAAACATGTGGCTAATTTTAACCTTGATTAATGGCAACAACCCAACTTCAAACCATAGTTTATGAAGCTGGCTTGTTT
>NW_025335568.1:44251048-44461429 GCF_004798865.1 Varanus komodoensis
TCCCAGCATCACTTAGATTATGGCTGAGTTCATGGGCCAGTCTTGGATGTTTCACTTAGTCTAACCAATATTGCTTTCTGGTAGTGCCTCTTAAGAATTGGCAGGCTTGGGTTCCTGCTGAAGGCCCACACATCCCAAGAGAGGGTCTCTTGACAACAGCCTCCTGGAAATGCTCCTCCGCTTCACCATGGCTACCTGTTCATCCCTCTTCTTCTCTTTCAGACCAGACTCCCTGGAGTTTATGGGCACAATCACCTATGTGTTCAGGAAGAGAAAACTTATGGCATTGCTAAAGGTAAGCATGGGGAATTCTGGGAATTGTAGGAATTCTCTTTGCTAAACATACATAGGACTGCACCATTAATGGCAGGTAGGTCTATCAACAGCCATGAGCCACAGTATTAACTCAATGGAACCTCTTTATACAGGTATACTTTAATACAGGAGGAACAAACAAGAGAAGGGAAAAACAAACAAGGAAATCTTTCAGCCACCTGTGTGACTGAAAGATTCTCAAAAACTAGTTAACTGATTGGTAGTAAAATATAATCTTTTGAAAGCAAAGCACCGATCTTAAATGATAGCTGTTCAGATAAAAGGCATCTGTCTGGCTGCTGAAGCAAACAGACTATTTGGTGGATCTTGTTCTGACTATCGCAATCTTCTCTCTGGTTTGATGCTGCCTCACTTTGGTCCACTGGTATAATTTTGGTGCTAAAATCGTTTGGCTATCTCATCATTCTGAACATGGCAGTCAATGGCTTATATCCCTTCTCTGCCTGCCTGCCCACTCTTGGATCCTGCACAGGTTTCTTGCTCTTGCCTTCAAATCCCTCTATGGCCTTCTTCATCTTCCTGCACTTATATCCTTATCTATCCCTTCCTGTGACTCACTCATCCAGCTTCACCATCATCAACTGTCCAAAGTCTCATGCTTCCCAGGATGACATCTATTCACTCTTACTGCCCTTTATGGCTTACCTTTTTCAGAAAGCCTTTGAATCAGCCACGTAGTCTTAATAGATATGGCCCAATTACAGAAAAAACATTCAAGGTACATTGAAATAAAACTATATTCTTCTGTGTTGACCCCTGGTTTCATTTCCCTTTTCTTCTGCCTTTCCAAGTGTCCATTTCAGATTGTTAACCCCTGTTGGTAGGACCTTAGCATGCCTGTTCTTCGGAAAGTTCTAGACAGATAGACAGATGGCATCAGTTGTTATTGTTGCTGTTCTTATTCCAAGCCACACTAAATGACCAGTTATCCTGCATCCAGTTTATACACTCTAAAAGAATTTTTAAATGCACAGATTTTAAACACAAGATTTTTTTCAGCATAAATGCAACTGCAAATTAGAATAGGCTATAATACCAATTATAAACTGAGCCAAAATCAATCAGGAACAGGCCAGAAATAAACCTCAGGGGGGACCAATTAACAGCCAGCACCTGTGTTAAACAACCCATCAAGTTGCATTAAGAAATATCATAGCTTGTTTCATTTCATCCTTCACACTGATGTCAGGTGATCAATAAACATTGGGTCCTTAATCTTTCTTCTCTGGAGGCTCCATTCAGTTGCAAACACAGAAAACTTAACTGAGGCCATCACTACCACCAGCAGCAGCCATTCACATGTAATTAAAAGTCATTAATACGGGATGTGATGCAGAAGTGAAATCAAATGGAGATTCCTGCCAGTGCAGATATTTTAGTCATCTTATATACCAGTTTAAGCATAAAGCGTCTTAGCTCTTTCCAGCTTTTGCAAAACAGTTGGCATAGCACACATTGGATAAATTTCCCATCTTCTCTATGAGGATGCCAAATTCATTTCCAAGACACACTGGCTTCTCCTTACATACATCGACTGAGTTGCACAGTCCTACACCAGGGCAGTTAAAGCCATAAAGGGGGCAATTATTAGTGGTTGGGGTGGGCAGGGGAAGAAGCAGGAAGTTTTTTTCTTTTAACCATATTAATGTGCCCATACCAGTGGCTGAAATTAGAAACCGTTTTAGGGTAGGAAATTAAAACAGAGTATGTTTTCATAAAATAGAGTTTGGAATTGCATTTCTGCCCAGACTACTGGGACTCTTGATAGGAACCTTTTGCAGCACCAGCAGCAGGGTAAACATTAAACAGATGGTCACTTCCTACTCTGATTCAAGGAAGGGGGTATATAAAAGATGATTTGAAAGAAAAATGATGATGAAATGTATGTATTTTACCAAAATGACATGTTTACCAGTCAAATGTCATTGACAACCAGAAATATTAAAGGAAAATATTCCTAGAAATTTAAATAAAATAAACAATTCACACAATAGATCTAAATTACCAAGGCATTTATGCAAATAGATATCTGGAACAACCTTTTGAAGGAAACATTTATGTGTGAAAGTGTCAAATTGCCATTACTTGTGTCAATCTGCTTCCCTTTAACAGTACAACCTGAGAATTAGGAATGCTGGTGACATATATTGATAATTTACCAGTTCTCCAGGAGAACTAGAATTTAAGATGACACAAAGATTACAGGCCAGTTCTTGTTCCTCAGTTGCTAGACACAGTGATAAAGAAGGAGCTAGGTGCATGGATAAAGCCTATTAAAATCTAGTGGTCAAATTTAATAGGAAAAAGGTTTGGTCTCAGAGCATTAGGAAATTGAGAAGAGAGAGACCAGTATTATGGGCAGGCTCCCCACCCCCCACACACCATATGCACAAACCCAATATTAGATATATATCAGAATGTATCATAACAACATAGTTGCTTTCTCTGCAGTGATGCCCAATCTATGGAATGCGCTCACCAGAGAGGTCTGCCTGGCACCGTCGTTATTTATTTTTTGGCGCCAGGCAAAGACCTTTTTATTCAAACGTTATTTTAATTGTTAATATTATTTATTTATTTTATTCTTTGGCCAGGGTGACTTAAATTATACTGTTAAATTATATTGTTTTATATTATGTTATTTATTTATGATTGTGAGCCGCCCCGAGGCTTTGGCGAATGGGGCGGCATAGAAGTTCTCTAAATAAATAAATAAATAAATAAATCCAACTGATGGGCTGTTTATAACATTAATAATAAGTAAATATTAAGTAAAAAATAACAAAACTAAGATGACAGTAGAAAATCATCAAGACATGTAAATACTCATATTGGTACTGTACTTATGTTTTCACTGTGTAAGCAGCAACATTTAGCAAATCTTGTACGTTGTCTGACCTCTTTTAGTCTTACCATTGGCGATTTTAGCCCTTTGCCAAACTGTGTTGATCCATTCTTTGATTGCCAGAACTGTTGAACTGTGCCACTTTACCACTTCAATTTCATCTTTGGTCAAAAATAATCTGATATCAGAAGACCATGTACATTTGGAACAGTCTTATAGGCTTTCAAAGCAGAGAGTAAAAGTAAGATACATAAAAGGTCGTGTCCTTGCTCCAGTTCCATAACGATGATACCCTGGTGTTACTCTTTCCAAGGTGACTTGCCTTCCATGGCAGGGATGGAGAACATAAGCAGAACCATCCTGGATCAGGCCAAAGACCTGTCTAGTCCAGTATTTTGATACCCGGATACCTTCAGAAAGTCCTCCAATAGAACTTAAGCACAAAAAAACTTTCCAGCTCATGTTCCATAGCAACTTGTATTCAGTAGCAAACTATGGGTGGATTCACACAACACAGAAGGTCACCTTGGCTCATAAGCCAACCTACCCCAAAGTTCCAAGTAGATGATTGGATGCCTCATGGGTAGGGTAAACCCCACCCAGCCCTGCTGTGGGTATCCTAAGGGACACAAAGGAGCATCAAGGAGTCCCCCATTCCCACCACCATTTGTCAGAGGATGCAAGGAGAAGGGATCAGGGATCACTGGCAGTCCTTACCCCAACTCACAAGGAGATGAATGAACTGTAGTGAGAGCTGTTGCTACTGAGGTGGTTTGCTTGGGCAGCCTGTGCCAAAATCATCAGCAACAACCACCATCATGCCTTGTTCATCCCATCAAATTTTGCTCCACCCAGCAGTGGCTATGAAACCCTGCAACACGCCATGGCCTTTCTGAGGGTCTTACAGTCCTGAAGTTGGACTTTTAGGACACACCAAGCAAGGCACGGTGGGCAACTTTACATAAGCCAGGAGGCTTGTTGTGTTGCGTGAATCCAATCTGTCTCTGAAACTGGAGGTGATATATATCCAGCGCATATCTCATCTAGTTTCCCAAAAGGGAACACAAAGGGGCAGACAAACAGTCAGCAATCTGGAAAAACCAAATAAATCACAACAATAATTTAATATTTTTAAAAAAGCAGCCACACACTCTCTAACACAGAGCGACACACACTCAGTGGGTGTTGAAACTTTTAACCAAAGGCCTTCTTGAAAAGCAAACTGCCTAAAACACTATCAGGTTGGGTCCAGATGAATCTCTTGCAGAACATTTCACATGGTGGGTCACTGGCCAAAAAGGCCCTGTGCCTAATTTCATGAGGTCATGCTTTGAAGTACTGCCCGAAGCATGCAGGGAGCAGCATATGGATGAAGACTGTTCTTATACTGTCTGTGGGAAGCAGGAGAAGATGTCACTGCCTATTTGCTCACTGGTTCTCTGGCTGTCAAGCAAGCAAATGGTTGCAATGATGATACAAAGAAAAAGGAGCAATAGCAGCAGATGAAAATGGCTACAAAAGGATAGATTCACCATGGAAGGGAGTCCACTGAGGGTGACTTGCCCAAGGACCCTCAAAAAAACTGGGAGTTGGCACTGTCTGCAACCCCACCTGTGCTTTAAGACTCTCTACCTAGAGAAGTTTGCCTTGGTGGCCCTTTCAACTTGACTTCTTCCATCTGGTTGAGACATTTCTGTTTCAGTTGCCATTTGCCAAGTTGAAAAGTATTAAACTGATCCTGTTTCTCATTCTGGACTATTTATTCATTCATTGGTGGAAAATTTTAAGTTTATTCCTAGATTTGGCTGTGTGTGGTTCTGTGAGATTGTTTGTATTGTTTGTAAGAGTAATAGTTTTACAATGAACGGTGGGATCAAAATACTTTAAATAAATACAGAGAATGGAACTGAGGAACAAAGGATTAGGAGAACTTCATCCACCAAATTTGCTTATATGAAATCATGAAATTGACCAGAAAAATGACAATATTCCCAGACCTGTCCAATAGGAGCATTTTATGGTGAATAGAATTAACTGTTTAGCAACAGGAAACATACAGCTTTATCACACATGCATCAAAAATACTGGTGATGAAGGTAATGATAAAATTATCCTTATGATATGGACAGATAGTATAGATTTCTAGCTCCTCATGTAACTGTATGCTTACTATGGTAAATTGCTATTTAGTATGTAATTAAGTGGTCACCCTAGAAGTTATATTAAACCATGTCTGAAATGCAGTTATAATATGGGGGGAATGGACAGTTTACACTGGTAGAATTCTTGGAATTCAATAGTCCTTGAATGTTATTCCTGGACTGGAAAAAAATACTGGCTGGAAATATTGTTTTGTCTGATTTTAAAATCTCTAATAAAATAATCACTTTTGCAATTTACTTTTTTAGATACATAGTAAATATATTAAATTGACCCAAAATATCCAAGTTCTAATCAAGCTTACAGCATATTACATATTCCTACTATGAAAGTAATCAAACACAGTAGGTAAAGATTTAAGATTTATTGCATCTCTTTAAGAAATACTTTAAATAATTCAATGAATACATTACACAGAATATTGTAGACCTTGCGAAAATCAACAGTATAGCTGTTTCACCCAGGTCATATGCTCTGTAATGTTTTTAATCTTGGAATGGAAAGATAATAAGTTATGTTGCTGCAAAAAAAAATCAATCCAGAACCTTACCTAAATAATAAGCTCAGTCACACTGTAGTCTGTATAGATCTACTCAGAGGTAACTCACATCGAGTTCAATGGCTCTTACTCCTACCAGGTAAATGAGCTCAGGACATCAGCCTAAAGTTAGCATCTCTGGCCAGGAAGTGAAGTCATTAGTGTCAAGGTAAGTACTTACAGACCTGGTTCACATTACATGACAGCCAAGCACAGGCTAATTTACTCATGGAAGCTGCCACATATTGGCCACCTGCAGTTTGTGCATGGCACCTATGGACACCTGACCTTCTATAGGTTGGCGTGTCTTGCAAACCCTGGCAGCAGGGGTTGTTTGAGGATCAGACAGCGAGCCAGGCAAAACAGTGTCTATGGGTGCCTAGTATGATGTGACAACACCTATGAGTAAATTAAGTCATGGTGGGCTGTCATCTCATGTAAACCAAGCAATTGACTCTCCTGAGTTATGAAGGCAATTAGAATGGGAATAAAATTACAGGATTGCTATTAGGGTAAAATGAAATTATGCTAAACAAATGCAAATGTGGAACACTCCTATTCAGAGTGCCAGCCACCTGTGCCTTTTGCAGTAAACTCTGTTCCAATCTTCCTCCATTAAGTCCCCCCATCTGATTTTACCCTTCTCTAACACCCAGGCAGCATGACATGGATGCACAGCACGCTCAGTCTTCATTGGCTGTTTTTCTAAGGATTTCTTTGAACTTCTTCAAGACTGTGATTCCTTGATCCTGCCTGTACATCTCTTCTGTGAGTACGTTATGCCATTTGGGTTACATGAGAATCCACACTTGGCGAACAGAATTGCTGTTAATATTTATAAAACTATAACCTGCCCCAGGTCCTTAGGATATAGTGGAAAGGAAAATGTAAATACATATATGCACTGAAAGCTCCCAGGTCTGTGTACTAAGGAGGAAGATGGTTCCGCAGGTTGTTTAGCAGTTAATATTCTCAGGCAAAAAGTTTCTGTAGTTTCACTCTACAAAGGGTTTAATTCCAATGTGGTTTCTCTGAAATGCCCTTCATTTAATAGAGCTACTTCAAGTGACATGCAGACTGCAGGTCATAATATATGCAGATGCTCTTTAGCAGAACAAAAATTAAAGCAGATGGTGATAAATACCCATCTCTGCTCCTGAAATGACAGTATTTGTGGTTAAAATCGCAGAGTGAATTGATTTCTATAGGTCACAATAAACTTGCAAACTACCATTACTGATCTAAAGTTTGATCACATACTGCAAACTGATTTTGATTAGAATACAACGCAGCACTATTCTTCTCATCTAGAGTATTTTGGAAGTGGGATTATGTCTGCTAATAAGGGAATAGGTCCAAATAAAAGACGTTATGGTGGTTAAAAGCAATTCTAGAAGGCCATAGCTTTCTATCTCCCTTAAAAGGAGACATTCTCAACTTGGTAACTTCAAAATGTTTTTGACTTCAAGCATTTATCATTGACCATACCTGCTAGGGTTGATGGGAATTGATGTCTGAAACATCAGAGGTGCCAGCTGGGGGAAACCTGCCTGGGAGCAGGAAAAGCAGCATGACTAGACTCTAGAAATCCTGCTCACACACTTGGTGACCACCCCCAGCTCTGCCCCAATACATTTTTGCTGCCTGGAGTGAAGGTCAGGAGTGCATTGTCCATGCAGTGCACAGAATCAGACCGGACTGGGAGCTGCATCTTATTTTGATAGTGGCAAGAAGACAGTGTCCTGAACCATATCTAAGGGCAGTGGAATAGCTCATGGGACACCAGAAGGGGTGTTACTGCTGCCCATTCCACAGCATCCATTTCTGAAGTAGCCACTTCACTCCACCTAATGGTATGCCCAGCCTTGACCCCTGCTGCTTTTTCTAGGATTATTTTCCCACTTAGGGACCATGCTTCCTCCTACCCACTCTTTTCCATTCTCTGCCACAGGCTCTGTACCTTGAACAAGAAGAGTTCAGACCCTCCAATAATCAAAGATGCCATTCAAGGAAGTGATACTCCTTTGAACCAGGCAGAATTTTGATACATTTGAATTTGGACCAAGAGGTCCTTCAAGTCTATTCCTCAGCAGTTTTATCCAAGTGATGCATGGGGTAGCATCTGTTTCTTAATGAAGGAAAAAGGCATTAAGGGAAAAAGGCATTAAGGCTAGACTACATGCTATACTCGATATACAGAGTAGATGAGGGTTGTTGCTTTACTTCAAAGCAAGTGAATAGGAAAGTCCAATCTTTGGGAGCTTTAAACCTCCCTCCCAGCTGCTAACTCCCACCAGTTCTATCACTACCACTCCTTGCATAGGATCTAAAAGAACTCTCTGTGCGTGCCAATGAAATTATTATTGAACAGGACTGGGCAGAAGGCAAACTGGGGCTGACTTGGGTAATTAGTAGCAGATCAGCGGCTATTTCTGACTTACAATTGTTTAACAACACTGATGAAAATAAGGCTCCTTTCCCACCTTAAGTTATGTCACCAAAATGAAGAAAAGCAAGGATAGATTTTTTTGTGCAAAAAAGGAAAGAGGCTACCCCACTGAATTCCAAGTATATTATTTCACCTTCTTTCAGTTTTGTTCCTGACTCATGAAAAAAAAAAAAAAAAAACAAAGTGAACCCTGCAACCTTTAGTCTGCTCATTCCTAATACTGAAAATGTAGCGTCTGTTTTGGTCAATCATTAGTTTTCAGACTGAGGATGATGCTTTAATTGCTCCATAAAGCAAGAACACTCACAATTATGGAAATGGAGTGCATTGTTAGTAAACCATTCAATCCACTTTAATTTATTGAAATTCATTGGGCTAATGCAGTGTATATGCTCCCAAAAAAGCAGGAAGCAACTGCTGGTACAGTCGTGTGCATACTCTGATGTCCCAGTCAGCTTAGTGCAGCTCATTCCTACATATGTGTGCATAGAATTGCCTAATGAAAAGCCAACCAAAAATGTGTTCTTATCGCTCCCTCCCCTTATCCACTCAGCCCGTTTTAAACTTAACATATTCAAAACATGATTGTCTTAGTTGCTTCAACTTACGGCTGCATAGGTTAACACAGAGCCGTCATACTCCACACTAATTAATTGTGCAAAGCCCATGGGATGATTTTCACTCCAGGGAAGAAGACTCACCAAATGCCTACATACTAATTAACCATGGCAGATAAGGCTTGTTTTGTGTAGGGCTTCTGGCCAGAGAAGAATGTCATGCCTATATAGTGCTGAGGTGAGCAAAATATGAAATCTGTTCCCCAAACAGGATAATCCAGGACGGAACATAGCCCATTTTGTTTATCTGAATGTCTGAAGATAATGACATGGATTTCCAGTCAAGTCAAAGGTTTTGGAACAGATCTAAAATAAAATTAAAAATTACTCCCTTCTTGCTGAAGAGAAGTAGAAATTAATGTTTCTACTCTGAAAATCAAATTAAAGAAGCTCACAGGTTCACAGTCTAGTAGACACGGCACAAAAAAACGTAAGCTCCCTGCATCTCCCCCTTCTCTGGCCATGGACAGGACTATGATGCCCCTTGCATGACACTTCCCTGGGAAGTCAAGGAGGGTAGCTTCCAACTGGCATTTGGGCCCCTAACTAGGGGCAGAAACCAGAGTGTGCTTTCCCTCAGCTCAGCTGTCCCAAATCGATCATCTGTCCATCTGCATGTCATACACAAAATCCCCCCCTCTCTCTCTGTCAAATGCATAGTACTTCATTTTACAATGCAATGATTACACTTCCCTAAGCAATTGCTCCTGAGAAGCTGTAAAGCAAAATAGAGATTTCTTTGCAGAAATTTATCATAAGACATTTGCTTCTGTATGAACAAAAGTTGCATCCCCAGCACAAGAAAGGAATTTACAGGCATTGAGTTGGAAGAGAGACATTCCCAAGTGACCCATGTTTTGCAGGTGGAACCTACTTGAAAAAGGGACACAATGAGCTCTTGATTATAGATAGAAAGGTAACTACACATAAGTACTGGATAGTACTCTAGGGAAATGTGTTTGTTAGAACCAGAGTCACAGATCCTGTTTGCTGGCTTGATAGTGGCCATATCCATGTTGCTGGGACAAATTTCTCCAGTGTCTCTCACCCCTGGGGATGTCTTGATGTGAACCTCATTTGAGTTGTGTTTCAGTGTCCTTGCAAACTCAGTATTTCTTACTAGGTATTCAGAGTTCTTCTGTATTTGCCACTACCAAATAGTCTCAGGACAGTCTTAGAATAAAACAAAGTAAAGCACAGCATCAATTCTGTACAATAAAACCCCAATTAAACAGTCTAAACCTTTAAATACTGGGAAAATAAAAATGGTTTTGGCCTGGTATGGAAAAGAATAAGGTGTGATGTAGTTACCTTCTCAGAGAGGAGAAGGGCCCTTCTGTAAGAAAAATCTCTCTGATATTTGGAGTTCCTCCTCCCCTACACCACAGCTCAGCCTGATCAGCAGAGTTTCCTGACCTTCTTGTCCAGTTCACACAATCACCATGGCTTAAGCAAGGTGGCTTGCTTGAGCCTCAGTGCCTGGTGGGCACCATTTGCCTGATTGCTCACCTCAGTGTGTTGTCATGTCATCTGAACTTGGGCAGCGATAGGGCATGGACTATTTAAGGGCTGTTCCCTCTCCAAACAAACCATGTTGCCCAGGTTCAGATGAAATGACAAGCTGTGCCAAGGTGGGTGATCACACAGATCATGCCAGTATGCATCTCATCTTAAACAAGTCATGATATATAAATTGAATAAACAAGCAAACAAATGATGGCTTTTTTTGTATATGAAGATCATCTGAACCAGGTTTCCATGTAGCATTTTTAAGAGGCTGGAGGGGTTGGTATGCAAAGAAAGGGCTGTTTATTCACCAGTGCAGTTTATTCAACATAAACTTTGATCCCACTCAATAGCTATTAAACCATTAAGACACCTACCAGACAGAAGTGAGTTTGACCTCAGAAAAGGGAATGCAACTGAGAAACAGCCAGAAATAACAAAGAATCAGCCAGTGAGATATATCTAAGATAAGGTTTCTTTTATTTTTGACTGCTCCATTCTCAGATCTCTGGCCTACCTGGGGGACAGTTAATTAAATATGGATCCAACCCATGGAATATGTTTACCATTTTCCCCACCACTTTTTTGCATTATGCCTTTAGTGTATATGGGGTATTTCATATCTCTAAGAATAAATGACGTGTACCTTATTAAGGTGTAATTTATTCAGAACTTTTGGCCTGAAATGGTAGATTTTATTAATTCTGCTTTATAAGTATCATTGAAATCCAGACAAAGTTAACTAGGCTCTGAAAAACACAGAAGAGAAATAAATTCCTGAATTCTTTGGAACTGCAAGTGTTATAGTTCAATGAAAAGGAAAAGAATACAGTTTACATGCAAAGGTTCGCAGCACTTTGTCTAATATAGGAAGAACACACTTGCTGTCCAAAAAAGAGAAAGAAGTACAGCGCTCTCACATACTTCTCTGTCCCAGAAGTCTCTGAAAGGAGCGGACAGCTGTGGTCTCCCTGATTCTAGGCCACATTACTGAATGGAATGACAGATGCAGAGCCACCCTTTCAAAGGAGGCAACAACTCCTCGCTGTCACACAAAGAAGATTGACAGCCTCAGAACCCAATTTATTTGTATAGAAAGCCAGCTGCTTCTTTAGCCATTGGAAAGCACTATGCAGTATTAGGAAGTAGGGAAATGTACGTATCATCAAGGAGTGACTTACCCACAAGAAGCCTTTCTGAAATGAGTGGGGTTAATTCTGCATAAATGGGGTTTTGTGTGGCTACCCACCTCCTCCTCCTCCTCCTCCTCCACTACCACCACTAGAGGAAATCTAAAATGTGGGTTTCTTCGGTATTGTGATGTCAGTCACTGAATGGCCATAGGGGTTGTATACCAACTACCCACAAAACAGACCTGGTATCTTCATGACTTAAATCAGGGTTTTTGATTATTATTATTTTTTTTGTATATATAGCAGGGTTTTTGATTTTTTTCTAAACACATTTATTTATTTATAGAATTTTTAGGCCATCACTTCTGTCTCTGGACAGCTTACAGTAAAATCTATAAATACAATATATAAATCCAAATAATTGACATAGATAAATTATTAAAATAATAATAAATGTTGGCATCAAACTATCCTATAGCTATACTTATTAGCTAATTAGAAGTCCACACAGAGCACTGGGATCTCACCAATGAATCTATGCTTAGGAAGCTTAAGAAAACAGTTTTATACTTTCTGCTCAAAAGTGGGAATAATTAAACATTTTTCAAAAGTGCTCACTCCTTCAGGATAGAATATAGTAATGCAAACATACCCTAACAGTCCAATTTAAGGCCAACTCTACAGTTAGGCATCATGAAGTGACTGCCTCAGATGCCATGAAAAACTGATTGGCTTTAGACAACAGGATTGATAGTGGATTGTCATTAAATCATGGGTTGTTGTTCAAACATGGGTTAGTGTGCAGTCTGAAACCAGCTGAGATAACAAACCATGGCAAATAACTCACAGTTCTCAACCCAACAGTAAACCATGGGTTCACTTTATGGCTTGTTTGTATGGGTTCAGACAACACAATAACCCATGTTTCAACAACTGCAACCCACATTCAACCGATACTCCCTGAGTGTGAGGGATCATGTTGACAGAACCAAGGCACTCTGTCCCCTCATCAGTACTGAAGTAAAATTACACTGGCAGTTTGTAGGGCTTTGTACATGAAATGGGGGCAGGAGTTGAGACAGAGAAGTATTTATTTGGTCTTCTGCCTCAGGCAATAAAATGTCTTAGTCCACTCTGATGCCAAGGTACACAAACACATAAGCAAAGTGATTCAGTAGATATCTATGCCAGCATAACCTTGCAAATATAATGACTTAGCTTTAATGCCAGATCTGGTGGCAAAGGTGGGAAGGAAATGAGGTGAGAAGATGTGAGTTCTTGCTCTAATTTGAGTAGTATCAGTGTGAAATCAAGAAGAAAAGACACCATTAATATGAAGATAGACCCAAAGAGCAATCATGCTGCATCAAAACAAAGGTCAATCAAGTCCAGAATTCTGTTCCTGTGGCAGTGAAGGTAGCTGAACTGATCCGGGTTAGGGTTCAGCACCATGGCTAATTCCTTTATATTTTGGACTAAAATCCAGAGGGGATACACTGCCTCATTACCAATGGATAACCAGAAGTCCATGGGAGGTCCACAGGCAAGACATGAGGGCAGTAGCACATGAAGCTCCTGTTCCTTAGCAGCTGTCACTGAAGTAGATAATGCATTTGATATTTGACGCAATATATAACCATCACAAGTATCCCTTGACTGCCTTATCCCCAGTGAGTTTGCCTAACCTCTTTTGAAGCCACCCAGGTTGCCAGTAACACCACATCTTATGGAAGCAAATTCCACAGGTTATGTGTCACTTCCTTTTATCTATCCTCTTTCCCACTATTCAGCTTCATGGGATGATCCAACTTTCTAGCATTACGAGAGAGAATAGAGTGGGCCCAAGACCTTTTTTGGTGTCTGAAGTAAAGAACATGATGGTGACCACCTATGATGGGACTGGGAGAGTAATCCATCTGCAGCACTGATGACTGAACAGCATCCTTCACTGCACCAGAAGGCAGTAGGCTAACTTAAAGGGTCACAGAGCAGGCTGTGTGGTGCACATGCCTCTCCTCCGAAAGCTTGCCACTGCTTGAGGCTGCTGTCCGAGTCTGTCTAAAGGCACAGCCAATGCAGGGAAAAAGCACCTTTCTTCACACTGTGCACTATTGCCCTCTTACCCACCATTTTCTAAGATAAAATCCCCAAATGTTATAAGCCACAGCTCCAATACTGCAGTAGCATAGATAGTGGACATTCTATTGCAACAGGCAGTGTAAGAATTATAGCAGGCTGAATTTGACTTATTTAGTTCTCACACAAACGCAGATGCAAGGGTAAGCCTGCATCTGGCTAGAATCACTTCAGGCTGCACCTGAAGACTGTTGTGCTGCTCCCTTCAACAAAGAAAGCCTGGCCATAAAAAGTAGTGTCAGTCGAGTTTCCCCCAATATACTAGGTTTTGATGTGCATGGTTTGTTTGTTTGTTTGTTTGAAGGAGGGAAAGCATTCCATAATGGTATTACAGAACACCTGCAATTTAGTACAGTGGTACAGTCCTGACACAAGTTCACTGCTTTATCTGCTGCTGTTGGTGTTTTTAGAACTCAGATAATAAAAGGACTAGTCCCTGCCAATGCAATGCTACTTGAAATGGCAGAGGAAAGCTGTGTAGTTCATTTTCTATATATATTCCAAGGCAAGATGCAGTGTGATTAACTTACTTAGATCAGATGATCGTGGATGACTAGGTTTGTCTTTGCAACCAGATACTGAAATTAAAACAGTTGATATTGCCAGCATGTATAATTCATTTAGGTTTATGGAGGGCACTTATTTGGCATAAAGTGTCACTACACACACACACCCTACAGAATGAGGATAGAATAATTTGTTTCTTCTATTAATTTTTCTAGCATAACAAAAAGCATGTTCTGAAAATACTGAAAACCAGCTTACTCACAATCAGTGGAGTAACTATGGGAATGCCATATCTGTTCTGAAAAGGTCACATAGTCTTAAAAGGAAAAGGAAAAAGAAGCCTTTTTGGTTGAGGATAAAAATGCTTCAAATGCAGAAGTAAAATTTTAATAGCCCCAATAGTAATACAGCTGTAAGCCATTACAAAAAGTAAGAATGCTGAAGCCTTTAATACATGAAAAAATTGCTGTTTGATTCATTCACTAAAGGGAAAGGATAAGGAAATTTTGAAAATTAGGGGGCATTATTTGGTAGAGTAATAGTAAATGAGAATACTGCTAATTCTGCATGATAAAAATATATAGCTGGTATAAACTATTATGACTTTCACAGTAGACTTTCTGACCTTTGCAAAATAGAGGTGACATTCCCAAAGCTGCTTACTCCTAAGCAGACCTACTGATTACTGCTGAGCTGCTTTGCAGTGAGTGTTTCAAAATTGCTTCTTTCGTTGGGTGAGCTAGAGGGGGATTAGCAAAGAGGCCTTTGAAGTCAAAAGGAGTCTTTTCTTTTGCTGCACTGGACCTTGAGTGAGGCCCATAAAGGCAAAGCAATTTCACACCTAAAAGGTTGCCAATGGCCTCCCATATTTAAGAATTTGTTTCACTCTAGGCACTTCCTGCAGTCCGGAGGAGTTCTTGGGCATGGTGAACTTAAAAAAATACAAAAGTTAATAGTGACTGTTGAAAATCAAGCACTTTTCCTTAGAAGGTTTCTTTTTCTTCTGCTCTTTTAAGAGGAATAAGAATGTGATGCTTTCTTGAAAAGAAGAAACACACTTTCCATTGTGTTATGGGAGACATTTGGTGGGACTTACTCCTGAGTAAACACAGTTAAGGTTTTTTTTTTTTTTTTTGCAGGACTGTGTAATCCTAGGCACACTTATACCTTGAAGTAAGTCTGATTTAATTCTATGGAGATCTTTACCTAGTAAACATACAAAGGGTCAGACTGCAGATCTTTGTAAAGATTCTTTACAGACAGCTTTGTATTTTCCTTTTATAGTCTGTGTTTAAAAGTATAGGAAAGAAAAAAAAGTGGAGGAAACAGCTGAAAAAAGCCATATTGATTAAGGTGTTGGACTGGGACTTGGGAGATCAGGATTCTAGTCCCCACTCTACCATGAAGTTCATTGGGTGACTTTGGGCCAGTCACAGACTCTCCACCCAGTCTTCCTTGCAGGGCTGTTGTTGTGAGGATAAGATTGAGAGGAGGAGAAGGTAAATTATGTAAGTCACCTGGGGCTCTTTGCAAGAAAAAAGTGGATTTTAAAATGCATACATAAATAACCCTTTTCTTTTTGCATGCTATGCATAAAGAACCCCTTACATCCTATTTTGTCTTGATCCTGAGTGGGTGGCCATCATCTGAGATTTTTACCATTGCTCTTCAGCACATTCACTTGGAAGCAGAAGTCACAGTAATCTCAGTAGCACCATTTCTACAGAAAGGTTGCTATTGCCAGAGATGAGATAGCTGGTGTGCATGTGTGTGCACACATGTGCATATGCTCTAGGCTAAGAGCCTCTGACTGATCCAGGAGCCACTTAGTGAGCTGCAAGGCAGGCAGTGTGACCATTTCAATCCTCCCCTCCACATTTTCCTACCCTGAAACTCTCCTACTGGACTGGACTGACTTCCTGAAAACTCTAGGCTGGTTTAAGGGGATTGTAAATTACAGATGTGCTCTTTGAAAAGCGTTTACAGCTAGGCAGCACACTCCTGAGTCTACTTGTCAGTAAACCCCACTCTGTTCAATCTGGCTTTGTTTCTAGGAAAGTGTGCATTAAGATTGCAGCCCCCAGAAATGGGGGTCATGGTCTAATTTAGGAGAGTTCTATCCTTTGTTCTAACTGACACAAAAGTGAAAGTTGTGAACTCAGCCTGATTTACATGCCCAGAAAGCTTCTGATGAATTCTAGGTCCAACAGTACATTTGATCTCAGGCAGGTCCAGTAAATAAAGAACAAGATCAAATGTGATGCTTTGAGGGTGGAGGGAGGCAACACATTTGCATCACAATAAATTCATCTCTTTGCCACATCCGGATTACTGGGAGTCTGAATCCTGCTTCTGAATCCAGACCAGGAATTTAAAGAATGCAAACATGAATATGAAAGCCTTATTAGTGGAATACCTTTACCAGAGCAAACAAAAAATCATTAAAAATTGCAAGCATTTTGAATGCTCACAGGAAAAAAAGGTGTTTGGTTAGCCCAGAAAAAGTATTTCACTAGAATTTTTGGACTTCTTTTTCTTAAGGTCAGTATGACTACCTCTTTTGTTTTCTATTTGTTTTATTACAACAAAAATAGTTTTTCACAGCGGTGTGGTGGATTTCCTAGGTGTTTTGTTTGTTTTTCCATGCAGACCTCTGTGTCTACTGCATTGAGGCCATAGTGGGTTCCTAAAAGCACAGTTGGGCTATGCAATTCTAGTCCTAAGAGTTCTTGAAAGACATTTCCTTGGAAGATTTCCAGTGCCAGTGCAAATAAGCCCCACTAACTTCAGTAGAGCTGATTTCCATATGAATGGGTTGGGATGGATCTCCTGGTGACAATGGCTAATTTCTTTCTTTGCTTTATAAGGTGCAGGCACTCAGGCCTTCTCAGAAACCCTATTCCTGGCCCAGAAGCCCTCTAAACAGCGGAGATACTCTCAACAACAAAGGAACAGCATATTCACAGCCACCTGTCAATTGCAGGAGTTGATGATCCAGCATTTACTGTGCGCACTAAAGACCCGGGGTTCAGATGCAAGGATTTTAGGTATCAAGACTAGAACATGACCATCATCTGATCCAGCTCTTGGCTTTTATCCCGGTGGCTTGTAGCCAATGGTAGTCAAAATTAAGTCCTATTCATTTCAAAGAGCCCGCTCTAAGTAGAACAGTGGTTATAACGCATCAGAGGGCCTCTGTCAGAACAGACTTCATAGGGCTGAAAAGACAAGTAGTCCGATTTAGGCTCCTCTTACCTTTCCTAAACCCCGGGACACGTGAAGGCAAACAGTCTCATGGCAGTTTTAAAATCCCACTTCTTCCTACTTCTACTATTACTACTGCAGCTTTGCAAGGAGTTCTGGCGCTGGCAACAAGTGTCTTGCATGTGTGTGAGGGGTGTGGAAGGAAGATGAGCCTTGGCGAGCCCGTAAGACCACAACACACCAGCGCACAAAGGGTGCGGCAAGCCGCGTTATTGTGAAGGCGGGCTCGTCCCCTCCCCTCGGCCAAACTACTCCAAAGGAGCGGAAGCGCTTGCCAGCGGCTACTCCGGTGTGACGCCCATCCCCCCAGAGTTTTACTGCGCCGAACTCGGCGGGGCAGCCGCTGGCGAAGCGGGCAGACGAGGAGCAGGAGGCCGTCCGCTTCCACGTCTGCGACGGCGGCGGCGCTCCTTCCCTCCCTGCAGCTTCCGTCGCCGCGCCCGAGGAAGCGCCGCCCTGCACCTGCTGCTCGTGGAGGACCAAGCGGCGCTTGCCGTCGCCGCGCGCCTTCCTGGCTTGGGGCTCTGCCAGGGAATCCTCCTCCCCACCAGCCGGGAAGTCAGAAAGAGAAATCGACACCCCGCCCGCCCACCGCTCGCGGGCCTCCCTCGCCAGGCGCGAGGGCGCGGCCGGCGCCGAGAGGGCGGAGTGGGGCGGGAGGAGGAGGAGACGGGGGACCCGGGAGGGCGGAGCGGGGCTGGGCAGGGTGGGCTGCGGCGGGCGGAGCTCGCTCGCCCGCCCTTCGCCTTTTTGTGTCGCGCCGCGCCCTCCGCCGCCGCCGCCGCCTCGCCTCGCCTGCCGCCGCTCGAACCTCGGCGCAGAAGTGATTGACTGGGAGCCGCTCGCTGGAGGCGGAGGCGAAGCCGGCAGCGGCACGGGGAGGGCCGGGAGGGGCCCTGTGAAAGGGGCGTTTCGAAGGGGCGTGAGCGTGTTGGCTTCTTGCGGGATCGCGGGAAATACCAGATCAACGGGCGGCAGAGAGGACGGCGCGATGCGATGCGATACGATGCACGGATCAGAGCTGGGTGGCGTGGGATGAAGGAAATGCGGCAGCGTACCGATGGGGTGAAGGTGGAGACCGATCCACAAGCCGCTAAAGCCGGAGTAGTGGAGTTTCGCTTAGCTCGCTAGAACTACAGGATAGGGGTTATGTTGCTAGAGGACGGATGCGTCGTATTGCTTGTTAGTGCTTTTGTGGCCAAGCAGGTTACCCTGTACATTAGTTTTTAACGCCTGCTATGGCTTGAATGGGTTTAAGTCAGGCCATCACCCTAGCCAAGGTGGAACATTTTTCTTTTTACCCTGGATTTAGCTTAACTGGCTGCAGTCCTGTCCCATATGCTCTTGTGCTACCAGTGAATTAGCATGGAAGATTTACCATGCAAAGACTGTCCTGGGTTCACCCCAGAGCAACTTTGATTGGGTTTAATAGTTGGATGTGTCTTTTGGGACAAGAAAGTTGAACTCAAAAGCGGTTCACACCAGCAACTACATGGTCACTCGCCTGGTCATCCTGTCATTTGACAGTGATAATTTATTAGGTGTACTTGTGTGACAAAGTGGTCACCTGTAGCCAGCCCCAAATCTGCGATCCTTTATTTATTTCACACATGTATACATGGCTTGCCAACAGAATGATCCAAGAGCTGTACATAATAATAATACATCCAGGCACATGGGAAAAGAGCCCTATTGAACTCAACAGGGCTTTTGAATAGACATGTATAGGACTGGGGCACTGTGAATACAATTAAGACTGCCATTCCACAAGCCTGATCATCAGGATTGTAGGATAACTCAGGCCACTAACCTTAAATAAATACACCTAAAGCTTTCTATGCTCATTCTTCTCATAATAGGATTTCCAAATAGGCCTATACAGGACAAGACTGAAAGTTCTATACACTGGTAGACATAAGTGGACTTTAAAAGGAAGACCATTGGAAGACCATTAAAATTATAATAATGATTTCTCTCCACTGGATGTTCTTGTGAATCAAAGCAAGCAAGCAAAAACAACCCTTCCTTGCAGTGGCCTGCTTAGCTTTACCACAGGAATAGGTTGTTAGGCAGAAGTGATTCAATGGGAACCTAGCATAGTTAATAGGCTCTCTGTTTGTCATTAAGATGCAGGGCCGTTTGAATGCAGGTTGCAGTCATGCTGAAATCCAAGTGCATATACTTTGACTGGTTGTAATGGATCTTGCCTGGCGTCTACCTATGCTTCCAGATTCTTTTTTCTACCCTTTGATCCAAGGCTTCAGTCTTATGCACACTTGACTGGGAGAAAGTCCGACTGAACACGGTGGAACCTCCCTAAGCTTCCATCTTGTTACACTGGAAAGCACAGTGCTAACTTGGGGTGCTTGTAGTAAGCTGCTGTATATTGAATTAGGCTATTGATCCATCTACCCCAGCATTGTTGACACTGATTGGCACTGGCTCTGCAGTGCTGCAGGCAGAAGTGTTGCCCAGCTCCACAATGGAAGCGTTCCACCCCAGGTCTATTAACATAGAGTCGTATGAGATGCTGATATATCTCATCTGTGGTTTGTTGCCTAAGTAGTGCAACATCTGTATGTGATACCTTAAGACTTCCTATGGCTTCTTCGAATGAGCATTCCCATTCCCTGCTGTTTTAGCTTTACATGAGTTTCCGTGCTCTTTAAGGCTCATGTGAGATCTGCTAGATGGAGTAAATTCCTTAAAAGTTTCACAATAGAAATGAACAACAATAACAGAGACTGCAAAAAGTTCGGGAGGCCCAATCCAGCTAGCTGACTTTTGAGGATGGTAATGTCTGTCTTTGTGTCTCAAATGCAGAGCTCACAATCCACAAACCAATTAAGGTGGCTTGTTTAGATTTTATAGCTGAAAGACTTGACTAACACGGAGAATAATCCCAAATTTCTAACATGTCATTTTCGACTAAGCCTCATTGATGGCATCAGTGCTTCCAACCATGAACTATTCAAGTTTAGGATTTGCTTTTAGATTGCATCCTGTAAATTGTAAAGAATGGCCAATCTACATCCAGTTTGCCTGGAGCAAGTTAAACACTTTCAAGGAATCTTATTTATCTTTGTAAACTGAGAGGGCTAACTTTAAAGACAGTGGAGCAATCTGCTACTCAAACGTTAAACAAACGAGGAATTAAAGTGTTTCCTATCTTTCTTCACCTACTCTTACTCATAAAAACACTGCCTGGATCAAATCATAGGTCCATCTAGTCCAGTACCGTCACTCCAACTGTGGCCAGGCAGATGCCTCCAGAAAGTCCAGAAGCAGGCACCAGAACATAACCAGTAAGAAGGCCACAGAACATAACCAAGTAGTGTCCAGGGAGAGACTGCTTTTGAACATGAAGGTTCCATTCAACCATCCTGGCTGGTAGCTATGATACACTTTTGGTCTGAAAAACCATTCCAGCCTGGATCCATCACTACATCTTGTAGCAGCAAATTCCTAAGGTCCATTTTCCTTGTGTCACTGTCTTGACTTAGTTTCACGGGGGGATCTAGAGTTTCTACCATTGTGGCCAAGGGAAAGGAAATGCAAGTCTACTTCCTGGTCAACCAGTATGCTAGTGATGATTGCACACTGCATATTGTAGAGCAAAAACAAGCAGATTGCCATCATATAATGCTTGAGTGACTTTGGCTTATATGGCTCTCAGTTTTCACCACTGTTACTTAAAGTGGTAACTTAATCTGCAGATGACTTGAGACAGAGCTTATGTGTGCATGTGCCAAGGGGGAAGCTTCTGCTTCAGGGGACAATGCTTGAATTATGTGGAACAAGGAGGCAGGAGTAAGAGGGCGACATTCCATTTCTGAGCAGCTGGGGTGAGGTGCATTTTATTTATTTATTTTTAGATTTATAAACCACTCCCATAGCCCTATATAGCTCTCTGGGCAGTGTGCAATATAATGATAACCAATAATAAAAACAGAGAAAATGCATGTAATAATGCAATAACAGGGACTGCATAGATTCAGGTACAGTAGTGATAAAACAATCATTAAAATTCCTAAAAATATAAGATCAATATTATTCAAACTTTAAAATATCTGGAAAATAGGAATGTCTTTGCCTGGTGCTCAAATGATGATAATGGGGGCACCAGGTGTGTTTCCCCGGGAAGCCTATTCCACAGGTGGAGTGCAACCTCCGAAAAAGCCTCTCTTCTGTTTGCTATCCCCCTCACCTCTTGGGAGATGGTTGTTTGAGAAGGACTCCTGAACCAGGTCTTAGGGGTCGGGCAGGTACATATGAGAGTAAGCATTCCTCCAAGGGTCCTGGTCCCAAGCTGTTCATTCCCGTGGTGGGTACAGCCAAATGCAGAAAAGGGGGATTCCGAAAATATCAGCAACACCAGCATATTTTAGCTGTGTGAGTAGCTAAAAGTAGTAAGCAAGCATTGGGAAGGCGGTCCACCCTTTTGGAGAATGGGGGGAAACTGTACGAAGGCCAAGCTACCAGCAAAGCGTGGGCACGAAGTAGGAAGGCCAGGCAGCCAGGCCTAGTTCTCTACCTCTCCGTCTGCGTTCTGCACCCCTGCCTTAATGAAATACCCAAGCCCTACCGCTAACTCCCGTCACCCTTCCCAATTTTAGCCCCCTCCTGGTGTGGCGATAATGCAAACAGCGACAGTCAAAGCCTTTCTTTATTTGGGGTGGTGCGGGGGGAGCAGGCTCGCTTGCGATCCCTCTTCTTTGTCTGCAGCGAGATGAAGGAGACGGCAGTGGGACAGCTCCTTCCTCTGTGCGAGTCGACAGCTTGTGTGCTCCCGCGCAAAGACGTTGTGGCTCAATGGAAAAGATCGCCCAGGCGCCTGTTTTGGGCGGCGGGGGGGGGGGGGTGAAGGCAAAGGAGAGTCCTCAAGCCCCCCTCGCACGCTTCAGGGTTTCCTCCTCCGCAGCGAAGGCAAGAACAGCCGCAGTCAGCGGGCGCTGGTGGTCCCTCTCTTTCTCTCCTGCGCCATGTGGGCTGCCGGCTTTGACGTGAATGAGCGCGTCCAATGAAAAGAGCCAGTGAACTTTTAAACTAGATAATAGGCTGGAGCTTGGTATGGAAATCCGTCCTTGATGTAAAGGCAGGATTTCCCTTATGGAAGCGCAGGGGTGCAAATTGAAGGGTGGGGGGCGGGCTGCATGGGGTAGGCAAGGGCGAGGAAGGAGAGGCCCCGTGTCCGCCCCAGAGCGTTTCCTGAAGACGGCGCTGCGTGAGCCTTCCCTCGCCATTAAATTGCCTCAGATCTACCTCTCCTCTTTGGAGTCCGCTTTGAAGGTGTCCTCTCTCTTTCTCCTTCTCCCACCCCAGTCTCTTCCAGTAACATTTCTGCTCCATTCTTGTTGCCTATGAACAATTCATTTTATCTTAATGCGCCACTGTACTGTGTCTGGAGATGAGGGAGAAAAAAACCGCCATGCTTTTGACTTGGGCAAGAAATAAGTCGAGCCAAAACGTCCCTGGGTTCAGGATCTTCGATTTTGCTTGTGTTTCTGAATGAAGTGGGCTTCCGAGAAAGAGTGTAAGCTGTTCCGTAGGGCAGTCAGTACATGCACAGCTATGCACATACACACACACCCCATGCCCCTGTAGCAGCTATATTTTTACCAGTGTTTCAAGATCCTGCAAGAACAAGACCACAATCTTAAATTCAAAACTTAAAATCCAGTGAAGAAATAATAATAATAATAATAATAATAATAATAATAATAATAAAATGCTTTGATATCTGACCATTTTTCTCTGGTGGGAAGCTTAATACATGTGACACATATTTATAAAACCTGCTAAGATTTGACCATTAGAGTTTTGTTGAGGAACTGCTTTGTTTTTATAAGCAGGAGCAGTTTGTGCAGGAATATGCAAGTTGTAGAACCTCACAGAACTATTTGTCATGCAGTGATTCTGTGTAACTTAGAAAGCTTGCATAGTGCTTGCTCAATTATTGGCTTAAAGTCAGACTTATTCCTACGCAGAGTAGACCCATTGAAATCAATTGTACTTAAGCAAGACATGACTAGCTTAGGGTGTGTTGATGCTGATGACTTTATTCTAAGGCTAACTTGTCCCATTGATTTCACCGAGTCTACTGTAAGTAGGGCTAAGTCTGTATGCAGCTGATTGCCAATGATCCTGCTAGTTAAACCCTGTTAAGCCGGGCGGTGAGCACCAGCTCCCCTTGGCTGCAATGCTGGAGCAAGCCTCGCTGAACTTAGCGGGGCTTGCTTCCGAGTAAACCTGCGTAAGGCCTGTGCTGCTGCTGCTGCTGCTGCGGGACGACAGTGGGGTTGTGGCAGGCTACTGACAGAAGACAAATCAAGGGACTTCCATCGCTGTTTTACTCAAGGGAGAAACTGGGTACGTACAAAGCAAAGAAGCTTCATGCATTTGCAAGTTAAAGGAGAGGAAACAAAGCAGGAGACCTGAGTGCCTCGGGGAGGAGAGGACAAGAGGTCCTGAATGAAGACCGTTCTGTTCCTGGGGCACAATCAAGACACAAGTCGGATTTCCCCTGGGAAGGCGGGCGACTTCGATGTCCGTGGGATTTCTTATCCGTTGCAACTTTTCTTTTGAGCCTCTCGAGACTTTTGAGAGTCTTGGTGAACCTACTTGATGAGTGGAGATCAGCACCATGGATAATTCCCACAAAGCTCCAAAGAAAAGCTGCGCTGGTTCAGGGGTTGCACTGGCACGCGAGCTCCCATCCTCCCCTGAATTTCCGTATCTGTTTTTCCACCTGTGCCTCCACCCACACACTTCCTTTAATCACGTTCAAAGAACAAAACTCTGCAATGAGTGACCAGGATGCTAAGTGTATTAAACACTTGCTTCGTTGCAACAGACTAGAGGGGAAGAATTTTTCGGGCTCATGTTTATCCAGACCCGTCCGAGGAAGGGATATTGGGACTTGTTTCTAAGTACCTGTGCAGAGATCTGTAGCTCTCTTGGTTTTGGCTGAGTTGGGAGATCATAGGTAACTGTGCCTTTAAGCCCGCTTAAACCGAGGTCCACCTAGTCCAGGAGAAGGCAGCAGAAATCCAACTCTTTTAACGCCTCTGCCTTAAAAATCAAAGTAAGGTTGAAGAGCTGAAGTTGTGGTGCATAGTAGTTTTGAGATACACGGATAAGGCAACAAGAATTCTGTTTAGCTATGATGCCTCTAAGTTCTTATAACAACAGAGGCTGGGAAAAATTCTGGGATCTTCTCCGACTTACACCAGAGTGATTCCGAAGCAATCCCATTCAGGTCAATGGAGTGACTCTGGATTATTCAGCTGGCACTGAAAATATTCGGTCTGATTTATTTCTAATCTCGTTGGTATATAGACGTTTAATCCCCGAATCTCAGTGGGATGCATGCTGTGGTCTTTAATCGAGCAAAACGCCCCCTGTTCTTCAGCCCCATTCAATACCAGTTCCGCTCCATTAGGGTCTGCAGAATTTGGCCTAAAATGACCGCAGTAATTTTATTTCCTGGATCTACAAAGCCGTTTCTAATGAACTGATAAGTCAGAATCGTTAAGCATTTGCTCCTTTTGGACAGTGCCTCTGGCAGCAGGAGGAAGCTGATGGGGCTGCTGCATTACAGAAATCAGAGAACAGCAGCGGTTAGATGCACAGTTGAGCAATTTGTAAGCTAAACTCATTTTTTTCCTTTCTTGAGCCAGGCTCTCTTGGCATGAAGATATGGGAGCTTTGCAGCCACCCAAACTTTTTTTTTTTTTTTGGTGCCTCTCCAGTGTAACTCAGAAGCCTGCACATTCCTCCAAAAATCTAAGTTAGCAAAAGTGAAGCTTTCTGTCATTCTTTTCAAGGGCTGTGCAACCTGATCCTAAGCAAAAATACAGTCCCACTAAATTCAGTTGGCCTGTCGTGGGGTGGGGGTGGGTGTTGGAGGGATTGTATCCATAAAGGCTGTGGCTAAAGGGCAAATACTTTTATCACAGGCTGAACGATGCGAATCCAATTGATACTGAACCCGAGTTGTATCCCAGCAAAGGGCTATCCAACTATGCGGGTGGCTTTTTGGAAATAAGGCATGGACTTCCCTTGGTCTAGCGGCAGCTTTTAAGGGAGGGAAAGGGAGGGCTCAGATCAGATTTATATGTTCACATTAGTCCAGCATTGAGTGTTGCCTGTATTAAATTGCTAAAAAAGTACTGCCTCTGTTGCTTCTGTGGGTTTGTGTGTGTGGGGGGGGGGGCGTTGTTTTAACTTCAAGCTGGCTTTTAAAAAACAAACAAAAATCCCAGGATAATCCTGACAGTGCATCGACCGGAGGTTTGTTGCTGCTGCTGCTGTTCTCATCATCCCTTTTTTCTTTCAGATGAGTCCGACTATACCACTCCTGCAGGATGTTCGTTTGGTCCTGCCTTCATGTACTCTGCACCCAGTTTCGTCTCCCAGTCCAGCTCAAAGTGGGGGCCACAGGACAGATAAAGGCAGCCCGCCAACTCCAGTGGTCCGCAGCACCCAGAACTGCCCGCATCCATAGAGAGGACCTCCTAGCGCGAGAGGTTTCAAAATGCTCTTGTCTTAAATCGGAATTAGCACATGCGCCGCGATGTCGACCCATTAAAACACCGCTCATGCGTCTCCACAAAAGGACTTGTAGGCTTACACCTAGATTACGGGTGGCACTTGGCCAGAAATCCACGAGTCGGACGCTGGGGGGGGGGGGGCGGACGGGCGGACGTGTGCAAATGCCATGACTGCAGCTGATCCCATGGCTTTCTATCGCCCTGCGTGGAACTTTGGAAGTGTTCGGGTTTTGGGGAGGGGAGCCCCTCCTCGATCGGAGGAGAAAGTGAAACTTCCCCAGCCAAAGCCGGGCGCTGCGGCCGCCACGCGGCTCCCGAAGAAGACTGGCCGCGAGCGCGCCGCCAGCCCAGCCAGCAGGGCAGGGGGAGAGGGGGCCGCGGGCCGGGCCGGGCCGGGCCGAGCCGGGCCGAGCGCGGAGCCCGGGAGCGCTGCAGCCCGGCGTGGAACCGCGAAGTTCTGGTCTGGGCAGAAACGCGCTCGCTCAACTGAGGAGAGGAGGGGAAACCGGCCAGAAGCCGACTCCAGCTCTCGGAAACTGCCAAATGAGACATAAAACCGCATTGTAAAAATCATCTGGAAAACAGGTTTTCCTATTGAAGTCGCTCTGTGTTAATTACTGCGATCTGGAAGCCTCTGAATCTAAGCGCTTGGAAGCCGCTCCCCCGCCCCCCCCCCCGGCCCGCCGCTCCCTCGCCCCTTTGCCCATGTAAATGGCGAGCGAGCGCGAGCGCGCTGAATCGGAGCCAGGGGTTCACATCCAGATTCTTTGCAATACATGCCTAGACATTAATACGTGCTCTTGGAGGGCTCGTTGAGGACGACGTGTTATTTCCTTATAAAGAAACGCCAGGTCTCGCTTTCCATTCGCCTTACAAAATTATTCGCATTATTTATGCTACATTGAGCGATCTAATTTCTTCGTGATAGTCAGCTAATTGCTCTGGCAGGTAATTAGGAGAGGTTTTTACAACGCAAAAGGGCTCCCTTTTTTTGTTTTGTTTTTTTGCAGTGCCCCTCGGATTATTAAATTGCTCTGTAAATTATACCATATTTGTAAAGGGAGGAGATTGGGGGGTGGGGTGGGGGGCAGTGATGGTGATGATGGTTGTGGTGGTGGGGGGGGGGAATGAAAGAAATCTTTTGAACAAGTTTTTCTGACGTTATCCGAACTCTCAATTTTTATTTATTTGTAAATGGAGGTTTCTTTTTTCTCTTTTCTTTTTCTAGTTTTTTTTTTCCTTTTTGGTTTTTGGTTTGTTTTTGGTTTAGCTTTTCCTGGCCTCGAATTATTCTAAAGCACGCGATCTGAAGCTCATTTTGTTCGTGCTCAGTGGTCCAGAATAACTTGCCCATAATGGGCCAGGTTTGAAGCGAGTCTCCTAAGCGATGGCAATCTAAGCATGTGGGAAAAGAATGACTTAAATGGGGACATCTGTTCGGCGCTGCTCATCTCCCTCTTAGAGCCAGGTCAGGCTAAGAGAATAACCTGATGGCCACTTTCTCCCTCTCCGGCACAGACACACACACTTCACAAAATTGCTGCGGGTGGGTGAGATGGGAAATCTACAGCCCAGAGGCAAATAGGGGGCCGTTATACTCTAGCAAAGACGGTAAGAGAAAGAGCTCGACCTTGAGGCTCTTGCGAAGAGAAGCTGCCGCAGGACTTCAGGATCTTGGCTTCCTCTTTGGAGCACCTCTCCTGCGGAATCCTGGCCCGGAGCACCAAGATTTATGTGCAGGTTGTCACTTCGTCCGCCTAGCACAACGGAGGGCCCCCCGACGCCCCCCCTTCCCCGGAAATGTTTCATGTTCCTGCTTTTATGTGCTCTTTCAGAGCGTGACTGGATCGCAGGCTGGCAAACTGTCTTTAAATGTATTTTCGGTGCATCATTACATTACATTATATTACCGCGGGTGGGGCGGTCACACCAGTGGGGAGACGTGACGCCGCAGGTGTCGGCCCTCTTACTGTATTCTTGCTAGATACAACCCCCCCCCCCCCCGGTTTTCGGTTATTGGAAAAGTGCTCCTTGGTTCAGGCACTGGGGTGCTTAAAACAACAGCACCCACCCCAGAGCACCTTCTCGATTATTTGCAATTAAGCACAATTCCCAAAGTAACATTTATCTTCAAGAAAGTACGATTGCAACTGTCAAGCGTCTGGAGGAGATGAGGGATAATCCGTCTGAGTTAGATGTCCAGTAATCTGGAGGCATGACCTCCTCCAGCAAGAGAGAGCGGCAAGGGGTGGGGGTGGGGGCTGTGGAAATCAATAGTGCCGAAGAGACGGATTTAGTAGTTTTTAACTCTCCGGTGAGAAAGTGAGATATAAGAGCCGGGGAGGGGCGGAGGGAGGGAGGGAGAGAGAGACGAGCGCCGGGAATCGGTCGCATCTGGGGCAAGAAGGGCGCGCGTCGTTGGTTTTAAAGGAGGCGGGTGGTTCGCCAGGGGATCCGGCGGTCCATTTCCTTCGCCCCGTGTCCCGTCCTGCCCGCTTGCAGACGTGCATTCCGAGGGACGGGTAACAGGGCTCGGCGTTGCTCCCTCTCTTTCTCGCAGATTTCCCTCTAGGAGCAACTCACCCGCAAAATCACAGCGCGTGCGGGTGGAAGCAGGTGAGGGCTAGCGCCCTAATAAAGTAAACCCATCTTTGGACCTATTGCAGAGGGGACGAGGCAGAGTAGGGAGGCAGTCCCACGAGGTAGGAAGAAAGACAGAAGAGGGGAAAGGAAGAAAGGACCGAAGTTTCCTCTTTTTTTAAGTACAACCAGATTTTAAAAGGCCATCACCTCCTCTGCGAGTGACCCTCTTGCCCCAGCCACGCCCACCAACATTCCTCCCTTGTGCTTCTCCAAGAGGTCGAACAGCGTCTAGCTGGGATTAAATAAACCGAAGGCGCATTATCCGCGGCATCCGAGATCTTGGCACTGGAGAGGCGGATGCGAAAATCGGCACCGCTTTTGGTGTGCGGAAAATAAACACGCTCACGGAGGATAAATCCCGTGGAGGCGTGCCTGCTCCTTCCGTAAGTGATCGGTTAGACCGAGTGCGCAGTGAGGCACAAGTTTGGTAGATAAGGGAGCGCGAGGGGGGAGCCCAGAGTCCACCGAAAGCGGTCCGCTGGGGAGCTGCCCGATCCAGCCAAAGGTGACCCCTCCGCGTACACACTTTCCTGATCTCACGGACTGGGTGGGGAATGTTTAAAGGAAGTGCTTAACATTTCCCAGGTGGAGCCGATGGTCTTAAAAGCATTCGGATAGCTGGGATCTGTTAATTTTTTTATTTTTAGGATAGCCGACAAGGGTTAATAAAGAGGAAAAGTCTTCCTTCTGGGGTGGAGCTTCGCAGGCTCTCCACGCCGCAGCCCGACTTGCACGAGCGGGCCGCTGGTTTGAGAGACCCCTCTGGGCACTCACTGGCACCTCCTTAGGCACCTTCCAGGTGAAATACAAGGGCTTCTGCTGGGGCGAGGGAAGGGGGACGCGCGCCGCGGGCGAGAGGGCAGCGAAATCCACAAGTGTTTTGAGCACCTCCCTATTTTCTGAGCCTCTGGATCATGGCGAACTGGAGCCCCAAACTGCGCGGGCTCAAATTAGCTTGCTCGGGTCATCCTCCATGTATTTGATGCCACAGTTGTGGGGGAGGAGGATTAAATACTGTCAATGCGGGGTTTTAATTAATAACATCAGGTCCAAACCCACAACAATGCAGGAGTGACTTTAGGAATATCTTTGTTTCACTTTTAGAACAACGTTTCCGCTCATGGTGGCTGCCTTGACCACCCTGCCCCTCTTACTTAAAACTGCTTATCAAACACCCCTATCCGTTCACACGTTCAAAGGGTAAGGATGAGATCCTCAGTTCAGACGAGAGCGGGTTTGTTTGGAGGGTTTTTCTTTCTCTCTTTCTTTTTTACTCTGTGCGATGCCACGGTGTGGGTCGGATTTACGCTGCATTAATTACGCGTGGGTCTATCTGCACAGGAACGGGTCTTACTGAGAGCCGTAGGATTTGCCATCAGGTAAATATGCTCAGGTCTTTTTCGTCTCAGGTAGGACCAGACTCCAGCTGACACCATTAGTCGTAAAAGCAGAGGTCACAAGGCTTCAGCTTGGGTGGATCGTCCTCTAACGAGCCCCGGTTCGGCCCAGTGGCCTGTTTCGGGTCGAAACGCCCACCAGCACCCTCCTTGCCCGCCCTAGGGCGCTGCCTGCAGCCTCTTCCGCGGAGATGGATTATTTCCTGATCAAGGCCCCCGCTAGGAGCCATTGTTTTGGCAAGAATTTGGGCACCCCAACGACCCCGGTTCCTGCAGAGGGATCCCTCTGGCTCCCTGAGCCACGAGGCTCCCGCCTAGGCAGACCTGCGCAAGTTGTTCCCAGGATGTAAATTAGGTCCCCAAAGCTGTTGTCCAAATCGAAGAAACAGAGAAATTAATCTGGGAGACTATCCATCATAGACTGTAATAAAGGGAGCGACATGGATGAGACAGATGATATGATTAAGGAGCTGTGGTCGTTTTAATTAACTTTTTGCTGTCCTGTAATGATCAAACTGGTCAACAGACCCGGTCAATAAGCATGTTAATATCAAACAAATAAAACCAGGGATGATTAAAAACCTCCTGGTTTATTAAATTTGAAATTCAAATGAAATTTATGCTGCAGATGCATACAGAATGCTAATACAGCCTCACTCATCGGGAGTCCTGGATACTACAGCTTTGCAAGAAAATGCACCGACATCTATCTAGCGCCCAGTGCATAATAGGGGTGGTGGTGAGTTTTAATTAATTTCGGCGGGGAAAATATCTTTCTGAGGTTCCCACCTCTTCCTGCCTGACACCTGGATGCTTCTTTCTTGATATAAGACTCCCTGGAAAGCAGCAGCCAACGGGTGTTGGTAGATAAAGCTACAAGTTCTGGGCTAACAGAAGAGGAGGAAAAGGCCTAATGGTCTACATGATGACCACGGGTGAATAAGCGTGACTCCCACGTTCAAGCAAACTCTTTCCGCCTCTAACTTTTCTGGGATACCAGGAACAGTCAGTATGGAGAAGCGTTGTTTTGCTTCATTTTTTCCTATTCTTAATCCAGCAAGTGGGTGTATCACTTTCAAAGCAACCCTTTACAAGTTCCAGTTTGGATCTATGCTGCTTCCTGGTATTGGGATCATAAACAGGAAGGAAAGAACAAGACAAGACAAGACAAGAAAGAGACTGGCAGGCCTGTGTAAACGACAGGTTTAAAGTCATCTAATATGTTGCAGTTTGAACAGAAGAACGTGTGCAGAAAGCCTGAAAAAGACAAGAAAGGAGGTTTGGCCTCTTTTCTTCCTAATGAATTTTATCTCTGCAATTGCTGTTGCTGCTGTTGAGAGAAGGCAGCACAAAACCACCATTTTATGCTAGATACTTGTAAGCTCTTTGTTCATGGGAAAGACCTTTCTTGTCTGTTCCCGGATCTGAAAATCTGCCCATATGTCTTAATAGTTACACTTCTGCAGCAGCGGATAAAGGCAACAGATAAAACTAATCACCATTCATTCATACCTAAGGGGCTCTTCTCCCATAAAAATACTCTCCCTTTCACATGCAACCCCCCTCACCTCTTTTGTCTCTCTGTTTGGGGGGGTCAAGGATAGTATTGACTCTGTTTAAATCCGAAATTTAAACAAGTGTGTATTAGGTCTTTAAAATGAATATCATTACAGAAGGAGACCAAAGCAATGAAGTTAATTCTTTTTTATTTGTTAAACGGAGTTCCCTCCTTCCCCCACCCCTTCCTCCTTCTGGGCTGGCCTGCCACGCCTTCTCAACAGGCTAAAATCATTCAGAGCAGCTCGCAGAGAGAAACACGACATTTATGGTAACCATCAGCCTTCAGAGAAAGAAAGCAGTTCATTAATTTACTTCTCTTTACTTCGAAGTATGATAATGCACACTATCCCTTAATCAATAGATATGATGTACAGTCAATAACCATAGGATGTAAAGGGGTCCCCCTTTCTCCTCTTTCTTAAAAGTAGCGCTCACGCCAAGATTTGTGATCTTGGACATTTCCGGACATTTCTATGCACCTGATTTTCTTCAGCAGTTTGGAAGAGGCAGGAAAGTCTGAGCCAAACATACTCTAGTTAGCCAAAACAACCCAATCCTCTCTGCTAGTACTGGATTTAATGTGCTCCACCTTGAAATCTATATTGGGACAGAGCTACAGTGGTGTGCAAATGCAGTTCTTTTCTTTCTGCTTAAATTAACAATGGTTACACATAAGCGCGCGCACACATACACACACTTTATTAAAGGAGCCATTTCCTGAGAATAACACAGCTGCCCGAACATTACTGACGTTACCTGCAACACTATTTATCAATTTAAATTTGCAACTAAAGGGAGAAGAAAAGTTAGCACCAAACCCCAGTCTGAATAAATATGCACGGTCCCAAGCAGAAAACATAAAATAACGATTAAAGGAAGTCCTAATAAGCTGAAGTTCAGCTCTATTGCACACATCCGGCGAAAGAGAAAAATAGCCAAAGTGCGCGGATATGGGAGACTCCGAAGAATTGTGCTTTCTTCGCCCTACACGAGAGGGTTCTTTTGGCGAGGAGCCTTCCTCCTCCTCCTCCTCCAAAAGCGTCTTTTCCCGATTCTACCAAAGACTCATCCGGAGTGTGTGCGCGCGTGTGTGCGTGTGCGTGTGCGCGCGCACGGGGAGGGGAGGGGAGGGGAGGGGAGGGGGGCGCCCTCGAAAGCCCTCCACCTTGGAACTCGCTCCCCAACTCCTGGGACACGGCGGCGCGCGCGCGCGCGCTGTCAGATTTATGTATCCTTTCCGAGGGCGAAAAGGGCCGGGGCGCGGGGCGCGGGGCGAGGGGCGGGGAGGCAGCGGCCGGGGGGTTCATATGCTCCCCCGAGCGCCGCCCGAGCAGCAGCGGCGGCGGCGGCGGCGGCGGGGGGAGGCGAGGCGAGGCGAGGCGGCAGAGGCGCGCCCGCCGCGGCGATGCCTGCCTGCCTGCCTGCCTGCCTGCCTGCCTGCCTGCCTGCCTGCCTGCCGCGGCTCGCCTGCGCTCTCGGCGGGCTGCGCGCCCGGCTCTCCTGAGCGCGGCGGCGGCGGCGGCGGCGGCGGGCGCTCGGCGGGGCTGATGACCTCACGCAGCAACGTCTTGGAGCGGTCGACGGAGCCGTAGATTGGCTGGCGCGGGCTCAGCGGCACTTCAAAGCCCGAGAAGGAGCTACAATTGTGGTGGAATGGGCGGAACTGATCATTGTATTGCACACCTCTAAAAAAAACACTGCCTCTGATTTATCAATATAAAAAAGATCCTCTGAGAGGAGGGCACTTTGTGGGATGGCAACTTCACTTCTAGGGGTGAGTCTGAGGGGCTTTCCCCCCCTCTTGCTGTTTTAATTGGGACCTTTTTATTGGCGATTCGAGAAGGGTTAAAGCAGCCCCTCTCTTGACCGGGGGCTATCAGTCTCCCTGTTGAGGCTTTTAGTTTAGCCTTTCTCTCTTAAGTCCAAGTGAGTTCGAGAGAAAAGAAAGAGAAGGGGAGGGGGGAAGGGGGCAGTCACTTTTTTTTGTCAGTGTGCAGGAAAAAGGTTTTAAGGGCATTAGCCCTTAATAACCTCCAGAGCTTGGGCTGAGAGATTCCTGCATCCCCGGAGAAGTGGCCTCTCTGTTATCTGCTCGAAGGGCAAAAGGCAGCTTGCCTCCCTCGGTTTTCTCTTTACTTGCGAGATTTTGCTTTTTTCAAAAATTCGCGACAGCTTGTTGTGGTTCATTTCCCCCTCCTTTTACCATTTCTCCAAGTCCGTCATTTCCTGCAGGTATGTTGAACATTTCTCACTGTCGGTTTCCTTGATGTGTGAATACCAAAAGGTTTTTCTTGGGGCGGGGAAGGGGAAAAGGGAAGCCTGGGATGGAAATCCTCGCTTTAAAAAGTTCAGTCGGGAGATGTGATACATTCTACGTCGGGGTGAGTTTTGTGTTGGCTAAAGCAACAGTCCTGTTTCCGGGGGTGATGGGGGCGGGCGGGGGGGGGCGAGAATGGACAGTGGGAAGGCAGCGCCTCTGGACGGAGCCTGCCTGGTGGCCCAAGCATCCCCCACCCCCGTTGTAGGGCTCTCAGTGCCTCCAGTCGGAATTAGTTTGAGCTCAAAGGTTCCAGGCTTGTCTCTGGGCTGCGACTCATTTTCAGTTCGAGAAATCGACGTTATTATTTAAAGGGAATCTCCCCGGAGATTTTGAGCAGGAGCCCAGTGGCTAAATGTCCTCCAGGGAGCCAAGAGGAGGTGTAAAGAAGCCCATCGGTAGCAGCTGGTGCCGAGGACGGTTGCGCGTAGCCCACCTTTCCCCCTCCGCGGGCGAGGCTCGTCAGCCAGCCAGCCAGCCCGCCCGGGCAAATCGGCGTCGCCGTCAGCGCGGGATCCTTTCCTGGCGAGGCTGACAGGCGCTTTCCCGGCCTTTCTCCCCTCTCGCTGCAGGAAGAACCGCGTTTGGGCTCCACTCCTCTGGCCATGCTCGCCGCCACCTGCAACAAGATCGGCAGCCCCAGCCCGTCGCCCTCGGCCCTGTCGGACAGCGCGTCGTCCTTCGGCAAAGGCTTCCACCCGTGGAAACGGTCCTCGTCGGCCGGCAGCTGCAACGTCGTGGGCTCCAGCCTGGCCGGCGTCGGGGTCTCGGCCTCGGCGCGCAACGGCTCCTCGGCTCACGCGGCCGCGGCGGCGGCGGCAGCGGCGGCGGCGGCCGCCCTGGTGTCCGACTCCTTCAGCTGCGGCGGCTCGCCGGGCTCCAGCGCCTTTTCGCTCACGTCGAGCGGCGCGGCCGCCGGCTCGCCCTTCGCCAACGACTACTCGGTGTTCCAGGCGCCCGGGCCGTCGGGCGGCGGGGGCGGCGGCGGCGGCGGCGGCGGCGGCGCGCAGGAGGCCGCGGCGCACCAGCCCGTCTTCATCTCCAAGGTGCACGCGTCGGTGGACGGGCTGCAGGGCATCTACCCGCGCGTGGGCATGGCGCACCCGTACGAGTCGTGGTTCAAGCCCTCGCACCCGAGCGACGCGGGCGCCTCCAGCTGGTGGGACGTGGGCGCCGGCTGGCTCGACGTGCAGAACCCCAACGGCGTCCACCCGGCGGCCGCCGCCGCCGCCGCCAGCGGGCTCCCGGCGGGCTCCCTGCACTCGCCGCTGGGCGCCTACAACTCGGATTACTCGGGCCTGGCGGGCCACTCGGCCTTCAGCAGCGGCGCCGCCTCCTCGCACCTGCTCAGCCCGGCCGGGCAGCACCTCATGGACGGATTTAAGCCCGTGCTGCCCGGCTCCTACCCGGACGCGGCGCCCTCGCCCCTGACGGCGGGCGCGGGCGGCTCCATGCTGGGCGCCGGGCCGGCGGCGCCGCTGGGCGGCTCGCCGCGCTCGTCGGCGCGCCGCTACTCGGGCCGCGCCACCTGCGACTGCCCCAACTGCCAGGAGGCCGAGCGGCTGGGGCCGGCGGGCGCCAGCCTGCGGCGCAAGGGGCTGCACAGCTGCCACATCCCGGGCTGCGGCAAGGTGTACGGCAAGACGTCGCACCTGAAGGCGCACCTGCGCTGGCACACGGGCGAGCGGCCCTTCGTGTGCAACTGGCTCTTCTGCGGCAAGCGCTTCACGCGCTCGGACGAGCTGCAGCGCCACCTGCGCACGCACACGGGCGAGAAGCGCTTCGCCTGCCCCGTCTGCAACAAGCGCTTCATGCGCAGCGACCACCTCAGCAAGCACGTCAAGACCCACAGCGGCGGCGGCGGCGGCGGCCCGGGCGGCGCGGGCGGCGGCGCGGGCGGCGGCAAGAAGGGCAGCGACTCCGACAGCGAGCACAGCGCGCCCGGCAGCCCGCCCTGCCACTCGCCGGAGCTGCTGCCGCCGCCCGAGCCCGGGCACCGGAACGGCCTGGAGTGAGCGGCGCGGGCGGCGGGCCCCCGGCCCCTCCGCGCGGGGCCCCCCGGCCCGGCCCGGCCTCGGCGTCGAGCCTCCCGCCTCGAGAGCGGCTCTCGCGAAGGGCTCTGGACATGTAAGTACCGCGGGGCGCCCGGCCAGCCCGACCCGCGCGCCCGCGGGCGAGGAGAGCAGAGCAGAGCAGAGCAGATCCGCCGCTGCAGGAAGCCTCGGCCGGACGCGGCCGCCCCCCACGCGCCCCGCGGACTTCCACGCGCGGGAAGGGGCTGCGCGCTCCGGCCTGCGCCGGGGCCGGGCGAGGGGCGGCCGGGGGTGCCCAGAGCTGGGCAGACCGCGGAGGGAAGGCGAGCAGCGCGCGAGAGGACTGGAGTCTCTTTTGGGGGCTACCCACCCAGCATCTCCTGCTGAAAGCACTTTGAATAACATATAATGGGAAACTTTTTCGTGAGTTTGTTTCAAAGGAACGCTGCATATTAAACTTCTGTTCAACTATGCTTTGACACTGCAGTCCTCAATCCGCTCCCTCTAGAATACTGCCGCTGAAGTTGGTGGGATGACTCTGGAGTAAAAAGGGTGATGCCTGATTGACTGTGTGCGTGTGTACGTGTGGTCACTAAATTCTCCATTCTCGAATCACGGTTGCCAATGTATTCCGCTAGGCATAAACTGGGCATGCTTCACAGCACTTCCAAGTGAACCGTGCTTAGGCGATTTAGCTTGTGATCCTAACTTGAGGTCTGGGGTTTACATTCTAAGGGGTGAAATCCAGGGAATAATGTTTGAAGTGTCATTCTCTTTGAAGCCAATCTAACTTTACAGCCAAATAAAAATTCCAAAATTGTTGGCTCTGATCTCATTAGAACTCTTGTCCAAGTCTCTTTTTAACTGTTCAGGATCTCAGCCTTATCTCTCAATCCCAAGAAGCAAGTTTAAGTAAATCTAACCACTTAAGCTCCATTGAACACAATGTGATTTGCTTCTGTGTAAAGTATGTTTCTGTGTAAATCGCCTTCAGTTGCAATCTGTATGGAGGTTTGTCTAGGAAGAAGGCATGCTAAGCCCGGTGGAATTTACTTCCGCATAAACATGCATGGAGCTGGACTGGAGTTCTCCCACCCAGTTGGAATATACTTGTGTACATCTTACTAATTTAAGTGAATTATGGATTGGGCTGTAAATCCAAGTGTTTGGCCTTAATTGATCACAGTCTAAATCATACTGCAAGTTTAGTCTTAAATATGCTTCTCGGAGGAAGTGTGATTACGCTAGCAAGCCTCACACTGGCACTCACACACTTGCTTAAACTTGTTCTTGGAAGCCTTTGAGCACCGTCCAGTCAAAGCATCTCATTGATTTCAGTAGTAATGCAAAGTAATGCAAAGCTCATGCTTCTCTGCTTGCTACTGAAATCAATAGGACCCTTGCAAGTGTTTAATTGTAACTGGACACTGCCCCAATTCTAAGTGTGTTTGACCTCAGAACTGCTTAGATATTTTCTCTTAAAAGTCTGAGGAAAATAACTCAAATTTGAGTGAATTCATTTTCTTACATTTTCCCCACATTAAAAAAATAAATAAAATAATACCAGCACCTCAGTTCACTTTCAGAGTTCCAGCATCAATATTTATGCAGTACGTTGGAAGCCACCTAGGATCAAAATGGTCATTATTTGTAGCATTATTTTTCTGGTATTAAAAGAAGTAAGGAAGTGCCCTTGCTTTTCAGCTAGTCTGTAGTTTGAATGCCAAAAAAAGAGGGAGAAAATAGAGACAAATATTTGTAAAATACGTATGAACCAACCGGTTTGTACAACGGAAATCGTTGTAAAGTACCTAACAATTAAGTATAACTCCACCAGTGTATCGGTGTGAGATGCAGTTGTCCAGGAGACGATTTTGTATAGTATTTTTCTTGTATATTACTTCCAGTAAATATTTGAAAATATATTGAAGTACACTTGAGCTTTTTTCCCTTCTTTTTTCCTTTTTCTTTTTGGTCACAAAAAATATTAAAGCATTATTGTTGCAGTCCTAATTAACTGCATTTTTAACTTGTTCTTTGAAGTGTACAGCAAATTGCACTTCAGGATATAGTTTTTGCTTGAATATTAATTTAGATAGGCATAAGATTGTAATTAAGCAAACAATATTTGATAAATGTTGAATGACATTTAATTTAATGGAGCATGTTCTTATTTGCATTTGCTGGCAGTTCAGATATAGTTTAAGTGAGAGTTCTCCTATATTTCAAAAGAGTGGGCACACCCAGACCCCATGTATTAAATAAATTGTCCAAGTGAAACTGACTAATGATGGCCTATGTGTATTTCCTGAAAATAAAAATTTAAAAATGGTGAATGTTACTAAAGCAGTCCTGATGCTACATTAAGAGTTTGCTAAGCCTGCAAACAAATAGTCTCATTGTAATGTTGAAATAAGTTTGGATATTTCACATTGAAATGAAAAAAAGAAAAAAAAGCCTTTCGCTGGAACACTTTAAATTTGCATTTTAAATGCATGAAATGTAATTGATTTTTATCTGTAAGATTTTAAATGGAATTAATAAATGCCAGATAAAAGATTTGTTCTTAGGTTAGTTAATTTCTTTCACAGGATAAAAAGGTGACATCGTTAAATGCACCTTTGCATTCCTTTCCCTCGGCCAGTGCTCCTGTTGAAAACGTATACACCCCCCATCCTTGCTGGACAACCGTTCCATAGAGGTCTCATTGACAGCCATAATCAGGCATGTTTTCAGGAGAGAAGCGCCCTGGCTGGTAAACAACTAGATTTACTTCGAAGTATGACCGTTTAGTCAGAAGCAGAACCATTTCTGTGGATGAAGGTGTGCCGAGGAAGGGGGGGGGAAAGGAGCGCATGCAGGGAATCATGCTGCAGACTGGGAGCATCAGCACTTTTGCCTTTAAAGCGTACTTTAAGAATGCTCTCCTTTGTGAAATGCAGCGAGAGAGCTGGCATTAACTGCTACAACTCCTCAGCAGATCAGATTCAGTAACTCCTGTGCACTTTGGAAAACATGATGAAGACTCATGAGTGAGCTGGCTGTATGTGCGTGCATATCTACATTTATTCTTTTTTAAGGAGGCTGAATAAGGCTGTGTTTAATGCAAGCAAGAAGAGAGTTGAAAGGATGTTTCTTTCTGTCGCTCTCAACAAAACAAAATCTGCAAGGTGGTTGTAGTTCCATAAAAGAGATTTTATACGGTGATCATCCCGGTAGGAGGGAGGGAGCAAGTCCCAGTGAATCCAGGAGATCCCACTTTCCCTGTAAAGAAGCTTAGGATCTGAGTGTCAGAGAGGTTCCTGAAAGATTTTGACAGTGAACAATTAACTCTTCTGGCAGTAGGAGGCTCCTTCTTAAGTCCAGAAGGAAAACTAACTGTTGATCTCTCCCTTTCTTAGCCATGTCTATGCTTGGTCTATGTTTGTTAGAGAGCGGTCCTGGCAGCCTGCGGTCCTTGCCCCCTTGAAAAAGAAATGATTTGGCATTGACACCCTGATCCTAAGCCGTTTACTTGGAAAGAAGTCCATGAGTTGCGGTTTCACTTCCCAGGAACTGTGCAGGCTTGGTTTCCAAATCGATGTGTTTAGGGTGAGGACTAGTCTCTTGCCTAATGGAAGGAGAAGTTGAAGAATAGCACCAACGCTTTAAGGTAGGATGAGCGCTGGTGCTCTCAGTTTTCTGTGTGCTTTTTCTCCAATAGTACAACCTGAAAATCTGGATGGCTTTGCTTTGGCAAGGGAATCTTTCCTGTCACCCTTCTGGCCTCCCTTTCAAAACTGTGTACTCAAGAAGGAATTGCTGTATTTTTGTATTAAAGAATAGAAAAAGAAGGAGAGTGCGGTGGAAGAGCTGAAGCTGCGGGCTTAGCTGAACTGAGAGGTTGCAACAGGAGGAACCATTTGCTTGTGAAAGGTCACCCTTTGTGCTAGTATTTTGTTCCTGTGCAGGTTTCTCCACCGGCACCTGGAAGTAACATGCTCAGGGACTGCAAGCAACACTTTGGTATTCTCCTCCCCGCTTCCCTGCTCTGCCTGGTAAAATGGAAACCTGCATGGCCTTGGTTTCATAATGCAGATTGCCGTGAAAGTGAGAACGTTCCAGTTGCACTTTTGCTTTTTTCGAGCAAAGTGAAATAACCACAAACCTTGCAAACTAAGCCTTGCAATCGGAGCAGGTTTTGGTTAGAGTTGTTCATGGTTTCTGTGATGGTTTCTTAGCTCTTCAACAGGAGGCATTGAGTGGGGTGGACCCCCCACCCCACAACTAAAAGTGTGGCTTTGTTTTGGCTGTGGTGTGTTTATTGATATAACTACTGCTAAGTCAGAATTGTGAAGGTTAGATCGATGCAAAGGAGAACAAATCCAGTTTGTTTGAGTCTCCTAGCCCTAACCCAAACCACACCCAACTCAGGACTGAGAGTGACCTTGGGGTCAATCTGGCCTCTATTAACCCTCTAAAGGCCTTCAAGTGATGCACCTCCCGTTTGCTCTTTGGCCCCTTTTAGATTGCTCTTCTATAAAGTTGTATTGTGCATCCAGTTTAAGTCAGTGTGTGTGAATAGGAAAGAACCTGGACAACTCTCTCTTGATTTTAGTAATTTAGGATCATTTGGACCTCCAGTAAGCTTCAGGGCTTAGGAAGTTCTAGTGCGAGCCAGACTAACCAAGACGGATGTACTTTGGGCTGTGGTAAAAGGAAAAATGGGCCAGGAACCATCTGCTGGCAGGGGACTATCCCCAGACAGTGACCAACAGGGCTTGAATGTACTTGCTCTGCTCTGCTGTGGCTTCTCTGGGTTCTGGAAGAATTGCATTTGCAGGTATATTCTGCGTTTATGCCTTGTCAAGGCCAGGCCCAAGAAGGCCACTCACTTTGCTCTCCCCCACCCTTAAGTTGAAATGCCAGGGAACCTCTTGGTTCCCCCAGTTGACCAAACTAAGTAGAAATGCACTTTTAACTGCCCCCAAATGTCTTTCCTTGGAAGTATTCTCTAGTTTCCCGTGAAAGTCAAAGTGTGTTGAGCTTGCCACTCTGAAAGTACCTCTAGTTGGGCACTGCTGCAAATAAATGTATTCAAAATCATAGAGCAAATTCTGGTATTCCGTTTTGGCAGTTGTGGAGCATCCACATGCAAACAGACACAACCCCCTTTTCCAGTTTTGCTTGCTGGTCAGACAGAAGGAAGAAAAGGGAAAGTTCCTGGATCAAGTTGTAGTCAGAGATGGGCCCATTGCAATCAATGGAACTTCATCATGACTAGCTGAAGCCCTAGTTTCATTTCAGGGGGTCTTCTCTGACTCAATCTGGCTCCACTTCCAAATCTGCATGACCTGATGAGTCTATCTCCTGTTTTTTGCTGTTGGATAAATTCTGTGGTCATGGATTAAACCCAGTCACAGAACTGCAGAACCATTCAGGCACTGTGGATCTAGAGGAAAGAATAGCAGCAGCAGAACAGCCCCCTGGGACTCAAATGTACGTGCCTCTTGGCTGATTTCTGCAATGTTTCTGGGAAAAGGAAGCGATAAAGGCAAAGAAGTCATGGATCTGCAGGCTGCTAAGATTCAGTGCCTCTGGGCAGGGAGGTGTGCAAACCTCTTGGAAAAAGGGGCAAGCTTCTGGGTTTCAAAAAGCAACCCTTGCCTCCTTCCTCAGCCTTCCCAACCTTTCTTTTCAGTCCCCAGATCGGTGGGGCACAACTTGCTTGGGAACTAGCCACTTGACAGTTGCTTTGAATCGGTCGATCTTGCTCAGTCCGCTCCCCTGACCCCTTCAGCATGATATAAAAGTTGCAGGGTTGGAGGATGAGTGGCTTCAGACCCCTGCGCCACCACAAAGCCCAGTCATGGGCCTTGAGCTACTCTTATTGCTTACCCTGGCCCACTTGGAAGGGTTGTTGCATGGCTACAACTGAGAGGGGTGTGGAGAGAAACAATGCCCTGAGCTACTTGGAGAAAGCATGGCACCAAAATGTGATAGTACTTTGATTCTGGCCTGAGGGTTCATTTGTCCTTCAGGTGTTAGGGGAGAGTTTCGGGACTTACAGTTACCATCCTAGAAAATAAGGTCCAGGGGAGGTGGTAGGGAGCACGTGCGTATATTGGCGTGGTCTATACAGATCTGGAATATGAACATTTCCTTGGCTTTAGTGCATGCGGTGGAACTGCCTCTCCATGATCCACAGCTGTTCAGCTAAGCCTCATCTCTGTCTAGGACTTTCCTCGCTTGCTCCCCTGAAACCTTTAAGTTCAGTGGGATTTATGATGGGTCCCATTGTATCCATGACTGTGTAGGATTGCAGGCTTCCTTTTGCAAGTAAAGAAGTCCTCCTGTATAGGTCTGGTTCATGAAAGCTTACAGCCCTAATAAATCGTTTAGCCTAGAAGGAGACATAGGAGTTTGTTTCATAGTTACGGCTTGACGTCTTTGAAACCTGTGGTACCTGTAGGCTATGTTGCTCTTATATTTTTGCTTTAGAAGTAAAATAGGGATTCCAGGTCAGAACCGTGGTTATGAATACTGAATGGGTGATAGCAGTTCTTCTGGATTAATTACTGGGGAGCGCAAGGTGCTAGTTCAGTTGAGTTCAGTGAAAGGTTGGCTATCAAGTTGGTCATGCAGGCTGAATCTCTCTTGAGACAGTGTTGCATTAAAAGGGGCTGCAAAGCACTTAGAAATGGTTGGAATTTCCTTCCAAACAGGGCTGCTATCCTGATCATCCTTAATCAGGGGGTTCTTGAACTCCATGGGACTTTACTTCTGAGCACAAGTATTTGCAACCTGCCAGGAAAAATATGTTCCAAATTAAAAATCAGCCGCTGTCTGTTAGCTGAACTAGATTACAGTACAGTTAGCTGAACTGACCTAAAAGGGCCTCCTCCAACCTGGTGCCCTCCAGTTGTCTTGGACTGCAACTGCTATTGGCCAGCCTGACCGTGGATGATGGGAGCTGCAGTCAGAAGATGCCAAGTTGGGGAAAACTGTTGTAATGCTGGCCATTGGCGTCTTGCTTCCATTCTAAGGAATGCCCCGAGCCTCCAGGGCTGCCACCAGCTTCGCCCCAGAGATGGCTGGGACGCCCAGAGAGGGTCTGATGCCACACTGTTCAGATCATGATGGTGGTGGTGACTCGGCAGAGCTGCTTTGAGAGAATACTTCAGAGAAGGAGGGTGGAAGGGAGGCCTGCATGGCTTGGAGGTGTTTCTCTGGGGAAGAGCCTCCAGAAGGTGCGTGGTTGTGCTCTGGCCGCCAAAGCAACCGCTTCTGCGAGAACGTATCGCTCAAAAGGAGGCTTGCCAGGGCAGCTAAGGGGCAATGCTCTGCGGGCTTCCAATGAGAAAAGCCCTACAGCCCTAGGTATGACTGGCTGGGGCATACTGGGAATCGCAGGACTTTTTTCTGGCGAAACCCGCCCAGTGCTGAGCCCTAAACCCGGGACGCACCCCAAGGCCTGGAATCTCCTGCCGTCTGAACGCAACCCCGTCTGAGACCAGCTGCAACTCTGGGTGGTGTCCCAGCCCGCTTTACGCAAAGGAGCCCTTTGCAAGGAGGGAGCCGATTGCTACCAGCTCCGCGGCCGGCAGGCATTTCGAGGAATAAGACGGAGGAAGCCGAGCTGCAGCTGCAACAGCAGTACCGTCGATCCCCCCGTTTCTTCCGAACCGCCGGACTGTGCTCATGGCCAAGCAACAGACTTCTTCACGTTCGGTAAGCAGCCGCTGTTGCCTGCCTGCCTGTAGGGAAACAGCGCCACCTGGCGGCTCAACAGCCGCACCTGCCGGCGACGTCCAAAGAACCTGTCGCAGTAAACGCCACAAAACCAAAAATCGTGGCCAGATAATACTTTGATAGGATATAGACCCATAAAGGGCACAGCTTGGTGAGCAATATTTGGGCTTCTCTTCGTGATATTAGTAGGGTCAAAGTTAGTCCTGTGACACCTTAAAGCTGAACAGCAAAACAAGCTGACTGGCGCTTTCAAGAATTATAGCCCACTGCATCAAAGGCATGCACCGTTATCCTAAATTAGTACTACCTACACAAGTATGTAGGTGTGGAGCTTTTTTAAAAGTAAGCAGTGAAGTCAGAGGGAAATGATATGCAACCCCCAACCCCCCTTAATAAGCACATTAAAATTTAAATGCACTTTCTCCCCTCCTGGTGTCTATAAACATTACATTGTGTATGATTGTTTGGGGAACAGTCCTAGGCATGTTTAGACAGAAATAAATCCTACAACTTCCTGCATGTCTTCATCCAATTGCAGGACCCAGTTGTAGGATTTATGTCTGTCTAAACATACATAAGCTTGCAATCTTCTTTTATGTGTACTTCTAAATTTTAATATAATCACTACTACCTGTATTTCTTGCATTTCATTCTCTGATTTCACTGCTAACACTCACAGAAAAACATGCTTATAATCAACCTATGGATAACATTCAGTGCATGTAATGAACTGGACTGTAGTCTATGAAAAGATATTCCATAATACATGTGGTAGTTTTTACAATGTCATAAAATTCTGTGATGCTGGCAGTTTGTATTTGTATTCTACCATGGTAAAAATGATCACTTCGGTATAAACCTTACCTGGCTTACCAGGGCTTACTTCTGAGTAAAGATGTGGAACCTCAGGAAGCTGATAAGGTGAGGTCCAGGTGCTCCTGTAATTGTATGGGGTCAGAGCCAAACTTTGGGGAAGTCCATCAGAGAAAACACTCATTAAATCAATTGAACTTAAATTTGATGGACTCAAATCCCACTGATTTCAATGGGCCTGTTCTAAGTATTAGTAAGTCAGAATCTAGCCAGTCCATTACTTATTTTAAATTAATAATCCCAAATGTATGTGTCTATTTGAGGAAGAGAATGGGGGAGGAATAGAGTGGGACAATCTGGAGTGCTCCTGTCCATGCTGCTGAAGGAGCCTGGTGTTGGTGGGCCCCTTATCCATTGAGCTTCCAAGGTGTTCCATGCTGGTGAACCTACTTTAGAGACGGGGTTCAGGCCCATGAACAGCTCTCATGAAGCTCAGAATAAAAGCTACAAGGGATTCGGAGCCCCATCAATTTGGGATTCAGCATCTTCCCCACAGTAAAGGTGGGATCTGTATCTTCATCACACTCCAGTTAACATGATTGTCTGGAATAAGGGACAAATGAAGGGGCGCTTACGTTCTTTGGCCAGGCTATGTTTTTGCTGCATTTTGGAAAAAAAAAATGTGTAGGCCAGACTAGGATTTGTTATTGAAAAGGAATGGGAGCTTTTGGGCATTTCCAGCCCTACTGTAGAAAATGAGGGCTGCCTGCTCACCCTTAGGGAAGGCTGGGAAACAGAAGAAACATTCACCCAGAAGAGAACCAACCCCCATCCTCCACCCCCGGCCTGGCATATTTTAGTTTGCTGCCTGAAGGCCTTCCCTTCCATCCCCGCAGGGTGGAGATTAAGTTTAGTGAACTACAGAGATTAAGACCAAACTGAAGCTCAAACACTTTGGCCACCTAATGAGAAGGAAGGACTCCCTGGAGAAGAGCCTGATGCTGGGAACAATAGATGGCAAAAGAAGAAGGGGATGGCAGAGGATGAGGTGGCTAGATGGAGTCACTGGAGAGGTGGGCGTGGGCTTGGGTGGACTCCGGGGAATGGTGGAGGACAGGAGAGCCTGGAGGAATGTTGTCCGTGGGGTCGCCAAGAGTCGGGCATGACTTTGTGACTGAACATCAACAAAACTGCAGCATAGTGTGCTCCTCTGGGGTCCGGTAGAACTCTTAGCCTGGTGGTGAAAGCAAAGGAAGAAGATGGAGAAAACTGCTGTTCACAGCAGTCTTAAAATGATGTGGAGAAGGCCTGGCGGTTTGTGACTGCAGATACTCTTCCCTAGGAGTGAGTTCATTGAACTCAGACTTACCTTTTGACTAAGTATTCCCTCTTTCTCCCTCCCTCCTGTAAAGCAACTAACATTTACTAAGTGCTGCTCAAGGATTAACGAATCAGTAAGAAAACCCAAAGTCCCGTAGACCTGGAAGCAACAGAAGAGGAGAATATGAAGCGGGCAGAAAACGAAAGCATGCACTGGCACAGCCCTGTCTTCACTGGGGAATGGAGTGTGCAGGTTCCCACAGCACTCTTCCCAAAAGGAAGGCAGGGCGTCCAGTGTAGCCACTGGTGGGAAGCCACCTTTGTTCCATGAATTACGCTAGGACAGTCTTCTCCAACCACCTGGCGGGCTGGGCTAGGACTTGCTGGCTGGGGATGATGAGAGACATAGTTGAACCCTTCTGGAGGCTCCCGGGTTGGAAGGGTCGCCTTAGGCTGTGCCTTGTGCCCAAAGATATCTCGGCCGTAGCAGGAGAGGCTGAGGGCCCTTGCTGCCTCTCTGCTAGCGAGGGCCCCATCTACGCCAGAGCTGAAGCTTCCGGAACTCTGTCAAAGCCTGGCTAGGTTCGAGCCCAAGACACTCAGCAGTGAGGGAAGTGCTTTGCACATGCTCCAAGGCATGCTCTCCTCTCCAAAGGTTGAGCTCGCACAGTGGGAACCGTTCCATGGCTGCAGGGCAGCGCACGCCGAGTTCATGTCACCCGCGCTTCGGGGCCCTCGAAGGGGAATCTCGAGGTAAAGGCGGCCAACACGTGGCGCCTAGGCAGCAGGACGTCGGAAGGTCGTTCCCGCGTCCTTGGTGGAGGAAGGGAGAGCACAGCACGTCGTCCTCCGCCTTTGCAATCACACCTGAGAAGCCTTGGCTAAGGTTTCCATGCATCATGCCTAAAGGACGTTTGAGCAGGCGAATGCAGCCTAGGGAAAGTGGGAAGGCGCCACTGGCAGGGACCCCGCCCCCGAGAAAATTTCCTGACATTGTAGCGGGTAATCCTGGTAAGGACAGATGCCTCACCACGTGTTTCCTCCGATGGATGTCCTACCGAGCGCAATGGGCGCCATCCCAGGGAAGCGTCCGTAGGATCGCAGCCCAGCTGTGCGTTCTGCGCGTGGCAACCCAGCCGTCAGCCTGACTGAGCTCAGCGGAGCTTACTCCCCGCTAAGTAGGGGCCGAGGAGGGCCGCAGCTGGGCCCTTCCTATTCGCTTTGCCCCTGAAGTCGGTCTCAGCGAGCCCAGCGGGTTCTACGGCCCCAAAGTGCGCACGGGCTTGCACGTCTGGTCGCTCCGAAGCGACCCCTCCGGAGGCCAGGAGCGCGGCCCGATCTCGCCTGCCGTCGCGCAGGGTGCCGGAGACGCGCGGCGGCGCAGGCCCGCTTGGCGCGGCGCAGGGGCGGCCTTCGGCGTTCAGGCAGCCCGCTGGCACCAGCTGGCCGTCGGGCCAGGAATCGGGTTGAGCGGACGGCGCCGCCTTGGGAGGCGCGCCGCGTTCGGTGAGCTCGGTCCGAGGCTGAGTTCAGCCCTCGATCCAGCACGAGCTCGACGTGGCGAGGAGTAAGGGAGCCCCTCTGGCTCAGAGGCAGTGCCCACCTGCCCAGGGGCTGCAGGGTGGTTCAGACTGGGCTGAATGGGAACGGACTCGACAGGGTACAGCCGTTTGTTCTGGCTCCGGCCCTGGCGCTCGGAGGGTCTCCCTGCGCCGTCTGCTGAACGCGACCGAGCTTCGCCGCCGAAGCCTCATCGCCTCCAGCGCCAGATGGTGGGGCTGGCGAGCCCCGCAGCAAGGGGAATGCTCGGGCCTTCAGGTCCTGCCCGTGAGTGTCCCGAAAACCGCTGGGGTCGGAAGCGCTAACCCAGGGCTGTTAAGTCGGAGGAAAGTGCCGCGACTCCCAGCATTCCCGCCGACTGGGGCATGCTGGGAGCGTTCCCTTCGAGCGTTCCTGGTGGGGAACAAGGTGCAGTCTATGTGCCTTCGCTCTGTTCCGGCAGCGGGACCTTGGCACGCCTACTTCCCCGCAGGGCAAAAGTTTGGAGAGCCACAGACAGTACTTGCAAAAGGCCACGGCCATCAGGAGGGTGAATCGCACGCTTCCGTGCGCCGAGCTCGTCCCTTTTCCGCTCCATCTTTCCCTTTGCTGCTTGACACCTGCCCAAAGCGATTCCCGACGTGCATTGGGCGGGAGGATGGCCGCACTTGCTCGCGCCTTGACACCAACGGGCAAAGTGAGGCTGGTGCGGGGCCCCGCAGGCCCTCTTCGCTGGCTCCCACGCGGAGCCCAGTGCTGACCTCGCCTCTCCACCCTCCCCGGGCGATCGGCAAGGGCGCAGGGGGCGCAGCCCTGCTCTGGCATCATCCGATGGGGCGGGGGTCCCCAGCAAATTCAAGCACAGACATGAAAAAGTGGGGAGACCTTCGGGTCGCACGAGAGGAACGCGAGAGGATTCCTCGGGAGCAGCAGCAGCAGCAGCAGCAGCAGCAGCAGCAGCAGCAGCAGCAGCAGCAGCTTGGGGAGCTCGGAATCGGCGCTTCACGACGCCCTGCGCCCTGCTCCCAACGCGGGGCGCGAAGGAGGCCGTCCTCCCGCTGCTGTTCGCTTCCCAGCAGCTGCCGTTCAGACCCACCGCGCCTGTTCCTGAACGCGGAGACGAGCAGTAGCCCGCTGGGGGCCGTGAATTCCACCAGGGACGACGAGAGGCCAAAGTCGTTGGTCTGCCCTGAATCTTCTGTCCATTTCCGTGAAGGGAAGCTTCTCATGGGTGGGACAGGATCGACCGTTACCCTACTTAGAGTTGACCCACTGAAAAGAACGGGGCTTACTCAAATGAGCGTTGCCTACAAGCAGCGCAGCGGTCCCTCGCTCCCTTCCTAGCCGGGATGCCCCCGGCGCTTTTGCCCAGCCGCGGAGGAGAGCGCCGTAGCGCCTATATCCGTCTCCGGCGCTGTCCGTCGCGGTGGTCAGGTCTGTCGAGGTGCGCAGGGTCTGCTTTTCACAGCGTCGTCCGAGGGGCCAGAGCGACGGCCTGCGGGGTTAAGCGGGGCGGCTGCAGCGCCCCGCAGGCGAGCAAAGACCACGCGCGTGATCCCGGCCTGGATCTAGCTCCTTTCTCTAGGATCGCGCTGCAGCGTCGCTAAGTGCAGCACCCAGCAAAATCAGAGGCCCCCGGAAGGGGTGGTCGGCTTGGAAAAAGCAGGTTTTTATCTCCTTTGGTTTGTCTTCTGTTCTATTCTTGCCCATATCCTTAATTCCCTGTCGGGTGTGGGTGGACTGCAAAAGACAAGCGCGAAGCGTAGTGCCCGGTGAACATTTCATCTCGGCTCTTTGGTTTAGCTGCTTCCCAAGACAAGGTTTAGCACCAGAGCCTGCCTTTCTGGACTCTTAGCTCATTAGGCTCTTCTCCCGCTCCCTTTAAACTGTGCATTTAGCTGCTTCTTTAACATCCCACCTGTCTTTCAGTGGAGTCCCAAGGAGGCCTTCCTGGATTTCTCCCCTGGCCTTCCCCTTGTATTCTCTTAACAATCCTGTGAATCCAGCTGGATGGAAGAAGAAGGCTTGTACCCAGTATAGTGAAGGGCAGAGTGGACACTGGAACATGAGTCATTCCATCTTTGACTCAGGTCTGACTCTCTGACTTCTTCAGTGGTCCTTCACTCTATTTGTTTGGATGCATATAAGCAAAGCGGTGTATGGCACAAGGCTTCCCTTCCTGGAGGTGGGGGTAGATTAGGTATCCCTCCTCCCCATTAGGCAGTCCGTTAACTGTATTATTTTGGAAGTGTAACCTGCTGATACCCAGTTTGGATTTGGGAGTGTGGTTTGTTCTGTACTCCCGCTCAGTACATCCTCAGTAGATTAGATTGGATAGTCCAGATTTGTATATCCACCATTGCCCAGAAATTGTCTCCTTATGGGCTTCCAATTTACACATGTGTAAATTTGTGAATGCTGCCTTGAACCTTTCTCCTTAAAAGCTTATATGTTTCCAGGCCAGCTGATAACCTTGGATAATTTGAGTTCAGGTTGATAGATTGACTTCACTTCCCCAAAGTGGTGCTACACAGTCAGTGACCATGTCGGAATTGAAAATCTGCAAGTGGGCATTTTCACCCTGAGGTTTTGAATGCACATTTCCATTTTAAAATGACTTTTGCATATGGATTTAAAATTCAGAGGTTGGATCCAGATCTTTAACCAGGATTAAAGTAGGTCCATCAAAATCAGTGAGACAAATAATTAATGACTAACTTGAGTCGCAGTAATTTCACTGGGTCTTTGCAATGCTAGTTTAGGGCCACCAATTAGTCTATAATGCAACTGTGACTCTACCTTAGTCAGTGCACATGTTCGCATTCCTGGCACAATTCCTTCTTAAGTGCAGCACACCCTTCACATATCTTGTCAATGAATTTGTTGGCATAGACTCAAAGAAAGGATTGCAGCCTTTAGACAAAATGAGTCCAAAAGTCAAGCACAGGATGGGCTTGCACATCTGTCTTCAGAACAGCCAAAGGGCATTTTCCTGCATTAGCTGTTCCTGCTGATATTGGTAAAGTGCGTATAAAAAGCAGGAGGCAGTCCCTTTTTAACAGAATGTTCATTTTAGCCAAAGTAGGGTTTGTCTTTTGCATTGCAAAACAATAAATATATGTATAAAGTATACACAATAAATGCATGCATTAGTCTTCTGCCTAAGGGTGCATGCCACATTACTGTATATTCTGAAGTTTGCTCTTCTTTCTATTCTTGCAGAATTGAGTGTCTACTAGAGTCAACAGTATCGTGACTGTTGACCCTGTGGTCATGTTCTACCATGACCATTATTTGACAGGATGGGGGCATTGATAATTTGGCTTTTGTGGTATGGAGAAAGTGCTTACGCTTTTGCGCCATGATAACTATTCCTGGTTAAATGTTCTACATTTTCTTGAGAGTAAATTCCAGAAAAGAATCTGTTCTAGTGAGGTACCATGAGCACCCAAAGCAACCTTTTAAAAATAGTCTTAAAATGCATAAAATAGCCCATGGCAAATCTGCTGATCTTTAATGTGCCTTGAGCATAACGTAAGTTTTAAAATTAGGTATTGAACTTGCACATATTCCATGACCCAGTTGCTTGGTACTAGCAAGCTGAAACCCACTGAAATCAACTCTGTAAGTTTTGGTGCCTGCTGCCCAGTCTCGGTGCATGTATGTTCATCTTGCATGCTGTTTTCAGGCCCCAGTCTTCTTCAATACTTAATTTGAGATCGTGTCAGCCTTCAGCTCACAGCAGTAGAAGCAGACTTCTGAAAGAGTGGGATGAGCAGGAATGTACTGCTAATAGAGGAAGAAACATTGGCCGATCAGGCAGCCAGTAATGCTGAGTATGATTTGTTTATTATTAGCATGTGCACACACATGTGCACACGTATTATCTGCTAAAAAAACCCCTTCAGGGTGGTGTGTAACCATTTAAAATGGCAAAACAGCTATGGATCAGCATCTTCCACCTTTTGTATGTTGGCAATTCTGCAAAGAACCTGGGTTCAATTGTTCCTGACTCTTCTTTTTTTTTAAAAAAACATGAGCTATCACAACTAGGAGGAGCTATTGGCAGATGACAACAGCTAGATGGTGCTGGTGGTGCTGGTGTGGACATAAAGGCCCTTGGTTCAATCTGTTTTCCAGGTGGCATTAAGGCAAACCACTGTCTGGGCTTTGTGCAAGGCGTTTACTGGGATCTCTCTGTCACAGACATTTATGGAGCATTTCCTCCAGAAATCAGAACCTCCTGGAAAAAATCACCCGAAAAGGACACACTTTTCCTTCCTCAGTGGAAATGGAAGCAAGTTAAACCCCTTCTGGAGAGAAGTCCTTGCTCTTCAGGTTGGTCATTTGCACCTGCTGTTAGGGAGTATAATGCTACTGCCTTACCTTTCAGTATTGTTTTAAGGAATCACAATTTGGTACGACATGTGAAATGCTTTGAATACCTGAGTGTGCTGCACAGCTATTTTAATATTTATGTGTATCCCACCTGCCATATGCAAAACTCAAAGCAGGTTGCAGGAGGGTTCCAAGGCACGGTCTGAGCAACTGAAAAGCTCTTGATTTTGGCAAGGTTGCTATTAACGTGCAATGGATCAGCCTCTCAGGGCTCTTTCTGGGGCTTCCATCCTGGGATGTTGGGCATCGAGTTCAGCTTGATCGGCAAGCATCTGCTAGGAACAGCAAAGGTATTATTATCTTGCATCTGTCTCTGTGTTCTAGGATGGACGCAGTAATGCCCCAACCTGGCCTCCTTTCTGATTCCTATCATCCAATTTCTGTAGAGACCTCAGTTTGAATATGCTGTGGATTAATGTCAACAACCTGTCTGCCTTAATTTTCCATCCGTAACATGAGGAGCATGCCTAGCTACCTGTTCCACTCAAGCTGATTGTCTAGTGTTTGAATGGTGTTAAAGAAAAATGTGTTTAAATCCACCTGGATGCACAACAGATTTCTGTTAGCTGAAGATCTGGTTGCCTTTTAAGTGCTCTCACAAAGCACTGTGCTTTGCCAAACCTTTTGGTCACATTGGTTAGAATGGAAAAAAATGCACGTTATGATATGCTAAAGCTGACATGCCTATCAAGTTCCTGATAGCACTTTTGTACTTAGAAAAAGAACCAGTTTGCTTAGATGTAAATGCACCTCTTGGCTTTTCATCCAAGTGATCATGCGGCATTAGCTATTTCCCTGTGAGAAATGCAGAAAAATCTGCAGTCAATGTACATGTCCCTGAAGATGGGGAAAGAAGAAACTCCATTGAAGAAATAATTATATATTGGATTTAAAAGTAAATGTCATTGCACTGCTTTGATTGTCCTTTTCATTTGCAAGTAACTTGTATTGCATAGTATTATGTAAAATGGAAAGCTGCTTTTCCAGCTAGACTTATAAAAACTTCTTTTTTGCTTTTTAAGTAGTTGTAGAAACACATCCATAATCATTCATGATGGTTGCAGTCTTTACAAGCTGTGTACAAACACCTGTATTTCCACCCCCTCCCAATGGGGCAAATAACAGCTAGGAGGCAGTTTTGATCGCGAAAATGGCGTGAGGCTGCCCCTCCTTTCCATCACTGCATTTGCTGTATTTCAGTGTTTTTGTTTTTAAATACAAGTCTGGGCCCTTGAGGGAGAAGTCTGTGGGCAGCCTGGGATGTTTTTGAAATTCCTCTTGCAGCTGCTGTGCGGCTAAACAGAGATGCTGATTTTCAAATGAAGCTGCTTGCCTGGTCAACTGTGTAAGCAGCTGAATTATAAACCCGAGAGAGGCTTCTCGTCTATGTGTATAAGGACAGCCTTCTTGGCCAGTTCAGTGGAAGCTCCCTGGCTTTAGGTGTTCGTTATGGCAAAGGCAATGAGTTAAGAGCTTCAGTCTTGTTGGAAGGAATCACTGTTACACACATTTGGATAGAAGAAGGTCCAACGGCGGCTACGTAGCATTATGCAGGCAGCCTTCCCTAATCTGGTCAATGGGTGTGCTGGCTGGGGGTGATGGGAATTGTGATCCAACACATCAGGAGGCATCGCTTGCGGAAAGGCTGTGCCAAACCTTGTACACAGTAGGACGCTCCGGCAACATTAGTAAATGGGCATATCTGAATGGTAATTTATTCATCTTCAGGTGCTCTGGTGTTTTTCTACCACTTCTATTCATTTGTTACACATTTTTCACCTTAGGATATTTTCACAAGTGTGAGATACTTGTTTTATTTTGTTCGTTGTGTTTTTTTAATTCCCGAGCTTTAAAATCGTGACTGTAAAACTACTTTGAAAATATACATTCCAATGGGCTTTTTTCACACTTTAGCTATGATCACAATAGCTAAAAGGCATGTACGTTATGTTGCCATTTGTGGGAAAGGAAATTTATTTTTTTCTCTGATCATCAGTTGCTGCTCTTTCATAAAATCTTTTACATTTTGGATGACTGCCAACTTAAAAAATTTAGAACAAAGGAATGATGGATTGAACTTAGTGAAAACTGAGCATTGATTTTGCTTCCCAAACTATCCCAGCATATCATTGCAATGGATACTGTTGTAAGCCACCTAGGAAGGCCTTTTGGCAGTTATAGGTGGCCTATAAATATGTGAAAGAATGAATTAATGAATGAATAAATACTGCTAAAATGGTTTGGAAAGCCCAGTTTAAGAATACTTAATTTAAAACTTCTTGGCATGGTTATTTCCATGGGACGTGAGCAGGAAAAAGGTGGTTCATATTGTGTGGGAGGGTTGTTTTGGGCGAGATTTAATACAAAGCTGCAGTTTATGACTTGCCCTACTTTTGCGGGGGTGAGGAAGGGAAACAGCGAGAAACTCTCTTGGCACTGTGTAAGCCCCTTGGCACACACAACGAAATGCAAAAGGATTTGGATTATAATTTCTATTTTGTGCCATGATGCAGTCATGATTGTAGAGGGAACGCTATGCAGATCTGCAGCAAATTGAAACCTGCAGCGTGCACTTCAGGCCTGTGGTTTTATCTGAAAGTTGAAACAAGAAGGCTCCCCAAATTACAATATGATTCTGGTCCGGAGGAGCAGGTAATGTAACCAGGTTAATCATTTTGGGCATGATACATGTTTAACATATTTTTGATCCACTTTGATCCATTGGATGATCACATATATGCTTCTTTAGTATATATCTGATGCCCGTCATTGTTTGCAAAGATTGGCTTCAATGCAGGGAGCCACAGGTAGAGAGAAAGGTGCTGCAATGTTGCTGAATTCATCCATGCAGTCATGACTGCAACTCTGATCTCCCCCCAGCCAGCAATGCCCTGCTGGCTGGGGAGGATGGGAATTGAAGTCAAGAACATCTGGAGGGCACCAGGTCAAGGCAATCAGTCCTGTTGGACCCCTGTGCTGGCTGTCAATGTGCTATCAGGATCTTTCTTCAAAAGCATTTTCTAATGCCTCTGGTCAAATGGAAAGACCTAGAAAATTACGCACAGAAATATACGTATCTTGGATGTGGACATTTTTTAAAATTCCAATACACTCGCTTATGGAAGCACCTTGTGCCATGTTTTCCAGTGTCTGGGACATGAAATATATAGGGGAAGGAACATTTGGCTGAACATAGTCAGATCTGGCTTCAGATGGAGGAGGTTGAAAAAATAATTTGAAAAGCTGTACCGTGTCCAAAAAAAAGTCGGAAAGCTTTGAATTGCTGTCTCCATGTCTAGCGTTGCTGTACGATTGGTGATCTAAGTCTCTACACAAAGAGCTTTCCCTTTCCTGCTTTTCTGCTGCAGAGGGCACTGCACTATACCAGAACAGTGCAAATACATAAGTGGGAAAACACATTTTCTTTTGCCATCAGTAATAATGCACTATTTTTTCTTGTTCAAAAATGGGGTGGGCTGGAAGTGCTTCTAAAAAGAAAAAGCAAAATTGGAGGATCATGAAGTTGTTGAAAGAATCTGTAAAGAACTGTGAGTAGAGAACAATGTGTTAAATATAAAGGAAATAAAAAGTTCTAAATGTACAATGGGTATAAATGATATTCCCGAAGCTAGAAACATGGATTGTTTTCAGGAGCTGTACAGATGCCATGAAAGAAGCATCTCCCTTCCTTTCCAGGGTGATTCAATGTCCCATATGCACTTTTAAGGACAATCCTTGGCACCAGTATTTTTATAGGATGTTCAGTTCAAAATGATATCAGCATCCAATTTAATAATGAGGGAAAATGTTTAATCAGTTAATTTTTAAAAAATCAATTCCTTCACAAAATGAATTGACCAAAAATTGGTGAGATGCTATAATGTCTACTCAGAAGCAAGCATCACTGTATTCAATGGAACTTCCTAGATAAGTTTGTCCAGCATTGTAATCTTACGTATTAAAAATGATTTATATAAGCAGCTTTCATGTGAAGAAGAAGAAGAAGAAGAAGAAGAAGAAGAAGAAGAAGAAGAAGAAGAAGGAGAAGAAGAAGAAGAAGAAGAAGAAGATTATAATGCCAATCTAAAGAAAAATATCCTGGTGTGCCCAAATTCCCATTATGTCTTATGAGCCTCAGAACTAACACTATGCAATAAAATAATATTTCAAAGTGTCCAGCTTTCTTGGGTGAGTAGAGACAAATAATTTGGAACATGTCATCTTGCTTGGATAGATATAAAATGTGTGGGATTTTGAAAAAATTAACCAGGGTTTACATGACTAGTTGTTAAATGTTTTACTATGTTGCTTTATTTTACGGCTTTAATTTTGTTTGTAAAGCATTTGAGGCCATACTGATCTGGGTTAATCAGCTGTGTGTATGTGCAAGTGTGTGTGTATATTTTTCAAAAAAATAGTGACTGAAATCCTTTTCCACTGAACACCTTTGTGGCCAAACTCTTAAGTATATCCTAGAGTGGTCTGCTTTGTACATGAACGGGCATCATGCACAGGAAGGGGCTGTTGGGCCATGCTGCTCGGTGCCTGGGACATCCGTGCGGAAAAGGCACAGGTGTGCTTTCCCTTGCAGATGGGCAGACCTGATGCTTCGGGGGCAGAGCCAAAGTGCAATGCATCCCCATAGGCCCTTCCTACACATGATGCCCTTTTATGCCATTCACATGAAGCAAGTTAATGTCTGTGTTTAGGTGTATATTGAAATTAGCATGGGAATACTGGCAATCCCAGATTAATTTCACAAATGCTTCCAAAGAATATATGCTTCCACTTTGGGGGCATCTATCTGGGCATTCTGAAATCGCATCTAGTTGACTGTTTATATCAATGAATATATTTCTGAATGTTTCAATATTCACAAAACTTTCCTTGTATTGTCAATATTCGTAGGTTATGTGAGAGATTTGAATGATCAGTGTGAGAAAAAAGTTAGTGTGAAGATTTTTGCCATGAAAACCTCAATGAAAAATGGATGCAGGATTTTGCAACCCATGTGAAACATAGAAAGCTCCAGCTTGGCCTGCAGAATGGATTTGGTCTAATATTGCACAAGCTGCTTGATGAGCTTGGACAGTGTCATTTTCCAAATATATGAAAAGAGTCATATGATCTTTTTTATCTGTGAATTAGAGACTGTACTAAAATGGAGCAGGTGCAACAGAAATGTGTCCAGGTAAGTGTTGCATTGAAGATAGAAGCATTTCACTACTGAAGCAGCTTAAAGCAGTACAGACTGTGTGTGTGCACACCAGCATGTGTGTATGTGTGACAAATCCAGCAATCTCACACACCTGTGTATAAATGTTGGCATTGTTATATGCTGGCTGAGCAGGCCTGGCCTACATTAATCAGCTCTGTGACGGACCTACTATCCTTGCCATACCTGGTGCTTTCTAGATATGTTGGACTACAATTTCCATCATGCCCAGCCAGCATGGCCATTTTTTCACTGGGCTTTTAAAATTGGAGCGAACTTGTAGGCATGAGGCTGTTCCAGATGGCTTTGGGTGTGTGAATGAGGTGGACAGTTTGATGTACATCCCTTTCCTTATCTTAACCTCAGTGACAGATTTACAGGACAGACTTTGTGTGTGCATTCATGTGAGTGAGTGAGTGGTTGTGACACCAATGCAGACTTGATACTCTGGCTTAGCTTTTGCAGATCTGCACAGTGGTCGTGGTTCAACCCCTGCCCAGATCTCCTGAAGGTTTTCTATAGGGCCTTCAGGTTCCAAGTTTCCCAGGCTGTCTCTATGGGTTGCTTGGGTGCAGCTCCACACCTCTCTAAATGGGACAGATCAAGTTGGAACAGATGAAATGCAGAGGGGTTGGGAGTATTGCCACAAGCTGGCTGCCCTCAGTTACACCTCTGTGTGTCTAACTCAGCAGTAAGATGAGTTCTGCCTTTCAGCAATCCTAATACACAGTCCCTGCCAGGATGACTTGCACAGAGAAGATTCTCCTCTCCTTTTCACAGGTTGGACTTTCTGAGAGAACAGAAATGTGCTGTCTCCTTCCTGACGCAATTCAATGGACCATTTCATCTGCAAAAGCCCATTCATGCCTATTTGTCCATCCAGAGACCTGCTCATACTCATTTAATCTTGTAAAAATATACCCAGTGATAGAAGTTCTTCCCTTCTCACAACGTAGCTGTGAAGAACACAAGCTTGCGTTCATTGACCTGGCATAAACACAGGGAGGAAGTAAATCTTCTCTTGCTTTATCCAATTGCTACCTCCCTACAGCAGAACTGGAGACTGAACACACGGACTGGAGACTGAAGCTCACAGGGGTCCACTAACAGCAAGTACCGACTGCTGTCATCAGGTCACCTGCAGCATTCACTCCCTCCCTCCCTCCTCACTTGTTCATTCATTTCTTTGCCATCTTTGTCCTCCAGGGAATGCAAGGCAATGTACATGACCTCCCTCTTCTTTTTATCCTCAAGGCCTGTGCCAGGTGGGTTAAGCTGAGAGACAGTGGGAGAATCCCTGAGCCTTTGCCTTCTTAAGCCATGCGTGGTGGTTCCTCGGCCTCACTGGCCATTTTGTGTGCAACGGATGGTCGGGCTTACCATGGTTCTGGAACCCTGCCAGTACCACAGGGGACATGGCTGGTGCATTGAGATCCATGCCCACTGCAATCACCAGCAGCCTCTACCTGCGCCAGTGCCTAGCACAGGCTGCAGGTGAGCATCCCCCCCCCCCACTTTGGAAGGACCTGTCAAATGTAACAGGTCAGGAGCTGGCATCTCCTTGCAATGCAGGAACACCTTTTTCAGCTCTCCAGAGATGGGGAATTTGATGTTTCTAGTGCTCCACCCCCCCCTTTTGCAAGTCTATTCCTGTGGCTAGCATTGCTACAGTGGGGGGGGGGGGGTTGCAAACTTTTAGAGGAATCCCCATGACAAGAGGAAGGGCTTTATTTGGCAATCACAGACTCTCAGCCCTACCCAACTTGCAGGGTTGTTGTGAGGATAAGATTGAGAGGAGGAGGAAAATTATGTAAGCTGCCTTGAGTGCCTTGAAAGAAAAAAAAAGGTAGATATAAATATGCATTTGTTTAGACAACTTTTACTTACCATCCTCCATAGCCAATTTGGCTATCTGAATGCTATAAATATAATTATAAAATGTAAATGTGCCTCCCCCCTTGACCCGGGTCCTGGAAGTGCTCTTGGGCAATGGCAAGATGGAAGGCACACTTGGGGCTTGTAAGCTGTCCCCACAGGAACCTAAGGGCTCCTGTCTCTAAGGTCTGAGTGGGTGTCTCCCAAAACACCCCTTTTGGTGTTGACCTTGCTTGTGTGAGTGTGCGGACCTGCTTCTGTCTCTGGTTATTGGTACCCGGAAAAGTGTGGGCAGCCTAGGCCATATGGGCCCCTCCATGCAAAGATCTTGCTGGTAAGAATGCCCCTCCCTCACCCCCTCTTTTCTCAGGCGCAGGTAAACTGGGTTTTGCAAGGAGCTACAACATTGCTCTGGGGACAATCATGAGACCCTTTCCTTCCGCTTTTGGCTTGTCTTCCCTGGCTGACTTTCCTCTAAAGAGGCAAGTCTGCTACAAAGGAAGAAGGAATTTTGGCATGGCGCTGTTTGATGTGAACTCACTGCATCTCCCAGTCTATCCCACAAGAGAAATGGTGGGTCTCGGAGGTGGTGCTCCCTTTGTAACACCAGGCATAAATCACAGCGCTTTGACAACTTTGGCGGGTTCCTTCACAGGAGCGGAGGAAAGGTGTTGATGCCTTTTGTTAGCTTTTGTTTTAGCGGCATGATTTTCACCACCTTGTCAAACATCTCAGCAGAAGAGCAATGGCTTTTGGGAAACTATCTTTGCATGAGCATGCAGAGAGTGTACACTTGTCAAGCTTCACGCATCGATGCCAAAAAGTGGTAATAAATGTCAAAGACAGACATCTATATGATATTCCACTGCCTTTTATAATGTGCAGGTTAACAAGCACTGTGTAGCCTGGCCAGTGAATGCTTGAAAGCCTGGAGGAGACGTGGGTGTGTTATCTGGGCACAGCATTCATATGAACTGACGGATGTGCCAGTGGGACCTGCAACAAAATGTTGCAGTGCAATTTTGCTTTTGCTTGCAGGGCTCAGTTCCATTTTTGGCACACCGTTTAAACTCTCTGCAATAGTGAACTAGCATTTCATGACCAAAGAGTGCACTCAGTCTTCACTGCTGTTTCAGGTTCCCCACCATTTCTTTTCCTAAAGATTTTTAATACTTTTATAAACACCAGGATCCACCCCCTGCTCCCACACAGCTTGCTGATGCCACTCTGTTGAATGTGAGTGGTGTTTGAGCTACACAAATCATGACACTTGAAGAACGGAGATCACAATTAATATAGCTGGTGTCCCCCTGATCCATTGGATTATAGCTGCCCTCAGTTGCCTAAGACAGAAATGCTCTTGTATCTTGGGATCCCTTGCAATATCACAATGAATGGATTAATTAAATTCCCAATTTGTATGTGACTGGACACAGTTCAGTGGTTCTCAAGCATTCCCTGAAGTAGCGCAAGGGATCGCTGGGGGCCACTCTCAGATTGTGCACAGGCTTTGTTTTGTGAAATTTCTTCCACATCACATCTCTAAAAAATATTACTGCCCCAAGGAACTGCTTGGGTTGCTTTTGTGTTGACTTGAATGGGATGCTTGCTGGGTGAAGGCTCCCTCCAGCCCGTTTTGTGGCCCCCTCTAAAAGTATGATGGGATGCAGCGATGGCAGCTGAAGACTGTGCATGCTGGACTCCTTTAGACAGTGCATTTAAGAGTTATTATTAATTTCATTTCTATACCATCCATAGCTGAAGCTCTTGTGGGCAGTTTATAACAAAGTATAAAAACAATAAAATATACTAGATAAAACAACACTAGCAATAATTAAAAATAGTAATTAAAAATAGTATAAAATGCATTTTCCACTGCACTTTGTCCTTGTGAGCAGTGCATTATAATTGCTTCAGAAGTCCACTAGCCCCGTAGAAAATATCAAGGACAAAACCTATGCATTTTTCATTTTTAGCCACAAGGTGGCTGTAGAAAACAACATTTCCCTGATTTTAGGATTGTGTTGTTAGAACTGGTTTCCTGTTACTTATTTTTGAATGATTATTTTTGAGTTTGGAAGCAGAAAAAATATTTAATCATATACACATTGTGATTAAAATAATTAAGTTAAAATGAAAGTAATGCATACACAACAGAGAAATGGGAAGGTGAGTCTGATATTCAAAATATGGATTTAAAACACAATGCAAACAAAATAAGTATTTATTTCACATGGCATAACAAAACAAAAGAATTTATTTTGTTATGCCATGTGGATTTCTGGATTGAATTTATTTGCCAGAGATCTATCCTGTTAAATTATTTTTTTAAAAAAAACCTGAAAACTTTCTTGGAAACTTTTGTAGGATTTAGTTTTCTTCCTTTTCCATTTTAAAAATCTCTTTGAATCTCCATGCCAAAGAGTAAAGGAATGGAGTCCATTTCCCCTGTTTTGATCTTTCCATAGGAAATACAGAAGGAAACTTTTCAGGCATATCATTTTAGTTTCTTTGACCAGGAAGGGCACAATAAATCTACCTTTCTAAACTTGGAAGGTTACAGGCATTATATTCATGGTGGGAGGGGCACAGAGGTGAACACTGCATTTATGTCCTCCTGCCACACAAAACACTTAGATGGCTGATTTTGGCTGTCTAAATATTTGGCCTTCAAGCAGGCGGGAAGGAGCATGAGGCTCCACTAGGATATTTTGACAGAGCCTCTTTCCTCCCCTCCCTGCTCCACTCCCAGAAGCCCCCCTCGAAAGTCAATCTTGCCAACTCGAAGTCGCACGGTCCTTTCCGTGCTGGCTGTGAGGAGCTGGGAGGGCACTCTGGGTTTGGAGTCACAGCTATAGCCTTGGTGCAATTTCAAAGTTAGAACTGAGGCTCTGAAAAATCCTGTAGAATCGTGCTGTAACTAGATTTTTTAAAGAATGAGTTGGCACTCCAAGGGAGCCTTATTTCTCAATTCACATCTTTTCTTTTATTCCTTTATTTCTTTATTTTGCACTTCTATGCTGCCAGCCATCCCGAAAGGGATCTCTAGGCCTCTTACAACATTAATCAAAAACTACTCTTAAAAACAGTAAAACATCGTAATAAAACAACAACATCTTATCATTTAAAATAATAAACATAGCAAGTTAAAATGACAACTATATACACCATTCACATTAAGTGAATTGAAATCAGTTGTTAAAATATCCGGTAAAGAAAAATGTTTTCACATGGTGCTGAAAAGAGAGTATTTTGGCACCAGTGAGTCTATGCCATAAGTGGGGAGAAGCCACTGAAAAGGCCCTTCTATTTGCCATTCCTCTCACCTCCTTGAGTGATGACTCTTTTAGGACCTCTTTCCCAGTTCCATGAATTACTCCTTTCCTTTCATTTGTAGCTTAGGTCCCCCATTCCCAGTTGCAATTTCAAACTCAGTATGCTCCTAGTTCACCTCAGTGATGTCTCACATGAAAAGACTTTTTTGCAATGGTGGCAGAGAAGAAAGCTTTTTTTCCCACTGCCACCGCCACATGATAAGCATGATAGTATGCATTGACCTGTGTTCAGTCACATCAAGATCGAAGCTTTTGCCACCTGCATCCTGGCTGCTATCCATCCTTCCTTGCTTTGTGGTTTTCAGTAAACCATGCAGCCTCCTGATCTCTGTGCGGCTGGAGTGATTGTGTCACAGTCTGCTCACAGTCCTTGCAAAATGCCTCATGGGACTGGGCTGGCAATGAGGTAAATCTTCATTTACTCCACCTAAAAAAGAAATCTGCTTCACCATGGATGAGATAAAAAGATTCTTTTTCGGGAAAGCACAGGTTGCAATAAACTAGACTGCAAGGGTACAGCTGCAAAACGATTCCTTACTTTGCAACTCTGTGGACATCCAGAAAGAGTGGTCCATTTGGTTCATGGGACTGACTTGCAGGTAAGTATGCCATCTATGCCTTATGAACTGAATGGTGCTTCTTTCCAAGAAAGCATGCATAGGATGACACCTTCCTTGTAGCAGACATGGAATGCAATCCTATGATCTATGCTAGTGACCTGCTAATACTGGTGTGCTGCATCTTGAAAACTTTTTCTGTGGTCCTCTAGGGGGCACAAGTGCACTATGGAATTACTTTGGAACACACCTGGTCTTCCAGAATCTGTTTTTATGATGTTGATGATCCAGACTTTTTCTAAATATAACTTTAATTTACTGTTTGTACCTTGTCTAGCATCTCCCTCAAGCCTTGTATAAGCTTAATTATAATTTTTTACATTATTCTATTACGAAGATTTATTTGCCAGAAGAGGACTTCTTAAACTGACATAAACTGCATCCTTGTAAAAAGACCAGTGTTCCTCATCACTCCCCCTGGGGATAATAAAAGCCTGCGGCAGCTGGACAGTTATATTCCTACCACGTCCTCTGCTGCCAACCGACAGCAGAGTTTGCTCCCAATTAATGTTCAAACCAGGAGCTTTCATAACATAGCGGTTGTTTACGGAAAATGATATTGAAGGAACATGACACAGATTGTCATTCAATTCTGTTGCTGAACAATCCCGTGCTTTTGCTGCTAGTTCGTATTTCGCATATAGGACGGTTGCCAAGCTGAGTTGCCTGGAGATTCTCTTTCAGTCATTGTTGTTGTTTGGCTTTCTGGCTAGAGTCACTTGTGGTGCACTCTTCTACATTCTTCCTGAAAAGGAAGTTCCACCAAATTCAGATTGGGTTTCCTCATAGGTAAGCAGATAGAAGAGGGCCACCTTGCTTGTGTTTTATTCATATTTTGCCAGTCTGAATGGGCACTTGGTTCTTGAAATATGTGCATAAAATTCCTAGCCTTTACAACTATGATAATAAAGTATCCTTTTGAATAAAATATATATGCACTCTTTTGTAAAATGACACAATTAAAGAAATGGCTGCTGCTGTGGCTGTAAAATGCAACCCAAGGGACAAATTGATGTAAGAATTACACTATTTTTATTATCACAGGAATTGGGGTTATTAATTCCATCTGTAGCTCTAACACAGACCAGATAAGAATTGTTGGAAATCAATGAAGGGAGACAATTTGTATACGGACCAGATTTGTCAAACTTTGACAAGATGGATCTCCCACTTTCTTCCCCAGCCGCCACCACACTTATCAAAGAAGTGGCAAGCCAATTCAGCATCCAATCAGTGCTCCTCATCCCATGCCAGAATGCTTCAAAAGCCATCTGAAGTGCCATAGCTAATAGATACTAGCTATGTAAGAACTGGGCATATATGAGAAAACAAGGATTTCAGGGTGTTTAATTAAGCAGTACCACTCACATAAAATTCAAAGGCATGCCTAGCCCTACTGAAGATTCTGCATGAGCAAATACCCACCAGAGTCTTGCATGTGGCTGGCAAGCACCTTGGGGCAGAGCTGGAAGAATGAACTGGTGGCATATGGGATGCTAAATACTGTGGGCAGACTGCGGTTTTTTCACCAGTCCAGTTGCATGTGCCTAAATCTGGATCCAGCCCTGTGTATTCAGCTCATGTTAGCACAGGGTTGGGAACAGGGTCCTCCAAAGCCCAATGCCAGAGGCGGTATGCCTATGTGTCCCAGTTACTGTGGAACCCGCGTGGGAAGGTGCCATTGCATTCAAATCCTACTTGTGGGATCCTATAGGCAGCTGGTTGGCCACTGTGAAAAGAATGTTGGACTGGATGGACTGATCCAACCCAGCTCTTCTCATGTTCTTAGCCTAGGAATGCCTTCCTAAGCATGTTTACTGGGGCCTGCTTCTAAGAAGACTTGTAGAATTGCACTGCACACCCTTTTCAGCAGATCAATTTGTTCCAGCACTTGGAAGAACAGAGAAACTCCTTCATATGTGATAACTACTACTGCTGCTTTATGTGAAAGCAGGGAGTTGTAAGCCGTGGATGTTACAGGGTGGAAATTCGGCAGTGACATCACAAGTATGATTTGGCCCACACGGTGAGCTTCAGGAGAAGATTCACATGATAACTGTGATTATCGCATTAACGCCTGGTTATGGGATCAGGTCATTCATTAATCAATTAATTAATTACATGCTTTATTTGTATGCCGCTCTAGAACAAAAAGTTCCCAGGGCAGCTCACACATTAAAATAGGCTACCCTACAGGTTAAAACAACCAAATGCAAGAATAAAACTCTGAAATCCTAGAGAAACAGAAATATTTTTGCTGAAAAGATGGCAGTGTGGGCAGCAAGGTGCTACTATGTCAGCGAGTTGTTAGTGGGGCATGGAAGTGAGCCCAAGTCTTGCAGATTAGCATTTCCTTTTTTTAAGGTAGGCTGTGGAGCTGCCCCTCAACCCATATTAGGCATCACTACCTCCCTGATCAGTGATGCAATCTCAGCACTGATACTGGTTCAAAGGGCTATTTAAAGTAGCGCGCAGACAGTCTTGCGGACTTGTATCTCAAAGGGGCCTTGGAAATAACGTGCCCTACGTGTTGAACATATTAGACAAAGGAATTTGTGCTTCTGAGGATCTATGCTCGCATCATGAACTCTGAAGTGGCAGACTACCAAACCCATTAAAGCCAGGAGGACCATGGGGAAGTTAATTGCCTGGGACTGGGACTAGAGCATCTGAAGAGCTGGAGTTTTGGGAAGCTTACACAAGAACAGAGCTGAACGGTGATGCTAGAAGACAGATGACCAAGCCACAGGGAATGCACATGCTTGACACTGAGGTGTGCTTAAAATGATTTACACCATTCAAACTATTGAACAATGTATAAAACACAAACATATGCCTGAAAATAGAACTTCCTGCTAATGGAAAAACAATATGGAATCCCATATTCTGTAAGCTTTATGAGACACCATCCGTGGCTTATACAGCTGCTGGGAAGAGGAGCCCCACCTCAAATTCTCAGTGTGAAGAACATCCCAAGCCCAGTATAATTATGGCTTAAATCCATAGGGACCTTTGTGTGAGCAAAAGGCACTTCTGTTGCACATGGATCTGTGTCTGCTCTGCCATCAGCTTTGCAAAAAACCCTGCTCTCAGTGGAGATGCAACCTGTTAGAATTAGTTTGCTTGAGAGGATCAAGCCAGCTTCTTGAAAGTTTGGATACTTCTTGGAGATGTGGCTTGGGGACTGACACAATGAAATCCTGGGCTTCAAAACTGACCACTGCACCAGAATTAGATCTGACCCATTAAGTCAGAGATCATCACCTCTGGCATCATGAGGCAACCTCACTTGCCATGGTTAACAAGGTATTTTTTGCTGAATGCAGAAAACCCAATGGCAGCCCCTCACTCTAGTAAAACCAGTTACAAATCCATTATTTGCCCCATACTGCCACTTGAGATGGACTACCACATCCTGCCTTACTAGGACCTCACTGCAAAGCATTAGCTGTGCGAGTGGCTTAACAAATTAATGGCAGGTACAGTAAAATCTGGGTTTGTGCATGTAGCGTGAGTAGGCTTAACCCTTTGCACTCCCCACTATGTTCTTGGTCCAGATCTGCCACAGCACCTGCTATTTGCATCTGCTTCAGGGCAAATAGCAGATGGAATGGGCCTCATCCAGCCTGAGATCCCAGATGGGGGCAAAGGCCTAACATAATAGTATAAGAAGAGCCCTGCGGGAGCAGACCAATGGCCAGTCTGTTGATACAGTGGCCCAACCAACTTCCCACAAGAACCCCCAAGCAGGATATGAGTATGACAGCTCCCTCATGCAATCAAATGCTTTAAAATACATTGTCCAATTAAACCACGCAGTTTTACTGCAACCTATTTAAAGAATATTGAGAATTTTCATTCCAGCATCATTAAAGGACATATATTGGACAGCAGATTCAAGAGCAAACAAGCTGGATAGGGCACTTAAGCACATATATTCCTTCCTTCCTTTCTTCCTTAAATTTCCATCCTGTCTATTAGCCAAAATTATTCTCTGGGTGGATTACAAAATATATAATATAATAACAATGACACACACACACACGAACACACCCAGGCATGATATTTATTATATATAAATAATAAGAGCAGTAGGCATGAATGTCTCACAGATTATTTTAATTTTCTGAGTTTATGGAATAAATAGTAGATGGATTTTTCCCCCCATCAATCCCAGATGGAATTGTTTATGCCTACAACTTCATGCCTATGATCAAGGCTGCTGTTTTGGGGAGACAGTAACCACAACAAATTGCTGTAAGTGACAATAAAGAATGAGTTCCAAAATAGTAGTAAGGTAAGATGATAGACGCTGTGTGACTGTATAGTGGAAACACTCCTTACTTACCTTTGCCAATTTAAATGCACAACATAAATTTTGCAAGAATTCTACACTGACTGATTGATTGACTGTGGGGCTTACATTTGGCTCGTATTCTAAAAAATAGACAGACATCAGATTATTTTTAAAAGCTAGCAGGGACACCTGCAGTGATGTTTGAAGCAGATCTGTGCATGCATCAGGTCTGTGATTTACAATAACCCCCTGGAGAACACAGAAAATTACAAGTAGCAAAGTTCAATACTTTCACAAGCTGAGGGACTTCAGTCATTGTTTGTGCAGGTGGAGATGGGTTGTGAAGAGCCATAGCCAGATGTGAAAAGGCTGTGAGGATCAATAGCTGAATTGTGCCATATACTAAGGGCACAATCCTAGGAAAATTTAGAAAGAACCAAGGCCTTTTTCTGTCTATTCATAGGATTGTATCCTAATGCTGTTGGTTTATACATGTTCTTGCCTAGTGTGAGATGCTAGGTCTGTAGTTGCTTACGCAAAGCTCAGCAACTTAGAAAGGCTGCTCACTAGCAAGAGATGCAGTTGCAAGAATCAGACACTGTTGCAGCACAGATGCCAGGTCTGTCTCCATATCTACCCTGACAGCAGCTTTGTGTTACGTCACATAATGACATCCACCACATCAGCTCATTGCCCAATGTCATGTATACAGGCATTTGCAAGCAATGCCTGCTGCTTCACTGCATTTTGGTTCCTGCTTAGCCATAAAGCTCACTGGGTGACTTTGGGTCAGTCAATAGCTAGTACAGGAGAGTAGAGCTCAGTGGTAGAGCCCATGTTCTGCATCCAGAAGATGTAAAGCAGATTCCACTCTGAATTTCCTGAATGAAATTCAGGTTCTACGCTCAGCATCTCCAGTTAGTCTAGGAAGGAATCCTGCCTGAAACCCTAGAGAGCCAAAACCAATCAAGGAAGACAATTCTGAGCCAGGTGGAACTCTGTCTAAGTGGAAGGTGATGGGTAGGCAAAAACAAAAGAAAATAAAGCAAGATAAAAATAATTTTAAGTATAAGCCACATGCATGGTGTATGCCTGGGCATCTCTTCGAGACAGACCAAATTAGTATTCCAAAGTCAGATTGTCAGTATTTATCCTTTTGAGCCATTAGATGTCACTATTGCATGCAAACCAAGAATGATTTCTGTCTGTACACCAGCCTGCGTCTGAGCTGTGAGACTATGCTTAAAAAAAAAAAAAAAAAAAAAGACCAAGATTCCTACCACTCTCCATAGATGCCAATCCAACTGATTCATATCGGTGGGCAATAGATAAAGACAACATAATCTTTTGCATTTATGGCAATATTCTCATATTAGCAAAGGGAGAAGCATTTCCTTAACGGGATGCCAAAGCCACTATACTGTTCATGCCGTACAGGGATTTTATAGATGCATTCTACTGGTAACATTTGCATTATTTGTATAAGACACGTATTTTTGTCTGTTCAGACTGGAAATGCTGTTTTTCTTTCTGGTCTCAACATGTGGATTATGCTCATGTGAGCAATACATAGATGTATCAGGATACCTGGTACACCTTCCCATCCAGGACCAGTCCTACTACTAGGCGGAGTAATGCAGTCATTTCAAGAAACATGTGATGGAAGGTCCTATCAAAGTGCTTGAGGAAATGCCCAGGTGCTAGGCAGCCTGCTTGTGCCCCATTATTTAGCATGCTGCCTTCAAGTATGTGTGAGGACATGGCTGAAGACAAGATCATCTGGTAGTCCAATCAGCTTTTGTACCTGGAATGGGAACGGACTCCATTTTGTTCTTTGCCTTAAGGCAAAATGATTTGGGCCATCCCAGCATCCATCACAAGCACGCAGTTTGTTAGCAAGTGGAACTGCATGGCAGAAAATATGGGACATCTGGGACATCTAAATGGGCCACTTATAAAGCTTGTTGAAGGCTGTCTGATGGCCATTGCTGGACCATGAATTGCCCACAAGTGTCCTATGTCTTTGCTGTTCTTCTGATATGTGCAAAGAATGGTATGGCAGGCAGAGGAGCATGGGTTGTATCCTTCCTTACAAGCAAGATTCTGCAAACGCCAGCTCCCTCACAATTCTTCCTCTTCCATGAATGAAGTTGAGAAATAGAGTTCATTCTCTTCCAGACCATTTAAAATTATAGCATTCAGTAGGTTTTCTGTGGTCCTCATGTGTATGGATTGATATATTTCTCTTTTATGGATGTTTGAAATATTAGTGTAGCTAATCATGCTTTATTCTGAAAACTACCTTGAAAGGTAGTGTTTATATTGAAGAGATCAATAAATGTGTGATTTCATAAAGTGTAAGTGGATGCAAAAGTGAAATATACTGCTAATTTGCTATGGTTTAAAAGAAAAAATTCTGGGAAAAATAAAATGGAAAGGCTTGGCAGAAACACATGGAAAAATGCTTTAGGTCTCAGAAGAGGTGTGAAGCAAGGTTTATAAGCAAATTGAAATGCGAGCCTTTATAGAAAACTCTATATATTCCAAGTTGAACTCTTTCCCCAAGTATTAAAATAAATCACCTTACAGATGCTGCTGCAGATGGCTCCTTCATCAGAAACGTGCCGCATCCTTTCTGGATTTTGTACTCACTGCTGCTTTGTACATTTAATTTACTGTAAATAAAATGGAGTCTGGAGTCTGGACTTATAAGTGTATTGGTATGACAAAAGGCAGCAAAGGCTTGAATTTTCTTTTTGTGAAGTGCACAAAAAACAACTCCCCTGTGAGGAGTGGCGACAACAAAGGGGGCTGTTCAGCTTAGAAAGACGGCGAGTGAGGGGAGACATGATAGAGGTATTTAAAATAACAGATGGTCTGGAGAAAGTGGAGTAGGAGACACTTTCTCCACCTGAAATTGTCACATGAAGTTGTTTGATGGAAGGTTTACTACGGATAAAAGGAGGCACTTCTTCACACTCATAGAGCTAAACTATGGAATTTATTGCAGTGGGAAGTGATGGCTTTAAAGGCTATTGAACGGATTCATGGAGGAAGGGACTATCAGGGGCTACTAGCCTTGCTGGCTATATGCTACTTCCCTTACCATAGGTGGCCTGCCTGCGTATACCAGTTGCTGAATTGGTGGGGCAAGCAGAGGTCTTGCACACATCCTGCTTGAGCGATCCTGGGGGCAGCTGGTTTGCCATCATGTGTACAGAGTGAAGGACTAGATGGACCTTTGGTATGATCCATCTTGGCTTTTCTTATGTTCTTATGCACTACATTATGCCTCATATGAATTATAAAGAAATAGCAGGTTATTCAAATAAAAATAGAAGTCTGTTGCCAGAATTCAGCCAGGGTCAATTGTATGTAGAGGCATGGTTCTCAGGAAATCCCTTTGCTGGATCAGAAACACTTTGTAGAGCAGGTGCTCTGTGCAGTGCTTCCTTGACTGGATCTCTGCGTCCCAAATCTGTAAGTAGTCCCTGTAGTTAGATTTGGACAGCATAAAGGTAAAGGTAAAGGTTTCCCCATGACATTAAAGTCCAGTCATGCCTGACTCTAGGGGGCGGTGCTCATCTCCGTTTCCTGGCCGAGGGAGCCAGTGTTTGTCCGCAGACAGTCTCCGTGGTCATGTGGCCGGCATGACTAAACACCGAAGTGCATGGAACGCTGTTACCTGCCCACCGAAGTGGTACCTTTTTATCTACTTGCATTTGCATGCTTTCAAACTGCAAAGTTGGCAGGAGCTGGGACGGAGCAATGGGAACTCACACCGTTGTGCAGATTCGAACTGGCGAACTTTCGATCAACCAGCCCAGCAGCACAGCAGTTTAAACCACTGGCAAACAAGTGACTGGCAGACACTGTCAGCTTCCCGGTGGTCAACAGAGGAAAAGAAAAGGAAATTCACCCCATCTTTCTTTCTCTTGATCAGGAGATGTATTTGATCTCGCCTCCCAGATGTGTAGGGGAAGGCAAGGAGAGTAGAAGAGGGTCATTGAAATAATCAAAACAGTGCTAATTATTGAATTGTTAGAGATCTGAATGCTGCCTGGTAGCACATCTCTGAATTGGGATCTACAGTTTCATGGGCATTTGATATGACACCAATGTTCAAGTCCATAACTTACCTAAAATTTATGTCTTGTGCCTGATTTGGCTGCCTGGTATGCATTACTGTAGAATCTAGAATGGGCATCAGTTTTGCATGTTATTGCATAGTGAATGGAACTGGGTGAACTGTGAGGCAAATGCTGGTGCTCAGTTTGATGTCTGTACCTGGAGCTCAAACACCTATTGCCCTGACCAACAACTAACGGATAACAGGGGCCATATTACCTTTTCAAGTGACCAACATTTAAAGTTTCAGCAAAAGCATATGATCCAGGACTAGGTAGATGGCTACAAGATCCCCAGTTGTGGCACCTCACTTACAGAATGCCCATCCAAAGATGCCTACATTATCTTTTAATTGCCAGACAAAGACCTTTCATTTCTCTCAGGCACTCTAGAGGCCTAGTTCTGGTTCTTTATGACTGCTTTATCTATTCTTCTGCTGCTTGTCATTTTGTATTGTATGTTATCTTTTTCAACTGATTATTGACATTGTATTTAACTGTTTGTAGCCCAGCCTTGAGAATACTGCTTATTGAGTGAATAAAAATATAATAAATAAATAAATTGTGGGGTTTCCATACTCTAACTGGTTGCTTACAACACCTTCTGTGGTTTGTACCACAGTCACCATGCAGTCCTGTCTGACATCCTTAAACTATAGTGATGCTCCTATACAAAATGTTTGAAGTATCCACATTGATAGCTCTCACATGGCCCTCCTTTTTGATGAGGCTGCTGTTTTTCAACGGTACACTTCTTTGACTAGAAGCAGATATTTATAAAATTGATAACATGTTGACTTTCGAGTTATGTCAAGGTTTGGAAACATGCTTGTCATAACATATACATTATACTAAATATTTGTCTTTAGGAAGTAATGAATTGTAAAACACTTGGAGAACCTGAAAGCAGCTTGCATGTGACCTGTGACTCCATCTAAACCTCAAATGCAAACTAGTCTAACTTCTAAGAAGTTAACATTGGATACCAAGAATCAAAATCAGTGTTTGGAGTTATGTAGCAACAACATTTGGAGAGGGATATTCAAATTCAGCTTAGAAATTAAGGAAAACATAACGAAAGTCTAATGTGGGATGTTAGACTCCATAAAAAGTTGCAGTGCAAAATAGATATTGACAGTAATACTAATTTCTGTAATGTGTCTGCCAAGTGTAAGAAAAAGAAGGATTTTTTCCCCCAAAGACTCTTCCATAAGGAAAAATAGCAAACAGCCAGGAATCAATTGATTAATAGATCAATCATGCCTTTACCTACATATTGTGTATCCCTATCCTTTGTAATCAATATGCCACTGTTGGTAGCCAACCACAGATGGAGCGATATTCCATTTTCTGCAGTGTGCTTTGAAAGTATTTTTGTATTTCCTGGAATGTTCAGATTCACTCTTATGTAGAAAAGGAAAATGATTTGTGCTTTTTTCACATTTAAGCAAGTGTAAAAGAAAAACCAATGGCTGTTACCAAGAGGAGCCTTAAATTTATGCCCCAGGGATGGTCAGAGAGAGGGACTTTCTCTATGGGATGTGTACCCCGGGCTTCCTCACCCACCAGCTGACCAAGTCATGATGTTGACTGACCACTGAAGTGCTCCCAGCAGGCAGGGCAGCTTTCTGTACTTTCTGGCTACTTCACAGAGAGGCCTTCACTCATGTTTGCTGCTTTGAGCTCTTTGGAGGACAGGTGGGAGAGAATAATAATAAATACTTAAAAGCATCTTAGTGTGTAGAAAATGCCCCTGAAGTCTTTGAAAGATATTTTCTGTATATTATTTCTTTGTAGTTTGTGGCTGGGCTCACTATAATCAAGTGATACAACTTCTTTGGCATAGTCCACCAGGTATGCTTCTGCCTTCTACATCTGGCATCCTGCAGGCTGAATTCTTCAAGTTAAATTTCTTACCGTTTTCTATGCAGTGGTCCAGATTATGGGGAGTGGGGGAGGTTGGCCTTCAGATATGTCCCAAGCTCACCAATACATTTTCTTCTTGATCTTTTGCCATTCAAATATTTGTAATACTGTTATAAAAGTTAAAATCAACATTTAATTGATACCCTGATCAAGGGAAGGAAAGTGTTCAAGGCAGCTAACAATAAAATCCAGATTTTAAAAATCTTAATTAAAACATAACAGAAAAACAAATACATTAAAAACACAATTAAAAAGACCAAAATTAAAGCAATAAAGAACATCGAACCAATGAAAACCCTTCAGCAACACCACATTACAAACTCCCTTAATAATGACAGGGATCCTGCAAGTCACTTTAGATGTTGGACTTGGCCATATCTAATGGTGTTCTTTACTTTCTCTCCTTTCAACAGGAAATCCAGTCTTCCCTACCCCTATAACATCGTCCTTTCAGTTTCGAAAGCTATTTGCCATGTTGCACAGACACTGTAGCGGGGGAGGACTGCTTTTTGATGGACAGAAGCCCAAAACCTCCTTTGACATGCAGAATACTTTTCAGTACTTAGTCCCTTGGCCCTTCATTTTCCTACATCCTCTTTCTGGTTCTACGCATAAGAGGGAACTTGTGGTCTAATGGGATATTTGTGCATTGACAAAGGCATAATAGAACCCCTTCAATGCCAGCAGCTGGCTGTGGGTTCCCTGTTCTATCACTGTGCCATTCTCGATTACTGCTATGATGTCTGAATTCTGGATAGTTGACAATCTGTGAGCAATAACAATGCAGGTTCGACCTTTTCTAGCTTCATCCAAGGCTTGTTGGACAACCTGCAACCGAAGGCAAAAAAACAGTCTTACCATGATTGCATCAATAGAGCATTTTCTCTCCATAGATAATTAAAAACAACTCAACTATTTCTTATTGTAGTTATTATATTTACATCCTGCCCTTTTTCCTTCAAGAAGGCTCACACAATCTTCCTCTCAAATTCATCCACTACAAAAAGCAGTTAGGCTTTGCTTTGTGGATGACTGGGGACTTGAACCCAGATTTCCCACACCCCAGTCCAACACTCTAACCACTATGCTACACTGGCTATCCTTTAGGGATCAAGGCAAGGATGTACTAACCTTTTCACTTTCTGTGTCAAGAGCTGACGTGGCTTCATCTAGAAGCAGAACTGCTGGTTTTCGGACAAGGGCACGAGCTATGGCTATTCTTTGTTTCTGTCCTCCCGAAAGTTGGGCTCCTTTATCCCCTACACGAGTATTGTATTTCTGTAGTTTTATAGAAAAGACAAGATGTGCAAGTGTTGCAAAAAATTCCTTTGTTTGTACTTCCAATGCAAAGTGCTACATTGTTTTCACAAATGTACAACCATAAAGGAAACTATGTGTTTTTCTGTACCACAGAGCCAGAGCCTCAAAATATAGATAGCTGAAGCATCATATACATAGGGAGAATGTGCATATATGTTTTTTTTAAAAATACCTTCATTTAAATTAATTGAAATGTGTCACAGTTTTGAATAATCAGTACTGGTTTCAGTCAGTATGAACTCACTGTTTATTCTAGATGTTTGGTAAAAGAAAACAGTACCACAGTTTTGCTAAAAATGAAACTCTTACTGACCAGAAGCTTAGTCTGGAGAAAGTTAGTCCTGCGGTTGTCCTGTTGAAATCAACAAGATGTACAGCCAGGTTTTGTGCATCCTTACTCAGAGTTCGACTGTGCACTCTGAGATAAATGCCTGAAGCAATTCAAATGTAATTAAGTTCTGCCAAGATACATCATGGATTTCCAAGTAAGCTTGGAAGTAAACTCACTGGTTTCCATGCAAATCTTCCTAGGGGGCTCCAGGTCACAAGTGGGATTTTAGTAGAATAAAATTTTGTCATATTTTGTGCTCTGGGTTTTTTAAGGAAAAGAAAAAATATAGTACTGAGAAATGAAACAGTGTGCCCTTTTCATTTAGCCATTCACTGGAGATGTTCCACAGAAAGTGGAGTACAATGTAAGGATGTCTTTCTTTACCTCTGGGAGATTGACTATAAAGTGGTGAATATTTGCTGCTTTAGCGGCTGCTTCCACTTCTTCCTGGCTGACTGCCCTGCTGTTGTCTCCATACTGGATATTCTCTGCAATGCTGCAGTCAAACAGAACAGGTTCCTGTTGCACAAGGCCCAGCCTGGATCTGAACCACTGGATGTGTAGACACTTGGTGTCAACTCCATCTGCTAACTGCAAGCAGAAAGGCAAGGAGGGAACTACAAAGATGCCTGAAGCAAAGATCCTACACATTACAGGGATGGCACTGGGAACAAAAGAGCCTTCCCATAAAACCCTCATCCTGGGCATTTGCTCATGTGGATCACTGCCCTGTTTCCTCTGCCTCCATTCCACTTGGAATAAATATGTGACTCACATCAAAAAGTACTCCTACTCACTAGAGCCAGCACTGGGAATCAATTGCCAAAGGAGCATTTCTGATGGAGTGCTTACTCCCAGCGTAGATGCAGAAGGAGTCACCACCGACTCACCACTTGTCCTGATCGCGGGTCATAGAACCGCTCCAGAAGCTGGATGGAGGTGCTTTTGCCACAGCCGCTGCTCCCCACCAGTGCCAGAGTCTGCCCTTTGGTAACCTGTACACTGAGCCCTTGCAAAACTTGAACTTCTGCTCTGGCTGGATATCCAAAGTGAACATCCTTGAATTCAATGTTGCCTTCAAATTTCTCCTAGAGGTGTTGGGGAAGGTGGAAGAAAAAAGAGCACAGAAATGTACTATTAGGATTTCATACATTTTTCATTATATTCTTATAACTAGATTATAACCACTCATTTATATAATTTCATTATACTGTATTACATAAAAATAATTCTGGAAAAGAAAATACTGCATTTATAAAGCTAAATGAAAAGATTTCAGTAATCCAAGGTAGGTTTTCACAGCCAGATGCCCTCAAGTTGTTTTACATTTTATTTCCAGTTATCCTTAATTATTGGACATGCTTCATTGGTAGCAGTGAGGTGCACTCCAAAGCACTTGGAGGGTACTGGGATATGGAAGGACTTGTGTGTGTGTGTGTGGGAGTGAGAGAGAGAGCGAGAGCGAGTGAGAATTAGTTTGACAATTTAAGTGGAGATGTTTTTGCAAATCATATTAAAGGTGCTTCTTAATGAAGACAGTTCTTAGGAATTAGTAATTTAGCTGATATCATTAAATAAAGCAGTATGGGTTGGAATCAGATGTAAGTGGGTGCAATTCAGCTGGCACCACAGGAATCTTTCCAATCTGCTACAAATGCTATGCAGAGGCTTGGGGAGCCCTGCTGAAAGAGGTGAGGTGAGGTGTAATGTAGGGGGGAGGGGGGAGGGGATCCTTGAAAAAAACTGTGCAGTAACATTCTTGAGAAGAGCCTTCCATTAACTGAAGGCAGAGCCTGTATTCAACATCATCCCTATTCCTGATTTAGACACTAAACCCTTATGATACTACAGGATGTAGACATATCCTATTAGTTAGTCCTTCTGTAAGAATATTCAGTGATGTTTCCTGCAATTGGCACCAGACATATACAAAGTAAAGAGATACCTCAAATTTTTTCTCTTGGTTTAAATGCCCTATAGATAAGAGAAAATGTGAAATTATACACTTCCATTTTGTTTAGTGGCTATCCTGCTAGGGCAGCATAAACCTCATTTGCTTTCTTGATCTGCTGTGATTCCCAGCTATTCTTATTATGTTTAATGGAATGTTGAACAGCAAACATATAATTTTTGTAAAAAATTCTGGAGACAATCCATCCAAGGGAAGCACTTTCAGGGCTCATAGAAAGGTTGTATCTTCTACTGAAAGCAAAGGGAGTTATGGAGCAATCTAGTGCATGTTAACTCAGAAGTAAGTTCCACAGGGTTGGGTAGGACTTATTCCTCTGTACAAGCATTGTGAACTGTGCACTCCAGCTCCCACCAGCCCCGGCCAGTATGGCCACTTAGTTGGGATAATAGTAGTTGCAGTCTAACAACTAGGGGGTCACAGGTTTCCTATGAATGATTCTTTTGGTGAGAGTGTTTTGAGGTCCACTTTTATAGGTATTTAGCCTTGGTTGTACCTTGCCCTATATTCTTGTTGCTTTGCTTTTGATTCATTCTAGGAATTAATGAAAAACTTCATTCAATCACAAAATCACAACATTTGGATTTTTTCTTTCATAGAAAACACACAGCTCTGATAAAAAAAAAAAAAGACTACATTTCTATAAGGATAGCTGTGATTCTTCTCCTCCTGTTAAGGAATGGACAATTAACCAGGTTGCTGACAAAAACTTTTCTGATCAAATTTACAGAGATGAAAGCAAACAATAGTACTGCTAATTGCTTATACTATTCCTTTGAGAAAAATATGAGTCTGTCTAATGGGACTATCATAATAAACTGTAGGACCTTACCAATTTTTCACCTTCTTCACTACAGCTATCAATTGGTGGCTTCCGATCCAAAAGCTGAAAAATTCTTTGGGCAGAAACTTTTGCTTTGCCAAAATCAGGTGCAAGAGAGTTAGAATGACCAACAGTCATAGCAGCAAAAATCAGTATGGTGAAGACTCTGGAAAGACAAAATGCAGGTTTCACATTTCTATATTAGAACACAAAATATACTCTGTTAGAGAATCTAAGATAACAAATCTTTCTGCAGTTGAGTTACACTGAATATTGTGAACAGAGTTTTTTACATAGCAACCCCCCTTTAACAGGCCTATGTTATTATTATGCACTGTAATTTCTCACATCATACCTGAACATAAACTGAACATTAAATAACAGTTTATAATTTCCCATTTATCTGTACCTAAGAGAAACCTGAGGAGAAGCAACAGTCTGCCCTGTGAATTGTGACAAGCAATGATTTGTAGAAAAATGACTTCATACTTCCCAAGTGAGCCTTGATTTATATGTCAGGAATACAAATTTTAGGTTGTAGTCCTGGACATCTGAGAGTAGGTCACACTAAATTTGAAGCGTTTTACTTCCGAGTAACTATGTACAAGTTTGTTCTGTGAAGCTTCACATCTGTTGCTAAGCAAAATATTATTTTCTCAATGTTCAAATTACACTAATGATCTACCAACCAGAGAAAAGTTGTTCTTTCATGCATTGTGTAATGTGAAAAAAGCTATTCTCTTGTGTTGGCCAGAAATAGAAGCTGAACATTATCTTTTAACTTGACCAAACCACAGAAAGGGATGAGTCTCCCCCCCCCCCCACCCCCCAAAAAATCCATCTAACTTTAGGTATTTCTCTAAAACAGTAGACCTTATATTTTCCTCACAGTGACACTATGTATACCCTATTTTAGCAAAGTTCAGGCTTCCATATGCTTGGGTAGATATGGTCCAATGACTGCAGTGTGATATCAGCAGATAATGACTGCAATATCAGCAGATATTGACATTAAGCCATTAAGAATATAAGATCGGGCCAGCAGCCTATCTAGTTTAGCATCCTGCGACCTGCCAGGTATACCTGGGAAACCCACATTGTTGTTCCTCAGTAACTGGCATTCAGTGAACATGGAGATTCAGTATAACTATAATTGTTAGTAGTAATTTAATGATTTATCATTTATTTTGGCCCTACATCTCTGTGAATGACAAACAATCCCTGAACTATGCATACACATAAATACTATGCTCCAAATACTCCAAATACTATGCATACACATAAATTTATGTGGAAAATTTGGTCATGCGGCTTTAAAAATTAGTTCATGTTTTGAATTCATTGGAATAGAAAAGGCATTTACAGACTGAAATATACTTACATAAAAAGTTGTTCAAAGTTCATGAGACAATGAGCAAGAAGCCATGCTCCAAATCTGAAGACAGCAGCATTTATAAAAAAGTTGTAACTTTGGGCTATGGCATATGAAATTCCATTAAGAGGTGCTTTCTTCAGAGCATCCCTGAAATTAAAAAAAGTCAAGGATAAGGAATCCTTATATTTTATGAAACAAAAATGAACAACAGACAGCATTTCAACTCCCAAATTTATAACTTCATAGTAAAATTCACCGCTTCTTAAGCCAATGCAAGAGATATTGGGTTAAAACTTCTCAACATATAGTAACTTTTAGGAAAAAACTTTTGCATTAGCTTCACATAAACTATCAGCCATTGTTGGGACAATGAAATCTTTCCCGCTGGCTTTTCTTCAGAACAACTGTTGCATCTTGGGTTATGGTTCATTGATACAATGAATATACATTAGAAGAAGCACATATATACAACCCAAACTACGTAGTCCAAATAACTTGTAATTCCTGCCCTCATGATTGGGTGAGTTAAGATCACAAGTATTCAGATATATTACCATTGAATTCCATGCATAAATGAAATGGATAAGGAGAAGATCAGGATGGGACCAGGTACTGGGCAGGAACACACTGCTGGTCCATTTCACATAGAAGATACTTCTCTCATGTTAAACCAGCTTGGCTTACTTTTCAGTGACTGCAGTTTATTCAGTAAAATTGTCCACAGATTAGATATAAATGAAGTACACAAAAAGATTATGAGAGTTTGAGTACACCATTTTAGAACTAGAAATTAATATTAGAACTGCATTTCTAAAATGTAATAAAATGAATTTTTCTGAGCAGAATTTCAGAACTGCTGTATCATTAATACAGTTAGTTAAAATAACGACCTCTGCATGTGTTAAATTTTAATTATGCCCCTGGAATCAGCTGGAAAGACATTTTAGCAGTGACACGCTAAAGCTCAATGCATGCATAACTTTGCCCGGTCCATTGGTAACTGCATAGCTCAAAACTACTGCTTTCATGATATCAACAGTTTGTAGGTATTGCAAGCAACATTAATGCCTCAACGTGCTATAAATGCTAAAAATAAAAAAGCTGGAAAAGTGACACAATTTTCTTCAATTAGATTTCAGAAGCTGAAAAAAAAATTGTGTACTAGAATGTGCACATGTCTAGGTATGTTAGAGAATGTAATTTAGTGGGAGAAAGGTCCTGAAAGTAGAATAAATTGTATAAAAGATTTACCTGTATGGAACTTCTAAACTTTTCTTATATTTCTCGAAAAACCTGTCTTCGCTTGTTAACGCAACCACAGTTCTTATATTTTCTACAGCTTCTGCTGAAATCTTGATTTGAGAAAATAGGAAAATATGAGGCTTTTAAAAAAAACCTCCTTTACTCAAGTCCAGGTTCTTTCTAAAAACATATAATAACACAGTCCTACACACACCAAACCAAGCATAACTTCACATGAGTTGGTATGTAAGGTCCCAGTCAGGGCTCTGATACAATATCAGAACTTCTGTGCTTGTGCTGACAACCAACTGAAGCCCCGATGTAGCAGCCTCCATTGGAGCTGGTACCCAAAGTTCTACAAAGTGTTAGGAGAACAGCATCTCAGGAGCTTTTTGAGTTCACTTCAGCCTCAGATCATGGTGCATCTGCCTACCCATCATTTTCAGCAGGAAGCACTTGGGAGGGATGGGGGATGGTGCTGAATGGGTTGAGTGTAAATTCCTGCTCGGCCATGAAGTTCACATTGTGATGTTGGGCCAGTCATTCTCTCAGTCCAACTTAATTCATGGTATATTGTGGTGAGGATAAAATGTTTGTGTGAAGGCATCACATGTGCCATTCTGAGCTCCTTAACAGGGTGAATACAAATACAACCAAGACAAAAATGGTGGGGGGAAGGAAAAGCAAAGGCACTTAACAATTATCTGTCCTCTATTTTTAAATGAATGAGTCTGAAAAACACATGTTTAAAGTGTTATTCATAGCATTTTGTTGATGCATTTACTGCTGAGCTTCTCCCAAAGGACAGCAAAGGGTGGCAAGTTCCATTTCTAAGTGCCACCTTCAAAATGCTCTTCCTCCAAGCTGCTCTTCCACTCCAGTATCACCTCCCACAGCCAATTCTCTACCTGTCCAATATGCACACTGCTCTCCTGCTAAGGAGAGGAGAAGAAGCCATGACACAGAGCTTCTTCCTGCAGGATATTGCTGCAACTCTTTCCTTGTCTCCACTCTACTGAGCCAACACTGCTATTGTTGAGCAGGTGGGAGAGACCCTAAGGCAGAGGGTGAGATAAGGCAGCCCCTTCCTCACTCTGCCATGCCTTTGCTCACTTGCACGCACATACCTGCCCTCTCCCTGCTTTTGAAAGACTCTCTCTGCCTAGAGCTGAGAAAATGCAGTAGCAAACACTTAGCAGCATTACAGTGAAATGGGCTTGTGCTTTTCATATGACTTATGGGCTATGCAGAATCAGTAAGTGCTTCAGGCATTCTCTGAAGGAGACAATTAGATTTATTTATTTATTAGAATAGGGACTGCAGGTCGCGCATTGGTTTAAACAGCTGGGCTGGTTGATCGAAAGGTCGCCGGTTCAAATCTGCAGAACCGAGTGAGTTCCTGTTGCTCTGTCCCAGCTCCTGCCAACCTTGCAGTTCGAAAGCATGCAAATGCAAGTAGATAAAAAGGTACCACTTCGGTGGGCAGGTAAGAGCATTCCGTGCACTTCGGTGTTTAGTCATGCCGGCCACATGGCCACGGAGACTGTCTGCGGACAAACGCTGGCTCCCTCAGCTAGGAAACGGAGATGAGCACCGCCCCCTAGAGTCAGGCATGACTGGACTTAATGTCAAGGGGGAACCTTTACCTTTACCTTATTTATTAGAATGTATTAGAATTAGACAATGAAGGTGTATCCTTCAGAAGGCCAGACTGGATTGGTGGGGTGGTGGCTACTAGTTGCCAAAACTGAGCTAGATCTGGAGTCCTCCAAATAGGAAGGATGATTTTCAAGTCTCCATCTGAACAGTCAGTTGTGCAGACAAATTCTTACAGCACCAGTCCTGAGCACCTTGGAGGAACACACTGTCTTCATGGTGAGCATCCATATCCCTTCTGCTATGTTTGGAGGATAGCCAAGCCTAATGCCTGATCTGATGCGGAAACGTGGGGCATCCAAAAATGGTTAGGAGAACAGTTCTTTCATTTCAGTAAACGAGGCATGTGTGACCCCTGTGTGGACCCATATGGCCTTTTATCTGCTGTTTTTATTGTTGGCTTGTTTTAATGTCCTGTACTTGTATTCTGCACATGTGCATGGTAGTGAGCAAAGCAAACCAACTTTCTAAAGGAGACATGAATTAAAATTAAGGATAATGTTGAATGTAGTGCCCACTGTCTGACCACTGGGCTCAGTCCATGGTCAGTAGCTGACAACTTCCCAGACTGCTTTTATCATTGACCTAATGCCAATGAAAGCTGGAGTTCAAAAACATCTGGAAGACCATAGGTTCCTTATCCCAGATCTAATCATAGCCATGCATTTTACATATGGAGAACTTACTCTTCCAGCTTCTTCGAGTGCTTTTTGATCCTTTGCTGCATTGCCAGTTCTTGTTTTAACACTAATAGTCTCCGTAACAGCGACGAAAGGAATACAGGCCAGGATAAACAATGTTAATTGCCAGCCATGCATGAATGCAATGACAACAGCTGTCACAAGTGTAACGATGGTTGTGGTCAATAAGGCCAATCGACTTCCAGTAGCCTTCAAAAAATAAAACAAAACAAAACACCCATATGGAATTTTTATTTTTCTGACATAAAGAATCTCTTAAAAAAAGTGTAGCCAGTTCATTTCAAAACAACAGGTTTTGACAGGATTATATAACCTAAGAATGTAGGCTTAACTATACGAGACTCTTTGCATGGTCACTGCAGTCCATGGTGACCGTCTTATGTCATGGTGGCTTGTGGCTTGTGCCAGATGTCATAGATTATTTAACCCTTTCATAAGCCATGCATTGGTTCACAGAGCATAACAAGCCAAGATGTATATCTGTTGTGACTTCCATACTCAAAATGGTAGCCTGAACATGCTGCAATGCATCATGGTTTAAACAAGATACTTTGGGATGTGGGGACTTTACAGTCTAAGTTTAACTAAGAAGGTGTGATGGACATGTATTCTTCCTTTGACCTTGACCAGTACAGTTGCCAAGTCATGCTACTAAACTTTTGAAAAGCCATTTAGTAGGCCTATTCATTAGCAATATTACACAGTTTTATATTTGGTAGCTAGAACTAGTAATCACAAGCGTACCATGGGATGAATGAATGCATTCTGTTCCATGCCAACATGGTATCAGCAAGCAATGCTGAAAACCTACGATGTTAGTTTGCAAGATTACGCTTTGGCTTAGTTTTGGAAAATTCTCATAGGCATTTCTGTGATGGAGCATTTAAGTTCTTCAACTCATCCTTCTGCCAGCCCTCTCCTGACTACAATATGGCATGCGTTACTGTATAGTGAACAAGCTAGGCTTAGCTTATTCAGCTTACAAGTAGCTGATTCTTTGATGGACTGAATTATAATAAAAATATTGGGTAGTTTCAAAATCATGCTGCTTTCTGCAGTAACTTCTTGTTGTATGTTCTACAATTTTACTTCTAATAAAGCAAGATAATAATAAGTAGGGACATACCCCTTTGACTTGGGAAGCATCTGTTGCAAGTCTGGTTAACAAGACCCCAATGCCATTGTTATGGTCATCAAACCACCCAATTTCCTAAAAGCAAAGAAGATGGTTCACAAAATTATTGCATTTGCAAATGGTCCATCATAACCTGAATTGCTGGCTATTACACCATATTGGTAATTCAAAGTGCACTACACTGACCACCTGGGCTATGCTGATACTTTCTAGTGATAAATATTGAGAGGATTTAATCTTAAAAAATGAAAAAAGGAGGGGGGTTGATTCAGCTTATTTATCAATGAACCTGCTGAGCTTGCCCAGTCAAGGTTGTCTTAATTCCAACCACATCAGAGCTACTCCTAAAAACCTGATCTTCAGAATGCTAGACAATGTTAACCTAGATGGCCGGTCTGACTTGGTGTGACAGCATCCTAGGTTCCAACTTTGTTTTGCCTAATTTTTTGTTTAACATTTCCATGCACTTCCTTCTGAAAGTCACTACTTACCGTGACCCTATACTTTGTACTGCTGCATGCATTTCTTTAGTATGGCACACAGTGCTTGGAGACAAACAGAATCAAACAAACCAAATGCCTAACCCATCCTAAAGTATGCTTTGGTATACCTTTTTATTTATTTGATTTATATCCTGCCTTTCCACCAAAACACACCACTCAGGACAGCAACAACAATGCCTTTAGCAACAATGCCTTTCATTGTTACCTGTTGAAGCAATGCTTTGAATGAAAGCGATCTCAGTCGCATGGTGAGTGCTTCTCCAGACTTTGCAAACATGAATCCCTGCAAGGCATAAAGACGAATATATTAACTGGGTATTCTAGGAAAATGCTGAGACATTTTAAAGACTAATATCCTGTGGATAGGGATTGAGAGTTAAAGATAAATGGTGTTCCATGCACTGCCACAATTCCATATGCTAAGGTAAGGTGAAGGAAGAGTTTGGAAGACTGAGATTTCCCTCTTGGTTATACTAGAATACTGCAGCTATCACAGACATCATTCTAACATGCACCAGGGTTGGGAAAACTCAGCCTTTTGAACTAAACCCATTCCTGTAGGGCTCTGAAATTGCCACAGATTCTTTGGACCCACCCTTCACAATGACTGCCAATGGTGTGTGGTTTCCTAGCTTTAATGTGGCCTTTTCCCATTTGAAAAGTCTGAAATGCCTCTCTTGAGGTTTAGTTATGTGCAGGAAGAGCACTATGCTAAAAAAATGCTGGTATATTTTGAGCTGGTATACAGCTTCAAATATTTTGAACCTGCCCCTTTTGCCCTCACTCCCACTCACTACTGGAATGCCCCTCTGAGAGTATGTCTGAAATTGAATTTGGTCCTTGGGCCATTACGGCTGCTTGCCTCCCCACACCTCATCGCTTCTAAGGGCAGGGCTGTACAGTGCCTGGAACAGTTCAGTCGTCATAACCATTGCAGTCTTCATGATTCATCATGTCCTTTTTACACAGAAATAATTTCAAATGCTGGCTACAGAAATGAAACACACACATAACAATAGTTCGTACATAATTAGGGTTTCTGCAGATGTCCCTTTCAAAAGTTCCCTTATGACAAGCCCTTATTAAGTAAGTTAGCTTTCTCGAACCTGGTGCCTTCCAGATGTGTTGGACTGCCATTATCGACAGTCACTCACCTTGCTGACTGGGGATGATGGGTGCTGTACTCCTGTACATCTGTAAAGTGCAAGATAGGGCACAGCTGAAGGAAGCATGATCCTATTCCTTACCTGGATTATATGTGTTATTAAGCTGACTGTTCCCAGCAAAAGGAACAACAGGGAAAACTTCGTAGTGTTTTGGCTTTTCTTTATATCATCTTGTTCTCCAAAAGCCTGCATGGCAAAGCACAGTGTGAATCACCAATACGGAAAACAGTTTCTTGCTTACAATATGTTTATTTAGTCCAGCTGATTCCTCAGACTTTAACAAGCTACTGCAGGTCATTTGTGATTTTGCTTTCTTTTCGCTTCCCTTGTTGGAGTCATCTGATTCTCCAGATGTTTGCCCATCACATTGAGGGCAACAGTCCCCTCCACCCTTTACTTAAATGACTTGCATATGTCTACTTTGCATATTTCTTCCAGCTGTCTCCAGCATCAAGTAGAAGCTAAGTGAATATACCAACACACGTTTCATGTGCTTCAGAATTTACATGATTCTGTGGTGTTACAGAAATGCAAGGGCAACTCATGGCCACTCCTAAACACTTTGTTCAGAAGTCTGGGATGCAACGTGCAACTTAATGCAAGGGCACAACAGAGAGCATGGAAAAAAACTATTCTTGCAGGTTAGGAGGAAAGTTATCTGAAAATACAATTATTTAAAGTATCGGTATGCCCCATTTTGACTCAACAAACCCCTAAAGAGTCTCACATTTGGCACGTGTTTGAATAAAATGCATAAAACAAACACATGTCAAAATACCCCCTCCACACACTAATACAACTAAAACAACAACAACAAACAGAAAGGCACCAGTAGCCAAGTAAAATAAAAACAGCTAAAAATAGAAATTAAGAAGACATCTTAATTACTATTTATTTATTTATTTATTTATTTATTTCATTTTTATACTGCTCAACAGCCAAGGCTCTTGGAGCAGTTAGCAAAAGCTAAGAACACACATTTCATTTAAACATTGAAAGATCCCAGTGAATAAAATGGCTTTGACTTGGTCCCTAAGCAATGCTAATATAGCCACTTCCCTCTCCGGTCTACAATACTTCCACAACCAGAGAATCACCAGTGTGAAGGTCCTCACTCCAGCCACCACCCACCTCCCTTTTGAAGACTTCAGCACCCACTGAGAGGACTCTGTTACATATCTCCATGGCTGGGCAGGTACATGGTGGAAGAATATTCCATTCACAAGTCTCTTGGGACTGCAAAGCTCAGTGCCAGCACTTGGAATCTTTTCTGGAAACACTCTAGAAGCCAGGCAGGCCTGCAACAGTTGGCCAAATTTGATAGTGCTGGCAAGAGTCCATCAGCAGATTTCATCATTCTTCCACAAAATGGCACCGTCCAGATGTTTTGGACTGTAACATCCAGCAGTCTTGACCATTCACCCTGTTGAGTGGGGCTGATGAAAGTTAGCTCAAAATATCTGGCGGGCATTAGCTTTGGGGTGGCTGGTTTACCCAGCCTTTCAGGGAGATGTCTTGGCTGCAGGGATTAAGACCACCTTTTATATTTTGCCCATTTGTCACCAACTACTGTAAGAAATCACTCAATTTACAAAAATGAGAGCAGAATAAGATTCTAAGGAGGAGAGAAAAAAAACTTGGTTGGCAAGTGGAAAGAAAGATTTTATACAGAATACTCAACAGTCCTAAACTTACCCCAATGATTTTACTGAACAGAACAGCAAACGCAGGGCTGACAGTACCTCCAAAGGCAGCAGCAATGACTCCAACCACAATATAGCAGAATTCAGGCTTATTCAGAGACAGAATTCTGTAAAAAGGCACCTCAGGGAGTTTCTCTTCCTGTAAGAGGCAAAGTTCCAGTTGTCACCAGTGGGTGAGAACACTAAATTTCTGGGCAACAAACCAGGGGAAATGTTGCCAAGAAATTCACATGAACTCACAGGTGCTAAATAAGGAAACTTCTTTATATTCCCACTGATTTTCATGACCTCAGAACTGTAATTGCTCAGTCAAAAACAAAGAAGGAATGGAACAAAAGGCTAAATCACATCAAGATCTACCTACATAAGCCATTGAAAAGTCAAACTGCATCAGTCATGATGAAAAGCATGAATGCACAAATCATTCTGTTGAGCTAAATGCTGCTCTGCTTAGACTTTTCAGTGTGTGTGTCTGTGTATATTTTTATAGTTTTAATGAAAAGTGCTCTGCAGTAGAATCTTAAAAAACAGGATATTATAAAGTTCCACTATGACCTTTTCTGAAGCTTGTGCGTAGGCAGAAATATCACTGGAAGAGCAGAACGTTTTCAAATGCTATGTATGGAGAGTACTGACAATTAATCAGTAGTATGGGAAAGAACTTCCACTTGTTACCCTCATTTTATTTTGTTTGTTTACCTAAACAACCAGATAAATGCACTTTAACAATAATGCAGTGACAAGTCTGCATGGCCTTTGGCGATAAAGTTGCTCAGAGCTATTGTGGCTTAAACACCACAGTTAATTCAGTTCCATTAGAAGAGTTGCCCTAAAGTGCGTGTCAAGTCTAATACTTTGATTCCACATATGCACGTATATGTGCAAACTATTGCACAGCTTATTATAACTGAATTAAACTAATGTTCTTTGTCTCATTTGTGCTACTTGTCCTGCTGCTGAAGCAACTAGTGAAACAGCAGTGACTCTTGTTATTTTTCGGCTGCTGTTACATTAGACTCAACATGTCTATCAGATAAGGATATCAGCAGATCAAATACTGGCTCACCTGTCTGGTTGGTCCCTCTCTTACATTTCACATGAACCATCTGCCTTTATTTTTAAAGGTATTGCAAGGTACTGGATGTTTTAAATGAGCATGCATGCTTTCTTTAGCATTTATTGCTTTCTTAATTTTTAAGAGATTCTTATTTTAAAGTCCTCCAGGAATTCTTGGTAGCGTAATGGGAAATCAGATGGCTTTTGCTTCAAAACATGTTTTAGACATGCAATAGTGCTTTGTTAAGAGCTTGATCAGGCAGGAGTTTGTGTTGAACACAACAATGGTACTCTTAAATTGAATGCAATGATGGAACTTCCAGGTCAACCTAGTAGATCTTCAGGATCTAATTTCACATTTCCTCTGCAGGACTGAGCTCTGGACAAAGTGTAAAGAGAAATGTATCCTTTCTTTTTGAGTTTTTCCTTTCCTGGCAATTGTTTCCTACAAAGTACTGAAGCAGAGTATAACACTGAAATATTGTAAACCAGTACTTTGGCCTCAAGGAAGTGGTACAAACACAGAATATATGAATTTGGGAGTTCATCAAGGCTGAACCTGAGCAATGATCAGATGTAGCAAAATTTGCAACACAAGTATTGTATTTAAAAATTCTGAATAATAACGAGCTACTCTAAACACCACACTATTCTTGCAAGACTTGATAGAGTTCATGTAGAACCAACCACTTTATCCCTTTTCACTGTCTTTTGTTTCATTTTCTTCTTTTTTGCAGAGTATCTTTTAGTAGAAATCCTACTGATACTGCGTCTGTTGGACTGTCTTCGAAAGCTTCTCCCATTAAGCATTTCTTTGCTGCCAGTAGGATTTTCTGAGTAATTTTCCTCCAGATTCTTTAGGTCATCATTCTCAACATGGTCAATATCATCATCCTCAGAATCTGTCTCCTCCTCTTCTGTTTTATCCTCATGATCATCTCTACCATAACACTAATGATAAAAGCAAAAGAATTCATGTAGGAGAAAATTACCAATAGACTTCAAAGCTTTCATTACCATGCATGATGATTATATCTGCAGTGGGACAGTTCTGGCATAGCTTGCTACTTGTGGCATAACCAAGTCTTTGACTGTGCCTAGAAACTGACTAGCATTGAAGCTGTTGAAACAGGGAAGCTACGTGCTCTCTATAGGCAGATGCAGCAACAGTCTGGCCATGGCATTCTGGACCAGCTGAAGTTTCTGAACACTTTTTGAAGGCAACCCCACATAAAGTGTATTACAGTAGTTCAAAAAGTGCAGTAACTAAGACATGTATGATTCTGTGCAAAGCACGCATTCTTCGGACTGGCACACTGGCCTCAGCTGTGCAAATGTGTGTGACTCTTTTGTCTGTAGGCCTGAGGTCTGTAGCACCATCCATGGAGCTGCTGGATCATAAGGCTGCCTGGGGCTCATACTTGTCATGCTGAATGATGGGTTACTGTTACAGGCAGGCTGATTTGTTGCCTCTCGTTACCTGTTGCGTTACAAGGCCATAGTAAACACCTTTCTGTGCCATGAGTTCTTCATGTGTCCCTTGCTCCACAAGAATGCCCTTCTCAAAGCCTGCAATAACATCTGCTGTCTTGATTGTGGAGAGTCTGTGAGCAATCACAATGGTGGTACGACCAGCCCTGGCCTTAATAAAGGGAAAAGACAACCATTTCAGAATACATATTCAGCACACACAAGAACATGCTCCTTGTTAATTCAGGTTTGAGTTAGAGACTTCTGAAATGATTGAAAGGCTATTAACATAATGATGAATTGTGGCTCGATGCACTTAAATGTTATTGTTTAATGCTATAATAAAAACACATGCACACATCTGACTTACTCAGCTGACTCCTAGGTAAATTTACTTGAAGTTAATTCCCAAGCATAATTTCTTAGTCCTTCAAGACCCTGCTTATTCTGGTCTATTTTGAAAACCTGGAGAACTGCTTGGTATCTTTTACCTCCTTTTATCTACCTTTGCTTCAAGTTTTTATAAGTCTGTATTCCTGGTTTATTTTATGACAGAAATGGCTTTCTGTCATGTTTGCATATTGATTATACACAAATATACTAACACTGTTAGATAATGTTCCACATCCTTGAATTTATGGTCAGTCTCTCTGTGTGCTCTGGAGAAAGACTAGGGCTAACTTAACACTTGCATTCAGGGGCCAGTAAATATATCAGCACTGGCTCTCAATGTTCCTATGACCTCAATGCCTCTGAACATTATAGTGCTTAGCTCCCCATCATGCTGCTACACCCTGTTGGTGTCTCTCCCTATGCATAGGAAATGCCAGTGGGCAGTAAGGAATGATGGATTTTGTAATCCTTAGGAGAACAGGTGACAGGGCAGGTACATCTTCTTCTGTCTCATAAATTACTAGAGTTTCCAGTTCACATCCTTCTTCTCCAAGAAGGTAGCCTGGGCCACTAGGTCAATGCTCACCATGTTGCTTGCTCCATTTTAACACTGGCTCCAGAAAATCCCACAAGGTCATGCAAGAGGGCACACTTTCCAGGTAGACAAGGGTTATCCACACTAGTGGATAAGCATCTTCAAGCATGACCTGCTATTTAGTTGCAATTATTCTCCTCATGATAATAGGCTTGCTATGCAGCCCATGCCGACCTGAACTTCAGGAAATGCATCAATTTCCCTCCTCTCTAGCCAAGCTTTTTTTTTAGGAATGCCAGATGGGACCTACACTTAGATAAGACCATTACAGCTTTAATCAGTTATGTTAAATAACTGTATCATCCTGAAATAGGCCCTGCAACATTCGGCTGGCCACTTAGTTTACTCCCTACCCAGCAAATAGCTGATAGAATATACGGATGGCAGAAAAATCTGCTATAGATTCAAATGAATTTGGATTTCTAGGATTCCAACCTGTGGATTCTAGAGCAAATCAGCTTTTCCCAAGCCATGCATATTCTGTGAACTTGCAGACCAGTTTTTCACTTCTGGGAGGATTTGTGCAAATGTCTATTAACACAAGTGTACTTTAGTGCCTTGGTTAATGCACATTTGAACAAGCAGGCATTAGCATTACTACTGGAAGTAGAACAAAAGTTCATTTTGTTAAAAAGGCCAGTGAGTGAATGCTGGAACAAAAGTGAATCTGTGGCACACACACTTGATGCATTTAGCATGGATGTACTCTTGGATGGTCCAGTCACTACTGGACTCAGAATTGTGAGTGTCTACATAATGTACATTAATTCCCAGCCTGGTTTCCAGTGCTTTGCGCCCATTCTGTATGCCTTGCTGAAACTCAGCCATGAAAGCTTGCAATCATAGCAGCAGGTTTACCTTATCAAGTGCTGCTTGCACTATGGATTCGCTCTGAGTATCCAGAGCAGAGGTAGCCTCGTCCAACAGCAGGATCTTGGGGTTTCTGGCCAGGGCACGGGCAATAGCAATGCGCTGTTTCTGCCCTCCACTCAGCTGGGCTCCCCTTTCTCCAACCATGGTGTTAAACCTCTGGGAGAATCAGACCATGAAAATCAGGAAATCACGCTGAACTTTGAGAAACAAGGAACGGTGGTCAGAGCACAAGTGACCAAGCAGAGAAAATTGGAAGATAAGATATCCTACTGAATCCAGGAGGATTCAGCACCTTACAGATGATGGCAATAATACCTTTACCACTTTATCTTTCAGGAATAACAATAGCAGGAAACATTCTTAGTCAAGCAAGGAACATGGTATCTCAGATTCAATCAATGGTATGAATACAGTCTAAGAAAATATTCCCACTGATTTAGCTAGCTATTTACATCAAACTGTTAACACTTCCTGAAAGATTAAAAATAGGTTTTCTGCTATCAAAAGGAAGAAAATTAACATGGGTTGGCTGAATGACTCCACCTTATGATTAACTCTAATTAAACATTTACATGTACTGCCGTTAATTTGACATAACTACCTCAGATCTGGTTGAAACATGAATCCAAAGTAAAATGACTAGAGACCCAAAAAGCACCTGAGAAAATAAGTAACCTTCTGATTCACGTGTTCTGACAAAAATGTTTGTAATCATTAATCTTATAACTGTTTTCCTGCATAAACTTGCATGAGGTGAAGCTGATTCTAACAAAGAAGAAGTACAATGTGACAACAGTGGAAGAATAACCACAACATGCATCAATAATAAAAAGGAAACTATCAAATGTCATATATTATCACACACTTAAATTTATATAGCCTGTTGGAAATGACTGTGTGTAATATATCAAAATGCTCAACCAAGAATTCTGCATAGAACAAACACACAGGATACCAAGGGTACAATACGAGTTTCAATAATCTTGAGGATTTATAACATCCCAAATACTGATATACACCTCACTATCAATTCTAGACCTAGTTCACATGTAAAGATAAAGCCATGGTTTAACAAATGATTTTTTGTTGAAGTGTGGTTTGTTTGTTTTAGCTGTGAACCTGGAGCCATGTGTGAACGATGGGTGCATCTCAAACATCTGCTGAAAATGCAGTTTTCTACCCTGGCCTTCTCTGGCTTGTAAATCATTGTAATTAACTATATGCTGCTCCATCTAACTTGTATTTTCCAGTGCTTTTTGTAAGTTTGAAATAGCTCTAATTAGTTTATTTTAAATGTATTTGCTTCGGAGTTGTAAATGAAAATGTTTTAATAGTGCTTTTCAATGCAATCTTTTATATTTATGTGTGAATCACTTGGGGATGTGGTTCATCCCATACATAAGTCATATATATGTAATATTAATAAATGTTTTTGTCAATAAATAAATTTTGTAATGGTGGTAAATTGTGGGTTAATTAACATATAATTGGCTAAGTTATGGGCATCTTGAATGTGCAGCCTCTGATAGACCTATGAGAAAAATTGACCTATACATGGATATTTATCATTTCTTATTAGATGTCTATATGTGGACAGCAGGGATAAGTTTCAAATCTCATTAATTAATTAATTAATTAATTTTCTTTCCCACTCCCTTAGCCGTAATGGCTCTCAGATCGGGTTACAAGATAAAGTATATATTTCTGCTACTAGGGATGTTAGACTGCTACTAGGGATGTACATGCCCCCTTCCCCCTGCCCACCCCCTCTTCACTCTGTTCTTAAACTATCTGGGTACTAATCTCTATCCTTTATAACTCCATGCCCCTAAGCTATCTATTGAAAGAATTCCTCTGCTCTTCTGTTCTGATGAAGTGCTGCTACTTTCACTGACTGGAACAGGTTTAAATGGGCTGCTAGCTGCTTTCAGAGCTTATTGATACAACAACAAAATTTAAGCAAATCTTAGTTCTTGCTATTTAAACAGCAATTTCCAAGTACTGGCTCTGAAGAACAGAAAGAAGTAATTCGTTCAGCAAAGCCTGGCCTATAGACCATTTCAAACTTTTTCCTTTACATAAAGTATCCTACTGTATAAAGTCCTTGGCCCAAACTACTATTTGTACTCAGAATGGATTTCTTGGTTCATCTCACAAGTGGAATGAGTTCCATCTATTTTCTTTAGGAAGATTCCAGGTCTGCTTCCTTGTGTGGAGAAAGTAGCTATTTATTTGGAAGAGGGGTTTTGATCAGTTGAATACCAAGTTGACCAAATACCTTGAAATGACATATACATGGACTTTTTTCTGCAGCTCCTGCTAGTAAAATTCATCCACTGCTTTCTGACTTCTGTGTTAGTTGAGGGAGGTGGAGAAAAAGATAAGTTGGATTATTCTCCTGAGGTTTTTTGTGATTGTGGCTTAAGAAGAGATAGGACACTGTTAGGTGGAGATTATTAGACTTAGATCTCAGTGCCTTGGAGCAGCAGCTGAAAATCTTGTCTCCCATTACATCTAAGTAATCCTCTAAAATATGGGATTGTTAGATTTTCCTATCTGCATATACTGAAAAACTGCCCTATGAAATGATTTAGTCTTATATATGTTTATGCAGAAAAGTCCTACAGTCCATGCTGGATGGAAATACTGGGGGTTGTATACAGTAGCTTCTTCTGCCTAAACATGCATAGGATTGCATCCTAAATCTCCTTAATTGGGCGTGGGAGAACATTTGTGGACTGAGACACTTACATCTTTGCTACATCCTCAGGGTCATGACAGAGACCTTGAACATTCAGTTACTCACATCAGGGAGCTTTGAAATGAAGTCATAAGCATTCGCTTCTTTAGCCGCCTGCTCAATTTCAGCATCAGTAATATCCTCCCGGCCATACCGAATGTTGCCTGCTATTGTGGTCCCAAACAAAACCGGTTCCTGGCTTACAATGCCAATGTTTTCTCTCAGCCACTTGATATTAAGCGTCCGGATATCATGTCCATCAATGGTAACCTGGGAGAAAGATCGGTGGAGTTTGTAAGAGCCATACAAGCAGATTTTAAGTGGGGGTAATTAATAGTGGGATTCAGAGTGTAATCCTGTGCATATTTAGGCAGGAATAAGTTCTAAGTAGTGGCTGGGGAATTCTTGGAGTTGTAGCACTATTTTCTGCCTAAACTTACATAGGATTGCATCCTCAGATAAGTTTCTTAGACAGAGGAACAGACAGGCCCACCACAGAGGAGTCAGGAACCACATGAATAATGCACTTCTATATGGACAGCATTTAATAAATTTCCTTAAATAAAATTCAATTGTGACATTATTTAGTCCGTCTTTGAGTGGGGGGTTATTTGAAAAAGCACACTTCAAAGTCCTTTTTAATGGATTTGGTGCAGATGGTGGGACTGATACTAAGACCATTAAACAGCATTTGACCTCTGAACAATATCAGAAGGATCATAAGATACTTTGATTCCCAGCTTGGAAGAATCTGGCACTGTAGCCCAAAATCAGGAGCTCCAATTCTCTTCCAAACCAGGGAGAAACTACACCAGCTGTTCTCTGATGTCAGAAAAAGAACCTCAGGAAAGTGAGAATGGGAGCAGGGAGGGGAAGGAATGGGATGGGAGAAGCCAGGATACAGGGAATAATGAAGCTGCTCCAGCTTCTTTCCCTCCCCCTTTGAAATACTCTTGCTAGTTGGCCAAAAATGGCCAAGCACAAATACAGAGTAGGAAGGACAGGGAGACAAAGATTACTTGTGCCCTGCATTGGATGCCTACAAGGCTCTGGCATCCTGATGGGACTCTGCCTTAAGTCAGTTGTGCTTCTCCCAATGAAATGCTTGATTTTCATTGATTTTCATTGTAATTAACTCCACTTTTTGGCTCATTGCTCTTAAAATGAATGATAGCATTCAAATTTGGTCAAAAATGGTATGAGAACCAGGCAGTGTTGATAATACTGATATTCCAACAACTGTTCAATGATCTGTTGCTTTGTACAGGAAAATGCACAGGCATGGATTGATCAAAACTTACCTGTCCTTCCACTGGATCATAGAATCTCTGCAGTAGCTGAATGGCAGTGCTTTTCCCACAGCCACTGGAACCCACAAGAGCAATTGTTTTTCCAGGCTGGATTTTTAAGTTCAGACCTTTGAGAATCTGGATGTATTATTTTTTTTGGAAAAAAATGTGCACAAATTTTGCCATCTTACTACTTTTAGTTTAGTCCACTGTACTAATTAATTGCAAAATAAAGATCACAGAGTCACACTTCCTACAGGTATGAATTGGTTAGTGAATGACATCCTAAAACAATGCCCTTATTTAATCCACCTGGAAAAGACATCCTGTATTCCAAATAGAAATGCTTCTTTTGTTTCAGATCATGGACTGGATTGAAACAGAAGGGCTGCTCGACCTGATTTGGGAGTATCCCACTCCAGCACCACAACTCACTTCGTTCAGCAAGGTCCCCAACATTTGCACAACATTTTCCTGGGGCTGGAAGGCTTGCTGAGGGAAAGTGGAAGTGGGGGAGTTTGTGTCCACCAGCTCAGTTTTGTGTGCCTATATCTGGAACCAGTCCAATTTCTTCTATCTTATTTTTTATTAACAAACTATCAGCACTTCTTCAAACTGTCAGAAAAGGGGAATAAATATTTCTCTTATACAAATGGTTTTATCCACACACACACACACACACACAGAGAGAGAGAGAGAGAGCGAGCGAGCGCATCTTACGTGAGCATCAGGTCTGGAGGGATAGCTGAAATGGATGTTTTTGAATTCAATCTCTCCTTGGAACTTGTCTGGCTTGAGCCCTTCACCAGAACTGCTATCTATGTGACGGGGCTAGAAAGACAATTTGAAAGAAATTACTCTTCTACTGCTTTAACGCAGGACTGTTTTTCCTTCTGTCTAATGGTAAATGAAGTTAGAAGTGCACCCTTTGTAATGCTCTCTTGTGTGTTTGGAGGTTACATTTCTGGTAAGCAGAGCTCCATTTTGGATTGAAGAGTCTAGAATTCACCACCAGGCTGAAATTGTACCACATGGATATGCAATAATAACTGACAAGGAGTCCAGTTTTCTTGAAGGATATTTGTTGTGATTACCTTTGCATAGATCATGGTAGGTATATAAGTGACGTAAGTGCTCATGAGGAAAGTGGTCTGAAACAGAAGGGGAGAAAACTTCCTTCTCCTCCTCCCTAAGTGACACTCCTACCCCTAAACAGCTTGTACAAAGAATTGGGATCTGAAGTCATGCCAACATATTAATATCTGTGCCAACTTGCCAGTTTTAAAAGTGCATTTAGCAAAAGTGAATATGGCAAGGTTCCCTAGCTTGCTATTCTCATCCTGAAAAACAACACACATGCTTTTCTAAGGCCTTCTGTGCAAGGGTGAATTTTGAGAAGTTATCCAAGCCTAAAATGAATGACTGCACACAGATTTCTTGCTAGTCAGCCAAAGACTCCACCCCAGCCATAACGTCTTTAGATACAATTTCTAACTTGCAGGTTTTGATGACAAAGAACTAGAAACATTTGTGACCGTGTTGCTTTTCACCCCCAATTTACAATTGCAGTGTCTTAAAAAACTGATGGGAAACATTTGCAAAATCTTGACATTTAAACCTTGAAATGAAAAGGCTACTACCCTTCAACATGGACTAAAATAATTGTAAATAAATAAAATTGCTTCTATTCCAGCAGAATCTCTGGGTAACCCAGAACTTATATACAGTATCATCCATTTTTAAACATATTTGTAAATGCTATTATCCTCCATTACACAGAAGCTAATTTTCTGCTATTTTAAATTTTGACAAACAAGAAAGAAAGTCAGAAGGGCTACAGATGAGTTTAAAAAGATTTTTTCATAACCCACATATGACTTGAAGGCATGAATTGAACTACTCCTATCTGAATTACTTCTGTTAAAAGATCCAAGTAAGTAAAGCATTACAATAGACAATATATACGTTGGTCAATACGTACCTTTTTGATAATTCTAAAAACCTCATAGGCTGCTCCACGAGCATTAGCCAAATATTCCAAATTTGGAGAAGCTTGTCCAATGGAAAATGCACCAATGACCACTGAAAAAAACACCTATGGAGGAAATACAGGAGAAATAATATTGGTGCTTGATGATTTGTCATCAATTAATGAAACAGTATAGTAATTGAAATTGCAGTTCAGTGCACACCTCTATCTCTTACCCCTACATTTTTCAGTGGGATTTGGAACCTCTTGAAGAACTATTTCTATCTCAGCTGTTGTCTTATTTTATGTATTAAAGAAAAGTAAAATTAGAAATGATTATATGCATTGTCCTGGCTACATTCTATCTTTGCATAAAGTGAACTGGAAAATGGAAGAGTGCACCATCAAGTTATCCATTCCCTGCTAATTTGCTCTGTTTTAAGAACTTATTTGCTCTGTTTTAAGAACTTTCCATGGTCTTTCTTCAGTGCAGGTATTATCTGAGTGGGTGAGCTCTGCATCCATAAGAAAGCACCTAGAATTATTAACAATGAGATTGCTGCTACATCAGGTTCAAATGTGCATTCCCTAACAAACTGGCACCATCATCACTGAAAAGCTCAGTTGCTGATGCCGTTTCATTTCCGGACAATTCCTGTTAAACTGCAGGATCAAAAGGCAGCAAACAAATACATAATATACTACTGTATCCAGAATCCACACCACCAGTTTGATAAGTGGAAATATCCCGTTATTGAGCATGATGATCCATTGTTGTTGTTATGTGCTGTCAAGTCATCTCTGACTTATGGTGACCCTATGAATGAAACCTCTTCAAATATCCTGTCCACAAAAGTCCTTTTCATTACAGTTCTTATAAATGAGCCATCTTTCAAGCCAATTTGTGGAGAACAAGGTAGCAATGCTTCCAGCTTTTTTAAGTTGAGTCATCACCTCCCCAATCCAGCATGAAATCTCTATATCGGAGCTTCAGAAATCCTATTTGTAAAGTTTACACTTAGTAAAATAACTATACTTACAATCAACACTGTTCCAATATCATAGGTCTCTTTCTCATCTACTGTGAGTTTTGTTCCATACCAAAAGCCAAGTGCATAGCAACCAAATATCAAAAATTGGGATATACCCAAAGAAATATTAGATGTGATGCTCTTTTTAGTTCCAGCAGTTTTAGCCTCCTTGAGGTTTGTTTCATATCTGCAAATAGACTCAAAAAGATTACATTTATATATTTTTTGCCAAGTGCCTTCTGTATCCATATAGGAAAGCATTTCTGCCCATTTTAATTTCTGAAAAGCACTGCTTAATGCTGGAACCTCATTAATTTCTGAAAAGCACTGAGGATGCTGGAACCTCATTAGACCCCAGGCTATGTGGTGGCATATAAATTAGCCTTTTCATTTGAAGATGTGGACTACTGTTGTTACACGTAGCAAGCCTGAGAATGGGAGGCACATTTTATCTTGTGATGCCTCACTGATGAAGATAAAAATAATTAGATCTTCTGACTGCACAGTTTCCACTCACATATAGATAGGCAGAGGAAAATACATTTAATTCACCCTTCCAATTTAGTAACATTTGGCCATGCCTTACTTTATACAACTGGGGTGAATACATAAAGCCATATATTTCACATGGCAATCTAAAAATAAGAAATTGACCAGGCTGCCATAACTGAGGAAGAAAAACAAGACACTGTAGCTTATTTGCCATCCTGTTGATTTTGGTTGTGTACTTCCAAACGACCATAAACAGCTTCTCTGGGCGTGGCTTGTCATGTTGCCCAATCTTCCAAGAGCAGACAATGCACAGGTTAACAGCCAGCCCAGAACCCATGGCTTATCTCCACCCTTGCTAGGTTCAGAGGACACGACAAGGCACTCTCTGTGGAGGTAAGTATATTAACTCAGGAGTGAATGATAAGTAATTATGGGGCAGAAAAATAAGCCATGATTGCTTATTTTCCTTTCCCAGTTGTGCTCACCCACTCCTTGTTTCATGTGACACAGGTAGGCCCTATTCCATCAATGGGATGCATACCCTTTGTAAGCCTGTAGGGCAATCATCACCATGAGATCTTAAACATGAATGAATCTACCCCACACAGCTATTTTTTCAATTAATCTGCAGTGATTATTTTGCCTACTGATCTCTTATTACTTTGCTTGTCTCAGCTTTGGGGAAGACAGAGAGAATGAAAGCTTCTATGTGGATTTGCCATTAGAGTTATAGGTTCACAATACAGTTCCAATTGCAAAAAGGCTGTCATTTGGAAGTGAAAAAACGCAGAAGATGAGGATGGCCTATACTTTGGTGGTGCAGCATGCTTTGCTTGGGGAATGTCCTAGTCTCCATTTACAGTATCTTCAGCTGGGAAGTCTCATGCCAGAGGCCCAAGAGAACTGGTGCCAACTAGTGCAGTCAGTACAAAAGTAGATGGACCATTGGTCTGCTCTGCTCTGGTACAAGGCAGCTTCCTAGATTCCTTCCTAGATTTCTACCTACCTACTTTTTGATAATTTTACCTTGATACCGCTTTTGCCTGTCCATTAAAAGCAACAACTGTCCGGATGGCAGACAAGACTTCTTCTGCTACAGCACCTGCCTTCGCATAAGCCAAGAGCTCCTTTGTAGTCAACACTGACAGGAGCTGATAAAGAAAAATGACAGAAATCAGTCTGCAGAAGTACACAAATGGTTGTGCAAATGGACCCTTACAGGTAGGGCATGTAACTCCAGTTTTTTCCTCTTCTTTTTATTCCATTGAAATTGTATAACATAACATTAATTAAAAGAAAGGATTTTAGACGAAATATTAGAGAGATCTTTCTGAAAGCATGAAGTGTCCAAAAGTGGAAAAGCCACAGAAGGTGGCGAAAACTCCAATAGAAGTTTTCAAGCTGAGGTTGGATGGCCACCTATTGGAGCTGCAGTGATAGATTTCCTGAACTGGTCAGGGATTGCACTAGATGACCTTTGAGGAGGTTTCCAATTCTGTGATTCCATGATTTGTAGCTCTAGCAACTTACATATGACCAGACACCCCCAGATGCAACAAGAAGAGGGCTAATAGCCAATATCACCAGGGTCAGCTTCCATCCATATACAAATCCTACAATAATTCCAGTCACAAATGTGGTAGAATACTGGATTATTATACCAAGCTTGTCTCCAATGCCTTCATGAATGGTGTTAATATCTCTGCAAGAGAGGAAAACCAGGAAATTCTGTCATTGTTTCTATACCTACATTAGAATTACTATCTGAAGGAACATTCTGCTTTCTTTTCCATTCCTCAAGTTTCTTTTGACAAGAAAATAGGACCGGAGCAACAAGGAAGAGAAACTGGCCTCAATCCAGGGCGTTTCTAGTAAGATCCAGCATAGTGTAAATGAACACAATAGCCACTAATGCCATGGGATATAATCACTGTATTCTGCTGCATAATATTCAAAGTTCCAAGCTATAACCTGGCCCCAGCTTGAGTTATCTAGATGTTGAGAAATTATGTCTGACAAGCATACAAACAAGAAAAATGTGCCTCACCAAATTTGCAAAAAAACTCCCAGTTATTCCTGTTTATTCCAGAACTGGAAGGCAGTGAAATGTTGTGATTTACACCACAGTGCAGGCATTTCATGTAAGTGTAGGATCCTGGAGGACACACAGTGGTACTACATACCCATTCTCTGTGTTGAAACTAATTTATCTCCTTTGGAATTAATGCAGCAATCCATGCATGGAGGAGCTTAGTGTGTGGTAAATCAAATTAATGCAAGTTAATTTAATTAATGGGACTCTCTTTAGATCAACTAATTGAGCAGAGCCAATGACTGAGAATGCAGTCCTTTTCAAAGCATGCAGCCCTGCTAAGCAGCTATTGGTGAAGAACAGGAGATGAAATTTAGTCTCTGCACCTGCTTCCAAACATCCACTGGGTAGGATTTTGACTTCTTGGAATGTGGATGCACATCCACAGCTCATGCTGTTTGATCAATAAAGAAGATAATGTACAGAACACCCATCTGTGAATTTGAAAAGAGGTAGGGATGCACATCTGGCCCCCAGATGGTTCAGGTCAATGAAGTCATGCCCAGCATTCTGATCATCTGCTTCATACACACAACCAACCCACCTTGACTGCCCCAGTCTCCCAAAGCATAGCTTAAACAGTAACATCTTACTCTGTCAGTCTAGTGTTCAGTGTTCCTATTTGGATATTATCAAACCAGCCCATTTCTTGGTGAAGTATGGCAAAAAAGAACTTGTTGCGTATTCTAGCTGCTTGTCTAGCAGAAGAAGTCACAAAGGCCCAGATTTCAATAAAGCTACAGAGCAAGACACCAGAGCCAATCCCAATGTACTGGTAAACGTGCCTGTTGAAGATTTTAAAGATTAATAAACATTATGTTAGAATTTATTTCAATGTTTACTTCTGGCCCCCAAAATTCCCAAGGCAGTGCACAAAAGTTATAAAGATGAACAGAATTCTGTAACTTGATCAGATAGTTATACTGAAGAAAGGAAATGTATTTGCTGATTGTAAGAGATCCGTTCATACCCATGCAAACAATTCAAGGCAGACAGTCACGCAAGGCTGAGATTCTAATAAAATATTTCAGTGGCATACTAACACACAATAACCTGATCCATGCTTCACAGTGGTAAAGGAAACAGAGTAGCAGTTTCATTACAATTTAGTACTATGTGAAATGTAACTACAAATTCTCTTAGGCAGATCCCCATCTACAACAAAATTGTACATAGGAAAGTGAGCAAAATTTGGTCTAAATGCAAGATAGAGCAACTGCTTTTAAAGCTATAATTGTACAGGTTCTTACATGGTCATTTTGGCTTCAATATCAATAGCTGCTTGTGGACATGAAAAGTTGTTAATTTGCATACCATCTGTAAAATAGTAACGGTTATAAGAATTATATCGTCATATACAAGGAATATATATGTATGTATGTATGTATATATAACTGCAGATCCATGCTAATAATCCCTCCTCCCTCACAGCCATCATGGAAAGAGTCACACCAGCTGCTTCTCTGAGGTTGTAAGAGCAACTTCAGAGCAGGGTGTTAGGGAAGGAATTATAAGGAATATAACTTATCACACAGGTAGTGTCACAACAAATAGCAAATCACCCATTTCCTGATCATGCTTGAAAAGAACTTGCATCTTTGCTAATGCCTCTTATTACTTTAGGGAATCATGTGTCACATTTTCAAGGCAATGATTCTGTGAATGTACAAGTTCCATTTATAAGCCTAATGGTTCATTAGCCAAACCCAGCACAAATTAATTCACTTTTGAATCAATCTGTTTTCATGTAAGAACACATGGCTTTGGAACTTGGGGGCCAGATCCAGCCGCCATCACTCTCATTGGCTTCTCTCAAGGCAAGTTTCTATAAAACCTATATGATCTTCAGTACAACAATTTGTCTTAGTATTTCCTGAACACCTGGAGAGGTTTTTGTTTCACCAAATTTCATTGAAGTTTCCTAATGAAAAACAGTCAGTGCTGATAGTATTTTCAAGTCCTGTCCCCTTCAACAGCATTCTCAGCTTCAGGATGTCTGGAAAGTCAGAATCCCAAATAAGCAGTTAGGGGGGAATTGTGATGTTTTACCTGTAGGCACATTTAGACTGGTTCCCACAAAGCTGTTTGTCATGCGGCCAAAGATAATGATCAGAAGTGGCAGTCCGATTCCAGCTGCAGCAGCTGTGATAGCCCCTACTATCATTAAAAGGATATCGAATCCATCTGCAAAGCTAAACTACATTGATAAAGAAAAATGGGGCAATATGGATGAATTTATGGAAGAATGCTTCTTCAAAGAATCTGAGACTATCTTAAAATATTCAGATAAAGAGAAGTTGAATAAGTGGCTTCTTCCAGTTGTGCCTGCCACAGGTACTTGGTTCAGCATCAGGGCAGACTTGAGGGCTGGGGAGCAGGAGGTAAGAGTGCTCTTTATATTCAGTTCTGTGGTATAATGGTTTATATTCAGTTATCTCTGCAAGCTCCCTGTCCCTCTCAGTACCAGTCTGGAGCACTAGCGTGGGCGAACAAGACTTTTTAGGGGTTCTCTTGATATACTGCCCACCCTGCTTCTCAACAGATTCCCAATCTGAGCTGACAGAGGTAGCCTCAGATGTGATGCTGAGTTCACCTGGGCTGCTGATTTTGGAAGGCACCAACATTCATGGTGCCTCGTTTGGGGCAGCTCAAGATTTCACTGTCTCTAGGAAACCTGTGGGACTGTCCCAAACTGTCATCAGGCCAGTGCACATATTGGGGTGTACTCTAGACTTGTTTTTTCCCCCCAGCTTATCATGGAGATGGTGATCTGAAGGTGGGGGACTTTGATTTCATCTTCGTGTCATAGTTAGTTCACCGCCAGCCGAGATTTAGACAGAGAGTAGCTTTTCCCCTTTGCCAGGTTAGGAGAACCTATTAGAATGCTTTGTCTCAAGATGCTAATAGAATTAAATAGTTTTCAGGGAAGTTTAAAACTGGCAGCCCTGTTGAAATCCTGGTTGATCTCTCGAATGCAGTTCACACAATTGCTCCTGCATGCTCTCTGCATAGTAGAGCTTGTATGGCTTTGTGGAATAACCTAGAACTAAGAGCAATGAAACAAAACAGGAAATAGCTTGAGTGTAAATGGTCAAAAAATCCAAGTGGATGCAGTCAAGGCCTGGATATGTCTATAATCAAGTATATTGAGGGCAGTGAAGGCAACAAAGAAACAACTGTTCATTGACCTTATTCAGTCTTCTATCTGCTACCCAGTGGAACTTCCTAGGGCAGTGATGGTGACCCTTTTAGAGACCAACTGCCCAAATTGCAACCCAAAATCCACTTATTTAGCACAAAGTGCCAACACTGCAATAAAACCTGAATACTGATGTTTTAAGTTTAGAAAAAACAACTCACAGCCAGTCAAGCAAATATATATACACAGTATATCCTTGGCAGCACACTGACCGGCCGTGCGAAAGCTCGGATGAGTTGCAGCTAATGAGTCACAGCTTGTGATGTCATTGCCTGGCACCGCTACTCCTTTCCGAGCATGCGCATGGCCCCTATGCTCACTGTTATCCAATTCTCAGCTGCTGGGGCAATGCTGGGGCAACTTGGCTCATGTGCCGACAGAGAGGGCCCTGTATGCCTGCTGTGGCACGTGTGCCATAGGTTCAGCACCACTGTCCTAAGGTCACCCAGGGCCTACTATATGCTAGTCCTACCAGTCAATGGCCCTGCTGGATGGGAATTCTGGGTGTTGAGCTCCAAATGCCTCTGAAGGCCACCAGGTTGGGGAAGGCTGCTGTAGACCCATCTGAGGCTCACTGTAACATACTTGCTAAGGACTTCCAGGACCAAATCTTTTGCGTCTGCCAGGGCTTAGACTCCAACATTATAACAGCTGAATCTGGCAAATTTCCTAGAGTACAGCCTGATTTAGTTTTATTGGACGGGTTTCAGTTGGTGTAGCTCCAGAATTTTAACAAGGTGCTTGGACAGGTTTGTGCAATCATGTCTGTACTGGATCCTTGCTGTTCTTGGCTAATACAAACTAGCAGGAAAGGAACTGCCAGCTGGACCAGGGAGGTGGTTAATGCTTTCTTACAAGAAGGAGTGATCCCATGACATGTGAAACAAGCAGCGATGTGGCAACTCCTGAAGAAACCTTCTCTGGATCCAGAAGCTCTTAATAAGAACAGCGGTAAATATCCCCTTCCTTGGCTAGGTTCTTGAGCAGGTGACAGCCAACCAGTTCCAGGAACTCCTGGATGAGATTGATTATCTGGATCCATTTTAGTTAGGATTTTGGCACAGAAACAGCTTTGTTCATCCCATATGATACCTATGCTAGGAGAAGATTGTGACCCTGTTGGTAATCCAGGAGTGACTTTTGATACCCTCAACCATGGTATCTTTCTGGGCAGTTGGCTGAATTGGGATTAAGGGGCACTGCATCGTAGTGGTTCTACTCCTACTTGTATGGCTGGCTCCAGAAAGTAGTGCTTGTCGGATATTGTTCTGTCCTTTGGACTCTGCAGTATGGGGTTCCTCAGGGGTAAGTCTTGTCCCCCATGCTAACATCTATATGGAACCATTAAGTGGGTTATCCAGAGTTTTGAAGTGCATTGTCATCAGTATGCTGATGATATGCAGCTCTATTTCTCCTGTTCAGACCTTCAGCAGGTAAGGCCGAGAATGTCCTAAACCAGTGCCTGAGGTGAAGAATGAATTGCTGTTAGTGGATGGTCCTTCTGACTGGATGTAGAGAATCCAACCTGTTCTAGATGGATTTGCACTCCCCTTGAAGGAGCAGGTTCATAGTTTAGGGGCTCTTCAAGAGTCATCTTTGTCACTTGAGGCCTAGGTGGCTTTAGATGCATGAAGCACCATCTGCTGACTTTGGCAGCCTGGGTACTCCCCCTGTCTGGACAGGGATAGCTTGCTTTCAATAATCTACGCTCTGCTAATATCTAAACTAGATTACTGCAATGCACTTTACATGGTGATGACTTTGAAGATCATTCAGAAGCAAAATGAAGCAGCTAGAATAATAACAGGGACCAAATGGTCCAAACACATAGAATCAATTCTGGTCCACTTGCATTAACTGCCTATATGTTTCTGAGCCCAACTCAAGGTGCTTGTTTCAATCTATAAAGCTCTATATGGCTTGGGACCACAATAGCTGATGGAACAGCTGTCTAAACTGCAATCTACCCAGATGTCGTGATCAAGATTGGGGCCTGACTCTGCTAACTCTAAGGAAGATTCACCTGGCAACAAGCAGCAGGGCCTTTTCAGTGTTTGCCCCATAAAAACATGGGCTGCTTTGGATGCTATTCTAATATTATGTACCATGGAGTCAAGATTACTTGCTCTTGCACACTTCCTCATCTCTCTATTCCTACTCATGTCTGAGGATTTGAAAAGTAACTTTCAGTTCAGAAAAAGGAGATACTGTAATGTCTCTATGTTGTGAGCAAAGAAGGGAGAAAGTGTTTGAGCCCAAAGGATGCTTTTGCTCTCCCTGTAATGGTAGATGTGGAAACAGTAACATCTAAACTACAGTAGCTCCCTCAAATGACAAACAGAAAGCAAATCAGTAGATTACAAACTCACCAGCTCAAAAAATCCAACCATCATGATCTTTTCCTTCTTTGACTTCTCATTTTCCTTTCTAAAAAGATTTAAACAAAATATCAAATCAGTTTAATTTCCTCTGAAGTAAATACAAAATTCAGTACAGATAAACCTACTTTTTCTGGTTCTTTTTAAAGTGATCATTTTGGGCAGCTACTTCATTCAGCTGGAAAGCAGGGTTGTCATAGCCATGGCTCGGTAGCTCTGTTGATAAAAAAAAAGTTGGCTGGAATTAGCACAATAGATCTTTTGAGAACTCTACCTCTCTCTCTCTCTCTCATCTTTCTACCATCTATCTACCTATCTAATCATCTCCCTGCCTCATAAAAATGCACAGAATTCAATAAGCAAAATTAATTGCTTAGGCTGATATTATTCCAGAAGATCTAGCTCATTTGCAGTGTTTACCCATACAGAGACAGCTCTCCAGTGCAATTAAGTTAAAAGGTTAAAAAAGAGATTTTTTTTTTTTAAAGTGTGACAAAGCCAGCAAGCAGCTCCCTGAATAAACTTCAACTAAGCAACTAGCTCATCACAGGCTTTTGAAAAGTTTCAGTGTGTGTCTTTCTAACAGTCTTATACTTGAAACTGCACATACAGAATACAGAAGTAACTCTCCATTCATGAAAGTTTTTACAAGCGTTCTTCAAAAAGTTTCCTCACTTTTTAAAACTCTTTTTAGAATTTCAAAAACAAATTACATCACTTTTCTACATAGTCGTCTTCCTTTGTGATGCATTTTTCCCGGCGCTGTACCTTTTTAATGCCATCAGCAAAAATATATAAAATATATTTATAAAAGATAAAAGTGCAGAAACTTTTTGAAGACCTTGTACATTAACAAGATGTTAGCAAAAGACAACACTAGATTTGAACAGTGATATCTTACTCTCTCATCAATGTTTCTCATACCTACCCCCACTCCCCAATCTAATGTGGCAGTACCAATTCAATAACATGCATTCTTGGGTCAGTGAGATGCTAGAAAGTTTATACATATTTATCTCTCACCAGTTTTTTTAAATCTTTGGCTGAAATAATAGGAGGTCAAAATGAGCTCTTCTCAAAAAAAAAAAAAAAAGGCAGGTGGATTTCAGAGGATTTAATGATGGTTTAAGTGATCTTTGATAAACTGGTTTGCCACATTTGTCCAACTGCACAGCTTTAAGAGAAGTTGTAGGACATTAAATATGAATTAATATTATTCTTTCACACCAGAATTTGCCTTAACAGTTAACAACAGGCATATTGGGAAAAGGATAAATGTCCAGGTAAGATTCTGTCCGCATCTTAAACAGCAAATCCACTAACATGTTAAAAGATGACAGTGATATGATAATGCCACCCCTTCTATATATAAAATTGTGTAATTCTGAATGGTTTATTTTGATTTGTATGTACAGGTGCTACAGTGATACATTGGATCAGGATGTGGACACTTTTTTCTGCTCATGTTGATCTTCCATGATGAGATTCCCCAGAACTTGAACAGCAATTTGAAATATGAATCCCAGAAAATCCCTGACTCTAGAAGGGTTTCCAGATAAGTTTTACCAAACCCTTTTTCTGCTAGTTCCAAAGCTTCATCATCTTTATAATCATATTGAGTCAGATTGCTTTTCTTTCCCATGATGCTTATATTACAGAGATTCCTAAGCCTAGCAAGAATTATACTTACTGCACTAACTATCAATCTTTTTGTTAATTCTCATAGATACCGAAATATTAACTTAGATCACAACAAGGTATCACAACAAGAGTTTAAGAGAAGCAGGAGAGATTTATTAAACCTAGACAGGGGATGATAATCTTGGGCTGCGATCTGATCAACTGAAGCTTAAATGTTTATAAGCCCTCAGATTTAGAGGCATATGAGCAACTGATGCAGAGTGGGAAGAATAGTGGAGGCAATAGATTTTAACATGTTTGGAGATTGAGGGAAGGAGGCTGGAGTTTCATCAGAATAGACTGTATCCTGCTCGCCTAGCCTTCTCCTCTCACTAGCACCATGAAATGTAGTTCTTACCTCCTCTCCAAGGTTAATTGCCAATCTTGAAGAGGCTGCCAGCATAGTGCCAGCTGTGTGAGCACAGGTTCCTAGCTCTGACATTGGAATATTTCTTCCAGTCTTGGACTTGGAAATGTGAATTATCCCATGGCACCCTGAATGCTGCCTAAGGTCACAACCTCTATCTCTCAGATCAGTTGCTGACCTGATCATTTCAAATGCTGAGAGAACAGATGTGGTGGCTCTTGCTTTATTGAATGCTGATACTTAGATTTCAAGTTAAAGCATCCCTAACAGATGGCTGCTTAGCTGCACCTTGAATGCCTTCAATGTGGGAAGGTCCATGTTCTCCCTAGATGATTGGTCCCATTGTCATATTGCTCCTACAGTTAGAAAATCAGATACCACAATTTACCAGGTCTGGAGACTTCATTCACGGTATAACTTCTGAAATGACCTTTCATTGTTTTGTGATGCTTTAGACTTCAAGAGTAAATAGTATTCACCAAAAAACTGCACCAAAAGAGAATATATAAGAGACTTTATAAGCAGCTGCTTCAACATGACATTGAAAACCAGCAAGAAAAGAAATGCATGGCAATTTGGATGCATTTAAATTGAAACAATGAAAAGTAAAATACCCCTCAATTCGAGTCAATCAAGAAAGGCTAACAGGAAAACTCACACTGTGAAAGACATTTCCCATGGATTTACTGGTTATGATTCCCGTTCCTGAGCTATCTATGCTCTTGCATATCCTATAGGATATGCCTCATGCATCTGAAGATGCTAGTCCATGAGAACTGGAGGCACTTTTGCTAGTCTTTATGATGCCACAGGGCACTCCGGATTTTTTTTCAACAGATTAACACAGTTATTCCTGTAGAAATTATATTCTGATGTATATTTACTTGTTTTGTATCTTGCCATCTTTCTTGCAAGGAACCCAAAGCAGTTTACAGAATTGTTGCTACTTTACCTGAACAACAACACAGTGTAGTGCATTAGGCTGAAAGTCAGCATCTGGTCCCCAAGTCACCCAGTGAGCTACACAGCCAAGTGGGGACTCAGACCCAAATCTCACAGGTCCCAGTCCAGTGCTCTAACCACTCCACCACACTGGCTCTCATAATATATGAGCATGGACATTTTGCATTTATTTTTAGTATGTTTGTCCCACTCCTTATCTGAAAGGGCTTCTGAAGCCGTTGACAGACAATCAAGTAAAGGACACAGTCTCTCTTACGGCCTTTGCAATATAAAATGCATGAGACATAAGGGAAAAGGAAAAGGGGGAAAGAGTGAGTGTTAAATCTTTCAGCTGGGTGGCAGTATGGCCCTGCTTTCTCATCACCCTCCATATAGCCTGCTGGAATGGCTGATGGAGATGACTATCAAGGGAGGAGAAAACTAGTGCCTGATTGTGTAGAAGCTATATCCTGTAGCATGTGGATCAATTTCCCTCGAATGTTTCAGATATGTTCCCAGTGCAGACAGATATTTTATTTCTTAAAGATTTCTTAACAAACAAACCCATGGTCCTTAGACATCGTCTGAGGGGCCATAGGTTAGTTCAGCTTCTCACCTACAAAGTTGCATTCCTGACTTCGGAGCTGGGGACCAGAGATTGGATCTCCTTTCTCCTTGCAAAGAACTACTCCAACTGCTATCCAAGATCAGGAATGTGACCATGGAGAGGCAGGAAAGGTAAAATTCTGGGACATGGGTGGGGGGGGGGGCAGGAAGGAAAGGAGACTGCAGGGGCTAAGTTGTCAGGCAGCCAGAAGCTGCTGTAGCCCCCCCCCCCCCAAATGTCATGGCTCAGATAGCCCAAAATGCTGTCTAGTGAATGCTGAATGGGTGGAGAGGTGGAGGGGAAGTCTCCCACTCTGCACTGAATATTCAAAAGCCTCCCAGTTTAGGGGGTTGGTTGGGCCTGGTTTGTTTCATTTGCTTGTTTTAGTGATGGCTGTGGGCAGATGCTGAGTTGGATCCAATTTTGCCCATACTTAAATTAATAGGATTCAAGGTAATCATGACTACCTGAAGTCCAATGGATCTACATCAAGGAAATAGGCAGTACAGACACAGAAATGGATGAATTCTCCTGTGTGCCTTGGGAAAGTGAACTCCAAGTTTTGAACTCCAAGGGCACACATGAGAAGGGAGGGAGAATCCGCACACTTTCTTATCTTAAACACACCTTACCCACAAACACACTTGGTCTTGAAATTATATAGAGTTTTGTGTTTTACAATACATTGTTAACATTTGGAAGACAGAAGCATTTCTAACTCTGCAATCCTGTCTCTACTTTTCTGTAAGCCTCACGGAAGCTGGTGGGAGTTACTCCTCAGTATACAGGCATAGGACTGTGCTGCTAAGCAGTGAGAGCAACCATGGGTAAAGCTCCTACTCACACCAGGCAGCAGGTCCCACCGAACAGAATGACACCTACTTCTGAATGGACTTGTACAGAACTGCACCAGTCACCAAGCGGCTGACCTCACTACATGTCTGTTTGCCTGCATGTTATACCAGAGGACAACATATTTCTCTGGATCCGTAGAAGGCTGTTGCAGCTGGGTGACTTCAGATGGTGCCAGGTGTAGAAGAAGAGAGCTCACCTTTGGTGAGGAGAGGAGATCATTTCAGCAGGCAGAGTGTGTCCTGCCACTTGCTTCACCTTAAAGGAGCCAGAGTCCGTTCCTCTTCCGTGCCTGCCCACCCTAACATCGCGCTATCTCCCTTCCCCATCTCCACATTGCAAGTCCGCATGGCCTCACCTGCGGTCTCCTGGGCAGCGAGAGATGCTGAGCCTGCGAGTCCGCGCTCGGCCGCGCTTCTTCCGCTGCCAGGCAGCAGCCCTGGCAAGCCTTTGCCCAGCAGACGCAGCACTGGTCTTCTGGACCTCGCTCAGCCCCTCGGAGCTGTGGAGGGCACGCCCCGCAGCCGGTCCCGTGCCCGGGGGTGGGTTTCACTAAGGGCAGGAAGGGCTGCCCTCCGTCCAGGCGGGCGAGGGACAGAGGAGTCACAGCCTCAACCCAGGCGATGATTTTATTCGTCCTTGTCTTGTTCTCTTCTCTTGCACTTAGTTCAGTCGCGAGCGCCGGGCAGCCTTTTCAAACGCAAAGGACAAGCGCAGCGTTTGAAAGACTGATGGAGAGCTGCGACTGCATCCGCAATTCGCCTGGCATCTTGAGCATGTGATTTGCTCTGTAAACACTCGACGGGAATGAGCGCTTTGCCCCTCAAGTTTCCTTGTTTCCAACTCCATCCAGAAAGTAGAATCCTTTTGGACAAGAAGGATAGAAGAGTTAAAAAGTCCAACAACTGAATTCTGAAAAGGACAGCAGAAGCCTTACATCTGGCACAAATGTTTGATCATCTTAGGATTCATTTCGCAGTGAATATCTCAGTTGAAAATTTCTCCATGCTCAAATTTATGGAGCTGGTGCCACTGAGCTCATATACCTACACAGAGCCTGAAGCCACCTTTGGGGGTCCTTCTCCAGAAGCCCCTTCCAAAGGAAGTGAGGTGGGTGACACCTTTTCAGCTGTGGCACAGCGGTTTTGAAATGAGCTTTTCAAAGAGAAGCACCTGGTGCCTACTTTGTATTCTGTTTTCTTCCATGTGACGTTCTCTTTATTTTTCTGGCGTTTTAACCATACAACTCTTTAACACTGCTGTGCTGAATAATAGCAATTGCAATTATGGATTTGTTCTTTTAATTTTATAGTTGTTGTGTGTGTCATTTTAACTTTTGTTTAATTTTTGTTAACTGCCCAGAAAGCCTCAGCATTGGGCAGTATAGAGATGGAATAAATAAATATTAAGAAAGTTCTAAATTCAGAATCTGTCCTGATCACTAAAATTATATACATGAAACATCTACTTGAGGACTCTTCCAACTGGAGGAGGCAAACTGGTGCCTCTGCAGTTCTGACCACCACCCACTGAAGCAGCTTGGCCATTCAGATGTCATTCCAGCAGCTCCAGGACAAACAGCTCTGGTGTAGCTAAGGCTGTGCTTGAAGTTCTCCTGGCAAGTTCTGCATCCTCTTGAAATTATCTTAAGAACACTGAAATTATCTTCAATTATCCCACTGAAACAAATTGTTCAGGAACATGGTCATTGTTCCAGATTACTTATGCCACAAATAGCTGAAGGTCAAGCTATACTGGAGCAGGAAGTACATTAAGCACCAGAAATACATCTATCCCACTGGAGATTCTATGTGTTGTCATTGTAAAGCAGTTCAGAACAGCTCAGCTGCTTCAAGGAGGAAAATGACACATACACCAGAGCACTCCCAGAGCGTTCATTGCTATATAAAGTTGCTTTAGCAATTCTTTCTCTGATTACCGACTATGTGCTCAAATGGAATCATATTTTGTGAAGACAGCATTTATTCCTTCTTTTGTATCAGTGCAGAAGGTTTGCATAATTTTAGATACTTCTGTTAAATTCCACTGCAGAGAGAGAGAGAGAGAGAGAGAGAGAGAGAGAGAGAGAGAGAGAGAGATCTTTTTTTCTGTTTTGTGCCAGCAATTGCCGGCAGAGTCAAGTTGTGTATACTTGACCAATGCTCTGTAAGTAGCAAAGGGAATGTGCCATCATGCCTGAATTCCAGTTCAAAGCCAGGTGCTTTGTTATTTCTTATATAAATCCTGCTTGCAAAACAGGGAAGCACATTGTGGCTGTCAGCCACTGACTAACGGCCGCCAGGAGGTCTCACCTCTCGCCTCCCAGGAAGGTCACCACACCAGCCTGGCACAGGCATTGCCAGGAACTGAGCCATCAGTGGTTGGAGCAGGGCCTAATCAAGAAAAGCCTGTTTCACCTGCCAGTTGCTTTGGGATTGTGAGAATAAGGCAAAGCCACATTGGCTCCTGCTACCACCTTGAGGACTCTGGGCCACTTGCTAGTTGTACCTCTTCCAGCAAATATATTAGTAAGAGAAACTCAGAGTGGAAGGGATACTTAGAGGGAGCAAAATGACAGTTCACAATCATTGCCAAACTGATCTCTGACCATTCTTCCCTACCTTCTCCTAAGCTCCTGTGTTTTATCTTTTTTCAGTAAGGGGACATGGTCAAGAGTCTGGCTACAGCCTTCTGGAACAGCTGAAGTTAGGCTTTTGTGAGTGAATCCTTCCTCACTAAATGTTTGAAGGTTTTTTGCTCTTACCTCCTCTGCCCTACAATAGCTAAGTAAATTCTCTGCACACAGAGAAGCCAGTGGAGTTGGGGCTTCTGTGGTGGGCATTCCAGCTCCCACCAAAGTGTCCCTTCCTCCTGGAAGCATCTTGAGGTTCAGGAACTCATGTATGTGTAGTACCTGTACGTCAGCCCTGTATTCTATTTTGCATAGATGTTGGTTTCATTGAGAGACAATTGTTCACAAAAAGGGGAGTGGACTGGCCAGGCTTCCCCTCTCACTTGCCAGAGGGAAGGTGACAGTCAGCTGCTGTATCCCTTCCTCTCTTTCTTTTTTTGCTTTGCCTTCTACTTGTTGCATCGCTCAGTCTTGTTCAGTAGAAATGATTAGTTTCATATCTATTGCACAGTGCAACATCTCTTTAATGAGGGATTGTCTAATTCAACTAATTGCTGGTAGTGTGATTTTAGTTAATGCATCTTTTAAACGGATGTTTTCACAATGTCCAGTAGTTGCTTCTTTGTTGCTTTGCTTGTGTTTTCTACCCATTTTTATCCCTTTTTTAGAGTGGGGGAATATTAGTAGGATTACTAATATTGTTAGGATTACTAATATTACTAATATTATTATTACTGGTATTAGAAATAACATTAGTGTTATGAATAATAAAATGCAGAACAAATGGCAATGAAAGTCTGTTGTTATGGTGTCATTCCACTATACTGCATCTATATCATAGCTTTAGCTTGTGATTGAATGATGAAAAATATAGAAAAGCAGGGAAAGACAACTGGCAACCTGACAGTCACCTGCCTTCCCATAAAGAATGCTCTTTTCCCCCCACCAAGAAAGAGAAGAAGCTTCATAAAGCATATGTGGAGGGTTAAAGTCCTCACATAGAGAAGCCCCACAGTGTAACTAATATGAGACTATGCCTTAGGCTGCAATTCCACATGGATTCACAAGGAAGGAAGTCATACTGAATGCAGTAGGATTTCTGTTAGAACAAAGATATTTAGGATTGCTGAGTCAGTTGTCAAGACTGAATCCAAAGTTTTCATTATGATAGTAATCTTGATAGGAAAACAAATGCTCAAAAGCCCTGGGCAAGCAGGACTGATGGTCATTAGTAGAAAAACAAGATGAACAACCTTTTTCATGTTCGTAAACTTTCTTCATCACTCTGTAGGTAAAAGGTGTTTCCATTGCTCATCTTTTATGGTATGAAGTAAACTACATTGACCTAATCAAAATTGCAAATTGTATCCTGCAATGTGAATTTCAGTGACTTGCCAAGAACAGGCAGGGTTTTTATTTTATTTTGCCAGATAAATCCAGTAGAAGTTAGTGACCACTGAGGTTGGTGGGGGAGAAAGCAGGATCCTTAGGGCAAAATTAAGGGCATCTCTGGCACTTTGTGATAAATAAACGGGTTTTGGGTCGCAGTTTGGGCATTTGGTCTCTAAAAGGTTCACCATCACTGGCCTAGGGTGTATCCAAGAAAAGAATGCTGAAGTTAAGGCTCATTTCTTAAGAACAAGTGATTTTTTTGTAGGCTTAAGGATTGTAAGTTTTAATGGCCAGGACTCGTATTTTAAAGGTTCAAAATGTATATAGCTTGAAAGATACGCATGGAATGCCTCTTTGTGTGTTTCAGGGTTCTTTTCTTTTTTTTAAGGAAAGTAATTTTAAGATAATTAAGACTTTTGGACCCAAATTAACAATGAGGTAACCTTTGTGCAGAAAATGTATAAAAATGAACTTGTTTTGAAATAAGCTGGACAGCCTATTGCGAAATGAATAGGAAATGGTACTAGGATAAGAACTTTCCTTTTAGACTTCTGTTAGGCAAGAAGTCACTGGCAAAAAATTGTTTAGGAAGTCTTATTGCCTGTTAAGTAGCATTCCCTATTAAGAGTGCCACTAGAAGCTGACTAGATGGCCATAGGGAAGTGGCCCCCATGTCAACCTTAGAAAAGTCCTCACTGCCAGAGCAGTTTTTTCTGCACTAGCTGCTAGCACTGAGGACTGAGCTGAGGAGGAATGGAGAGGGGTCAGGCTGTACCAGGTTACAGGGAATCCCAGCAGTGTATCAGCCCATCCTTCTCATGAACAGGAGTAAGAAAAGAAAAGAAAAGAAAAGAAAAGATTGCTCCAAATCTGCTGTCTAAGTGTTTCAGCAGGCAAGGGGAAGTTGCCTGTAATAATGAAAGTTTGGAAGGTTGAGGACAGTCACATTGGATGAAACTGGCCAGGTGCAATTCTATGTATGTTTAGACCAAAGAACTCTACAAAAGGCTGCAGAATGTTTGGAGTTACAGGACTTCCTTCTGTCGAAACATGCACAGAACTGCACCATAAATCTTAATATTTAAGATGCTGAAATCCTTACAATGTGTTTATCTTTAATAATAACAGTAGCAAATGTTCTTGTTTTATTATATGATTGTTAAAGATGTGATGTTCTAAGAAGTATAATTTGAATAGAAATGAGACATGGATCAAATGATTTCCCCTTACCATTTTTTTTAGTGTCAAGCCAAAGACTGCACCTACCTAAAACAAGGCCCTGTATAGCCTTTGTTTAAGATGTACTGTTCAGTTATGGATACTAAAGTGGCAGCAAGAGCTTCCCAAATATTGGAAATATATTACAAAAATGCCTACAAGCAAACATGTAACAGTGCTGTAAGCCTAGTTTCTTTGATCTCTGAATAAATTAAAATGCCAGGAAGGTATACAGAGCACAAAAAAGGCATTCCCATTCATATTCAAAATCCCTACAGAAGCCCATGCTTGTGTTTAACCTGTTGCGTGCTTGGACCCAAACAAGGTGGCACAATTGTTTTGCAGGGGCATTGTTCACCCTTGCTCCCCTGAGGCAAGAAGCTTCTGGAAGCTTGCTTCTCTGGTTTATGAAAAACCAAGGGTGCACGTTACAGAAGTAAACTGGGAGAGGGTATATGCTGGATGCCACAGGCCAAAGGCTATTCAGCTGTTCCCATGCTACATACTCACTTTCCAGATTAAGATGTTATTGCCAAAAACTGGCTACAGCATTGGAGTTTTGAGGCTATTCAGAGTGCACTGAAGCAGGGTTTTGGAAGTGGGGAGGGGCCTGATCTGTGCATTGCCCTATTAATGCAGCAGCTGCCAAACCCCCGCTTCTGTGGGACTGCCCTCCATTTCACCATGCTCATGCTCGCAAGGGGCAGGAAGGGGCTTGTTCAAGTGGCATAGTGGTTCCCAGACTAGCACCCCGCAGCCACCTAGCGCTCCTGATGCCTGGTGCCACCTACATGATCCAGGTGGTCCAGATGGTTGGTACGTGTATTGCATAATCGCATCCATATCATGCAGAAGCAGATTGTCTTCTTTGGCTACCAGGTAATATATTCAAAATGAATAATAATTATTAATCTGTGAAATTCATACTACTATTAAAGTGCAATGCATGAAAGAGCTTAAAGAATTCAGCAGTCACAATTTACACAGCATATGGCTTTTCTGCACAAGGCATTTATCATGTGTTTGCCATTCCCTATTCACAGCTGTTTACAGGTTCTTTAGATAATGGTGTGACCTCTCCATTTCAATCCTACATTTAACCAGCACATTCAACAATATTTTTTTAGAGCAGGGGGAATGCATGATTCAGCTGTGCAGGCAGGCAAACCAACAACCAAAAAGATGATTTCCTTTTGTATATTCACACTGTTCCTCTCTACTACTGTGCTGCCTAGAGGATTTATAGTGGAAATGCTGGAAAGGAAATGTTCCTCTTATAGAGCCTGGGTCTCTATTCTGAGATGAAATGGAAAGTACAGCTGATGAAATGCCAATTAACAATCTTGTATAGAAAAGCTCCAGGGAGAACATTTGAAGGATTAAATTTCACCTGTAGCTTGTAAGATATTTTGGTCCTGGTGAGAAGAGATGCAGTTGATTCAGATAGGTGATCATTGAACTATGCAGTCTGAGCATTAGCAATGGCATACTAAAATGTCTAAAAATATTATTATGAGTGAATTACAAATTTCTGAACTTACTTTCTAGGCCAGAGGATATGACTTCCAGACAGGGCTGAGCCTATCACCTTGTAGAAATCAGGTACTGATATTTAAAGAGTTGACAAGTTGATTTATTTGCTCCAAATGGGACTATGTGGAATGCTAGTGGTCTGGATTCCAGCCACACAATCAACTACTCCCCTTTCCCTCTCCTCGGGTTCCTGTATCCCTAAATCTGTCACCTGTTGAGAGCATTCAGGCCTTGTTGGACTGCTTGTGGTGGGGGTACAGTTTTATTTTACAAGAGTTTATGTACCACTGCAAAAGCCCAGGGTTGCTCCAAGTCTGCTAGTAACTCCCTCTTGTGCATTGCCACTCACAACCTGATCATCAAAAGTAGAGGAATTATATTTATATCCTGCAGATGCTTCCAGAACCACCAAACAATTTACGAGTATGGTTTGATCGTACAGAGGTGGTATTCGTTGGCCCTGATTCTTCCAATCCGCTATCCAAAAGAATATCCTTCATGGCAACACAGGGAGCCAAACTCTAGCCAAAGTTTTAGGCCCTGACACAATATAGAATGGGAAATGGAATGGAATGGTTTAGAAACAGGGTTTCTTTAAATTTTTTGTTGCAGGTTAAACTTCTATTTGCTAAAACAGACCTGAATTCTCTAAGTGCAGATCCTTAGGTAGCTAAAATGGCACCAGCTATGCATGAGAGGATGGTATCCAAAGACACAAGGGAACGAAAATATTTTGGGGAGCAGCCTAATAGGGAGAAAGGACCTCAAAGAGCCCCAAAGTGTGAGATGTTCAGTGACCATGGAATGTGTGCTGACTTTTGAGAGATGGAGGAATGGTATGGAGAAAATGGAATGGAGTGTCTTGGGCAGCGGGAACAGTCCGCACTGCAACATTGTGTTAGTGTTCTTGCCATGTCACTTGTATACCTTCCAACACCCCAGTTTTCCAGCATTCACTGGTCTTGCTACATAACTTGTTAACTATGGATTATAAATCCCAGTGGAATTTCATATAGACATCTGCTCTTGACATTTATTACAATTTTCTTGGCATTGATGCAAGGAGTACACTCTCTGCATGCTTGTGCAAAGATAGTTTCCTAAAAACCATTGTTCTTTCCCTTGGAAGTTTGACAAGGTGGTGAAAACTGTGCACTAAACCAGAAGTAATAAAAGGTATAAACAAACATTTTGAATCCTCCAAAGAATCCTCTGAATCCTCCAAAGCTGTCAAATGACTGTGATTTATGCTTGGCGTTCCAAAGGGAGCACCCCATGTTGGACCCACTATTCATCTGGTGGGATAGGCCAAGGAAGACCCTGAATTCACATAAAACAGGCCTGTGCTAAGATTCCTTCCTTTGCACCAGACTTGGAGGAAAACTAGGAGAGTAAGTCAAGAGCAGAAGGGGGATTTCAAATCTCTGCCACAGGCTGAGCTCCCATTGGCACCCATGTCTGATTTGTCTCTGCCAAATCCATAGATTTACACTGCTGATTCTTTGGAGCACCAAGAGGCAGAGTCAGGCCTGGCTCTTGTATCATGAGGAACAAACCCTCCCCATTTTCTCCCGGTCAGAGATGAGCATCCGCCTTGAGATCCATGGCCTGTCTCTACTTGCCATCAACAGGGCTAACCGTGCTATGCAGCAGGGTGAAGCGGTTGACTCAACTCCACCATAACTGGGGGATACTTGAAGTCAGCAGCTGGTGCACGAGTGGTGCCAGGGCTGTCTTAACAGCATTATGGGCCCCATTATGGGCAAAGCAGTGTACTGGGGCCCCTACGACAACTACAACTACTGTTAATTTTGCAAGTTTTCCAATTTTCCGAGGGTTAACATACACAGATTAGTATGGGGCCCACGGGCAAGTGCCCATCAGGCCCATGCATTAAGACAACGCTGAGTGGTGCAGTAAGACTTTTAAAGGTTGGGCCAATCAAGGGAGGGGGGAGCATTTTCAGCAGTGCTCATGAACACCCTTGTGCTGACAGCAAGCATAGTGTAGTGGTTAGGATGCTGGACTAGGGAGACAGGGGTTCCAGTTCCCACTGAGCCATGAAATTTCTGGGTGACTTTGAGCCAGTCACCTACACTTGGCCTGAGCAACCTCACACAGGCTTGTAGTGAGCATAAAAGGAAACAGAGGAGGACAGGCCATGTTGCTTTGGACTCCTTGAAGACAAAGGCAGAATATATATTCAGCAAGTCAACAAATAAATAACGTGGGGCACACATGGTTGCAAATGAGTTAATGACAGCAGTTGTTTCAGGGTCCAGCAGAGCACCATCCAGAGGTACTTGCTGTTAGTGGACCCCTGTGAGCTTTAGATTCCTTTCTGTGTGTTTGGCTTCTGCTGCATGGAGGGAGCAATTGGATAAAGCAAGAGATTTTCACTCGGATTAGAATACTTCCTCCCTGTGTTTATGCCAGGTCAATGAACGCAAGCTTGTGTTCTTCACAGCTACATTGTGAGAAGGGAAGAACTTCTATTATTGGGTATATTTTTACAAGATTAAATTAGTATGAGCAGGTCTCTGGATGGACAAATAGGCATGAATGGGCTTTTGCAGATGAAATGGTCCATTGAATCACGTCAGGAAGGAGACAGCACATTTCTGTTCTCTCAGAAAGTCCAACCTGTGAAAAGGAGAGGAGAATCTTCTCTGTGCAACTCATCCTGGTAAGACCTTGTATTACTACCACTAAAATGCAGAACTCATCTCTATTGCTGGTCTAGCCTCACGTGGGGCTAACTGGGGATAGTCAGCTCATGGAGATTCTCTCAATCCCTCTGCAGTTTTCCTTCACCCAAATGGATCTGTTCTCTTTAGTGAGGCATGGGGCTGCAACCAAACTATCTCACCAAGCTGGGGTAGAGAACCTGCAGCCGTAGGCCACAAACAACTCCATGACTAATTTCATACAGCCTTCAGCATCATGCAGATTTTCTTGCTTTCAAAACCATCTCTTGGGGAATCACTTCCCCTTCTGCTTTGCTTGTGTGTGCAAAAGAGAAAGACAGGCTGAGTGGCACAAAGACAGAAGAGAGCATGCAATGCTGCCAAGTTCACCAGTCTGAGGCTGGCCTTAGCCCATCATCAGTGGTAACATCCTGCACTGAGTTTCCCTGTAGGGGAATGGCCCTTGTGTGTGTGCGTGCATGTGCGTGTGTGCATGCATGTGTGTAAACGTTTCCCACTTCTGCTGTAGAGTTATCCCTGGGTAATTTCAGGAAAATAACTGGATATAGTGAGGCCCACTGAACCAAGTTTGGGGTTTGCGGACTGGATGTCTGGAAGGGCTGGCTTGCAAACTTTGGAAAACTTTTACAGGATTCAAGCAGTGCCTGACCTCAGTGCCAAAGAAGCAGCAGAGCAAAGCATTCCGATAAACCTTTTATAACCTCAAAAACCTGTCATGTAAATCTGTCATTGTGCTCCAATCTGAAGATCAGCAAAAGGAAAGGAATGCATATTAAACCATCCATTTCTCTACATGCACCCACAAAACACCTGGGATGAAGACAGGCCTGCAAGATGATTCCAGTTAAAGCAGGAGGGAACAGAACCAAAATGAATGCGAGCCATATCTGTTATGCTAATTTCTAGCTGTGAAGATACAGCAGTGAGAGCTGGGTTTAGCTAAAGTAGTAATGTACAAGATGGTGTGGGAAACACAGAACAGGGGCTGAAGATAGAACAAAAGGAGACTTACCCTTTTCCAGTCTTTCCCTCTCTTGGCTCAGGACCATAAATTTCCTCTATCCCAGAAAACTCATGAACTGAGTTGAAAATCAAATATATATCCTGAATATTTTATGGGGAAGAAGGACTCCAGATTGCATTACCAGCAAGTGAATGATTCCTCTCCTTTTCTTTTCCTCAAGGCATATACATACCTATATGGAGTTATTTAACTTGACAGCTTTCTTACATCAGGCATTTGTTACACACACATCCTTCCTTCCCCAAACATGTTAATGAGTTCTTTAAGTGATGATTGTACCCTCCAGTGTCACTTATGTTTGTAAGCAGCATTTTGGGCAATTTTGATTTCAGAATTGGAAAATGGGGTATTATTTCTGATTTTGAAAGCAAGTGTGATTTCCTCTTCTGTATTTGCACTGTTCTGCTATAGCACAGTGCCACTTAAAACATTTGGGATGGAAAACTAGGAATGGGAATGCTCATCATGCAATGCTTGGATCTTGCCTCTGAAACAAAATTATAGCAGATTAATTGCCTCATGTAGAAAAGTCCTGTAATGAGCTGGATTTAGATTTAGGCTGTTGTCGTATTAACACTCACTTAGGTAGAGGTCCCATTCAGAGCACAGGGAAAGCCATGCTGGATCAGATCAGTGGTCAACCTAATCTATCCTTCTGTTCACATAGTGCCAACCCAGCTGCTGACAGGGTCCCATAGGATGCTTCCTGCCCAGGTTCCCAAGCAACTCATGTCTTAGGCACATGGCCTCTGATATTGAAGGTAGCCTTCTCCTCCATGGATTTTCCAGTCTCCCTTTAAAGTCTTCCAAATGGGCAGCCCTCAGTGCTTCCTTTGAGGGTAAATTCAGTCAGCCTCATGGATGAGACTGGGCTTTTAGCATTATGGGGGAGGGAGAGAAATGTCTCCTTCTCCACTTCTCCCTGTCTAGCATGTACCCTCTTTGTCTCAAACAACAGCATTCTCAGCATTTGTTGCTTTTCCTCATAGGGGAGGTGCTCCATCCCTTTGATCATTTCCTTCGCCCCATTTCTGCACTTTTTCCAGCTGTACAACATCCTTTCAGGTGTGGTGATGAGAACTGTATGCAAAGTTCTATGTGTAGATCCAGCATACATTTGTATAAGGGTACAATAACCCTGGCAGTTTTATTTCCAGTTCCTTTCCTAACTACGTCCAACATGGAGTTTGCCTTTTTCATAGCAGATGCACCCTGGGTCATCATCATACCTGAGCTGTCCCCTGGACCAAGTTTCCTTTCTTCAGCCAGCTTAGATCCCATCAGCTTATACCTAAAGTTAGAATTTTTTACCCTTAAATGCATCACTTTATACTTGCTTATACTGACATGCATCTGCCATTTTCATGCCCATTCTCCCAGCCCAGAGAGATCCCTTTGGACTGTCTTACAATCCCTTTGGATTAAATTTGGCCACTTCTCTGCCTACTCCCATTGCTAGATCATTTATGAATAGGTTGAAAAGCACTGATCTTAATATAAATCTCTGTGGGATTCTACTCTTTACATCTCTCCACCTGAAGAAATTATTTATTGCACTAGTGTTTACTTTTGAGTAGACCTGTATAGGATAGCTGTCTAAGAGGATCAGGTTTCTTGCAACTGACTTCCACTGGACTCTGTCTTACTCTGACTAAATCTGGGTTAAAGCTATTATGATCACAGGATTAACTGGTCCTCAATATACTGATTATCTGAGCTAATGCATGTTTATTCAGAAATAAACCCCAGTGATTTCAATGAGGTTTACTTTGATATAGGGAAAGGGTGGATATGCTAGCAGTGAAGTCAGAAGGGAATGAAATGAAATGCAAGGAATACAGACAATCATCACTAAACACCCAGACAGCCTTTCTGGGTTGGGGGTGGTAAATAAATTTTATAATGATGACGACGACAACAATGATGCTAAAATTTCAATGTACTTAAGATAAATTACTGTTCATAAAATCAAACTCCAGGAGAGGCAGAAAGTATATTAATGCTTTAATGCATCCTTTACTGTTATGCTTCAATGCTTTTTAAAGCACTATTTGGTAAAAACAGTATTGTCTGCCTAAATATTTTGGATGTGTTCCCATTTTTGTAGCAAGTGATCACAGGTCTATGCACATCATGCTTAGTTACTGCGCTTTAGCCGCAAGGTGGCGCTGTTTCTCTGCACCAAGGTACAGCGCTGTTTGCAGAATTTGAAGTACTACGTTGGCCAAGAAAATCATTCGGCAGTCCGGATGAAAGAAATGGAGCAGGCAGAATACCTGCTTCAAGCCTTGTGTGTTGAAAGGTATTATTTGAGCTGCATGACCTCGTCCCTCTCAAGGGCTGCTTTGCCCAAAAGCAGGTTCCCCTCATGGACAGGGTTGCACCTAGCCAGGGATTCTGCCGGCCTCTCAAGCAGGTCAAACTCCTTCAGATGGGGGAGATGGATGGCACTGGAACTGGCGAGAATTAGCTTGAAAGGATAGGTTCCAAGTGACCTGCTGACCTTCCACTGGAGTACAAGTGCCCAGCTACTGGGGACTAGCTGGGTCTCTTCTCCAAACGAATGCTGCCTAACCTCCCACTGGCCGTTCAGCCATTCCCTTGCATAGCCTCCTCCACTGAGGTACTGCCTCAAAGCAGCCCCTCTGATTCAGCAAAATGGCCCCTTACAGTGGTGCAGCCAGGGCATTTCAGACCCTGGACTTTGTGGTCTTCCATAGGCCCCTTTGGAGATCCATGTTGTGAGACACATAAGTAACATTCCTCTTCACAGCCACCCCACTTTCACGCTTGACAAGTGCTTCTATATTTCTGATATTGTTCAGAACAAACAAACAGGCAGGTGGCTAACCTGGCTTGAAAATACTCGGATTCTTTAATAACTCTATTAAAAGTAGTTTTGCATCTTGGCTCACTTACACCATGACTCCAAAAATAAAATAAGAGATTGTGACTCATGCTTGCCCCATCCCTAGGCTGTGAGACCCTGAACCGTGGCCCCAGACTTAGCTGCCACACTGCTGAATTGGCATTGGCATGATGCAAATATTAGCCTTACTCCAGTTAAGGGCTTTTCAGGCATTAGCAGGGAAGTGTGAGTGGCAGATATGCATATGGAAGGTTATTTAGCAAAATGAAAGCAAGAAGTGAGCCTGGTGACCAAACAGCAAGCTTTATTTCTTCCTTTTCCAATTTGCCACCTTCCAGAAGTGTTGGCAATTATAGTCCCATACATCTGTGAGGTGTCTGGTTGGAGAAAGCTGTTTTAGGGCCCTCAAGAACCCTCCATCTGGTTCAGTTTGCTAACTGAAGGACAGCATTTACTTTTTGACTCAGAATATATTTTGTTTGGCCTGGTCCCAAACATATGTCTTCAGTCATGAAGTTCTGCTGAGTTCAAACAGTACCTCCTGGTTAAGCTTGCTTAGAACTGTAGCTCTGAAAGTAAATCCTAATAATTTAAATTAACAAGTGATTTGCAGCTGAAAACATTGCACAACTATTTATCTCAAGAGGGACTAAACCTCTGCAAGTGCCACCTCATTCTGTCACATTGTTCTTCCTTCCTCTGTAATTTTTTAGATCTAAGCTTCTGAGTTTCTCCTTTGCAGGTTTAAGGCCCTGTAAACTCTTTCCCTCTACCTCTCGGGCTGCTGCTCTGCAAACTAAAGCTTTCTTGGAGTTCCCCCTTCTTGCTTACATAGTCAGAAATGTGGAAGTGGTTCAGACAGTGTCGGATCCAAGTTTTCGATGGCTCTTGGGTCAGATCTCCTCAACAGAACCCCATGCCTCTTTGTGTGTTCTTTATTCTAGCCATTGCCACCAGCTGTTCTTGCTCTTCCCCATCTTCATAATTATTGCTACTACTTGTTTGCTGGATGGCCTGAAACCAAGTGACCAAGCAGGCCATGACATCTACTGTGTCTCCTTCTCATGATCACCCTAATCTGGATCAGGGCAAGAGACAGGTGAATAAAGAGGTTGCAAAGGTAAAGAAGAAGAGGAAGTCCAGGGGGCTTTTTTTTAGTGGCTCCTTATGTAGGCCTGCTAAAAGACAGTCCTTCTCTCTCTTCTTTCTCCTTTCAAGTGGATCAAGAGGCTTCTAACTGCGATCTTTATAATGTTAAAAAGACCAGCCAGGCTGTCTTCATGATACAAAAAGGGCATTGCAAAGATCATTAGCAAAAGACATCTGTCAAATTGGGAAGCCATCTAATTGGGGAGATGATCCCTCATGTCAATAAGTTGATTCCAAATAACTAAATAATTAAATATACAATAAAAAATCTTCTTCCACCCTTTGCAACCAAATGGGATTAGCTTCAACCTCAGGGAGGTTACTGCTGTTTGTAGTCTAGATGGCAGGAATGCCAGACACTACAAAATTGGCCTGCAATCTTGAGCTGGTGTCAGATGATGGGACTTATTATGTCCTGATCTGAACATGCCCATTCGACAGTGACTCCCCAAGAACCAGAGCTGCTTTGGTTTTTACCAGCTGCTTGGTTATCTCAGATCATCCTGGCCTTTGTATTTCTGCTAAAACATCTTCTGACCCCCACCTCTTCTTCCAGTTCAGATTCGGACGCAGAGATAACTACTTTGGAATGCTGTATTTTGGGAGAAGTGGACCGTGTTTCTACAGGGCTGCTGGCATGTGGCCTACAGTGCTCACCCTTGAAACAGGCTCAGGCTCAAGGATAATCAAGCATATGGAAGGAGTCCAAGTTGTGAGCTGGGTGGCCTGTGGGCAGAGGATGGTGAGTCCATGCAATGGATCAATGTGCATAAGTTACATATTACTTGATCCAGTGCATCCAGGTTGGGTTGATGCCTTTTGCACATTGTAACCAACATAAGGGAGCACGGCTTGTTAGAAATGGAACATTTGCCCTTGCAAGTATGTTGAAACTTCTGCAAGGCTCCCATCATAGCTAGACATTCTTTTTGTATAGTAACTAGAAGTAGCTTCTTGCTCAATTAGGCAACTGAATGTAATTCTAGCTTCAACTGGGTGGACATGGCAAGGAAGTGGGCTTCTGCTAACCAGCAGATGAAACTTCCAGACAGTATGACCTGTCTGATAATGGGACAGACAGCATGGCAGAGAGGCATGGCGGTAGGACTCTCCTTTCCTTGAGGTATTTAAGTAGATTCTGGACAAGCATTTGTAAGGGATCACTGTGACGAACAGAGGGCAAATGTAACTTCTTTTGGTTCCATATGATTTGTTTCATAGAATAGAAGGTGAACTGGGGAAACACCTTTTACCTACAGAGTAAGAAAGAGTTAGGAGTACAAATGTATGAGCAAGCTGCAAATCATGTTTTCTTCCAGAAACTGTTGGTCATGCTTGCCCAGGGCTTTTGAGCATTTATCTCTTATCAAGATTATTATCATAATAAAGACTTTGCATTTAATTTTGTCAACTGACATTACGATCATAAACATTTTTGGATCGTTTCATCATAAATTTTCAAAGTAAGAACATTTCCGAAGTGGTTTGCCTTCACACCCCCTTCCAACTCTACTATTCCATGAGTTTCTGAGCCGTCTTCTGCACAGTACTAACCAGAGTTAGCTTGAGTGTGTCTATTGAAGATCCTCCACCGATGTTGCCTTCAATGATCACTGCTTTCCAGTAGCTGCCCTTCACCCACATCACATTCACATTCTCTTCTGCTGATGTGACCAAATCCCAAAGAGGGTGGAAGCATCTTAGTCTTGTGTTTCACCTTTGACCATTTTTCCTTGGGTGACCCTGCTATGAGCCCAGTCTAGTGAGAGAGTCTGACCTGCTGGTGGCATTGCTGTTGGCTTCCCTGATACTCTTAACCCCCTTCAGCACATTAAGATGTGTATCCAAGAGAGGCAAACATTTACTATGACACAAATCCTATTTGAATTCAATATAACTTCTTCCCTAGAGAGTCTGCTGAGGACTGCCATCTTAAGTCCGATATCATTACACTAGTTACAAGGTGGTGGTGGGGGTGATGTCAGTGATACACTTTCAACAGTTCCCCAAGAAATGTACAAAATATGGTAAAGGCAATACCATTTATTGGACCAAATGCACATCAGGATACCTGAGTAGGCTATTTCAGTATAAGCAACTTTCATTGCTATGGTGAAAACGAATGCAGTGTTCTAGGCAGTGGGAATGTGGAGAATAGGCATTTGGGAAGGCAACTAATCATTTTTCCATCTGTTATCTCCATAAGGAAACAACAGAGGGTAGATTGAAATATGCAGAAATGATGTGTAGCAGCCCTCCTATGGGTCACTGATCAAAAGGGAGACCTTATCCCAGTTTTTTTTAAAATACCACAACAGAAAGAAAGAGGCCTACTCTTTCTCACAGGGTGATTGTTTTTGTCATTCTCCTGAGCTTTGTTGGATATTTTTCCATATTTTGACATCTTTTTCACCTTCACATTCAAAAAGGTAAAAAATTCCAGAGGGATAGCCATGTGTAAGTTTTGCAGTGAAAACAGCAAAGAGCACAGTGGCCATGGTTCCCCCTGACCCTGAAATATCCAGGTTACTTCAGTCAGGTTTTATGTTCATCATTGTTTGCTTCCTGTTGAATACAACCTTTTTTCTAGAATTATGCTCTTGGGCTCCTTTATTCTTCTATCCCTCTGATCAAAGAGAGGCTTCTAAAATCCAGGCTTCTGTCTTCTTGACAGAGTTAGAAACAAGGATGCTTCTGAAGCAAAGTGCTAATTACTGTTGAGGGTTTCATTCTCAGGATACTAGCTTTCTTGAGGGGACAGTTGCTTCTCTCTAGTAATCTTTCAAATGCTGTCATTGATGTTTACAGTTTTAAAGATTGCTGAAGGCTAGCAACTGAAAGGAACTGCACAAGTTTGTGTTTAGGCAGTGGACTTCTCCCTCCTTGCATGTCTTGAGAAAGGATTGCTAGCAGCAATCTTCTTTTTGTCCTTTGTGAAACTGGACTATAGGGGAAGGAACCCGGCTCATGGGTGTGGCTTCTGTGTAGCTCCAAGGGGCAGAGCAAGGTTCAGAAGACCAAAGTGACCCCTCAAAGGCATTTGAAGTCTTTTGCTTGACAGCTGAAGAAGCACTTCTGAGTTTGGGTTTCCAGTCTCAAGCAACTTCTAGTTCCGCAGATGATCACAGGTGAGGAGATGCTTGGTTCAAATATAGTGGCAGGACAGGATGCAGACTTAGGATGTCCAGAGAAAATGAGGGCAAGGCTCCTGCCCCTTTCATGAGGAGAGGAAGGGAAGGCAAGCAACTCCTCTACTTGATATTGAGGCTGTTTAATGACTTCTGAAGTCATCTAACTGCAAAATTCTTGCAAAGACCTGCAGAAATCTTAAACCACTTGTTTACCCCTCACTCCCATCCAGCCAGGGGGTACTGGCATAGTGGAATCCTATGTATGACTGCTAAGCATTGAATGTCATTGATGCAAGTGCAATGTAGTAACTGGGTTCGCATAATTGTGTTAGTGGGCAGGAGCAAGCCTGTTGGCAGGGAGAGAAGGTATGTTCCGCTGGTCCTCTCCTTGAGGAGGCCCGGGAGAATGTGACTGATCACCACTACTGCCAGTGAAGGTAGAGAGAGGATGCTGAGCAAACTTTTTTCTGCTGGGATCAGCAGTAGGGTGGTTCTGGCAGCTACCTCCAAAGACCATTTATGCACTTTTGGGAAGCTGTCATTCCCACTTTGTTCCTTTTGGGAGCACTGTGGGAGGAACAAGGTGTCTTAGGACCCCTACTGGACTCAGTCATCTTTCAGGCATAGAATGAACCCTTGTGTGAACAAGCTGCAATGTGTAGCTTCTGCACATGTTGCTTGGTGTGTCATCCAAAGCTTCCCATTGCCTGGTATTAACATTTCTGGCTGCTTAATCCTGTTCTTTCCTACTCAGGAGTAAGTCCTAATTCATACACTGGGAATTACTCCCAAGTAAGTGTATATATGAATGCAGCCTTAACCACTTTTGAATTCTGAATGTTCACATTAAATTATGAATATATACTTCATATAGATTCTTGTAATGTTTTTTTGAGATGCCCAAGTGGGCATTATATATGCAAATATGAGAGGTCCCCCTCCCAAATCCTTTGTGGCCTTGGGTTAGAAACACCACCATGAAACTCACCGGGTGACTTTGAGTCTGCTTCTCAGGTTAATCTACAGAGCCTGTGTTAATCTCATGTTAATGTCATGTTGTGAGGATAACGTGTGAAGGACCCTGTAAGAAGAGGGGGCAAAAAAATCTAAGGCTGTAATCCTATACATATTTTCCTAAGGTTAAACCTGACATCATAAATCTGCATTTAAGTAAACGTGTGTAGAATTACAGTATTGCTAAAACTGATACAAACTTCCCTGTAGCACTTTTAGAACATTTCTTCTTCCTTGTGCCCTTAACTTACAGCATAGATACCTCCAGGGTATAGAGCAAGAGTGAAGCAAAGAGTCATCATCAATAAGCCTCATGCAACTTTAACCCAGGAAGGCCAGTTGGGGGTTCTTGTAAAACAAAGCCTAGATACAGATTTTCATGTAACTGGCGGCATCTGTGTGCATTCAGGTGCTGAGTTTGATCTGCAAAGGTGCCTGGGGGCTAAAATCCATGCTGCGTCAAATACAAGCATATTGTTACTGGGGATGTGCAAGTTTGAAGTTGCAAATCCATCAGCTTCTCTTGGCTTGGCTGCCTGGGTTCTGCCCTGCTTTCTCTCTGCTTGGCTTCCCATGCACAGTCAGGGGCATCTGGCAGGAAGCCAGCCAGAACTGCACATAACAGGTGCCCACATAGCGCATGTGCAGGCTTGTGCAGATGTCACGTGCTGCTGTGCAAGGACTCTGGTGGTCATGTACATACAATTTCAATGTACCTGATTGAAATTCAGGGCCGGCTCCAAGCACTTAGTTCTACTTTCAAAGGGTCTTTTACTCGCAAGAAGAAGCATTGGGCTTTTATTTACATATCCATTTGCTGGCTGGCAACCTGAGCCTGCACTTTCTGGGGTTTCTGGTGGGGCTATATAACAGTTCAGCCCCCTCCTCTGGCTTGTTTTTGCCAGTCAAACAGCTGCACTAAAATTATCAGTTTCTCAATTGTTTCTTTTGGACCACAGTCACTTTTTGACTAAAGAAGATCTGTTCATCCCTACTCTCAATAAATTCAAAGCAAACCAAGATAGTCTTTTCTGTGGATAATGGATGCACCATTCTATAATTCTTGATCTGTGTGGTCCCCACATTTCTGTTGCTTCACTCATTGATACTGGGAGGCCCCTTCTGACTCGCTCTGTTTCTGTTTCTACGATACAGGTTTTTTGTTCACAAAAGAGTTGGGCAGAATAGAGTCTGCATGTTTAATCTGGTATCTCTGATTCTACACAGTTTGAAGACTTGTTTTTGTTTGTTTTGATGAAAGCTGGGAAACTAGGTAATGATGCCAACCGTCATGGGGTGGCATGGCTGGAATTTTGGGAAAATGAAGCTGATAAGAATTGTGAAATGGCTCGTTGGGTTGGAGGCATGGTGTTTAACCTGTTCTGGACAGAGTTTCACTTTCCCTAAAGAATTAAGCCCACAGCATATGGGTGCTGTTGGATTGGCTCTTACTTTGGATACTCAGCTGGCATCTGTGGTATAAAATACTTATGCTAGCTTCAGCCTCAACTGCAACCCCTCTGGGCAAAGCTGCTCTTGCCACTCTTAACCAGATGATATCCTTGCTTAGCTGTGTCGTGTGTCGGGATTTCCTTGTAAACAGTTTGAAAACTTCTAATGTGGAGCTGGTAACTGCATTATTTAACTGGGACTGGCTGCACAGAATGTACCTTGTGAGTAGTAAAAGATCTTTACTGTCTTCCAGTTTGTTTCCAGTTAACATCTTAAGCTCTAGTTTTAAATCCATGTGCCTATTCCTTGAAAACCTGTACGAAACTCCTCACCCCCTGCAGGTCCTGCTACCACCTGTAGAAAAGTGAGGTAAGTGAAGATCAGTGGCAGAGACTTGTTAATGGTAGCCTGTCCTGGGATTCTCTGTGTCACTTCTGTGGTCTTTTCACAGCAGGTAAAGACATTTTCTTGTATCAGGCTAATGCTATTATTGTCCCTGTCTGTCTGTCTGTCTGTCTGTCTGTCTATCTATCTGATTTCTGGACCACTTTTCTGAAACCAACCAAATGGTTTGTCTTTCAACAGTATTTGAGAACAAGAAAACACAATTGATCAGAAGACATTTCAAGCACTTAAAAAATAATAACAACCCTAGATGCGTAACAATTTTAAAAGCCCAGTTAAAACCCTGACTCTTACAAATTTTATGAGAGCGGCAAAAGATTTTTATGATGGTTTTGTTGATGTCTTTATCAGCCTTTTGAAATTCTTCATAGATCTTGACTGGTTAATCGTTTCACAGGGCAGTATCTAAAGCTGCCCTTGTGACAATGGGACACACTGATAACCCTGAGAAGCTGGTGATTCTGCAACCAGCTGGAAATGAGTCTAGCTCTTGTTTCCATAATGTGGCAGGTCACTGGCGCCCTCAGAAGGAAGCTTCTCTGAGTAGACCCATTGCAGAAATAAGTGTTCCTGTTCTTTGCAGGCCCACATTTAGGAAGCACCAGAACAATGGAATGAGCAGAGTGCAACTACCATACTGGATGCTACCTGATGCTATTTTGTAGTCACTTTGGAAACTTTGGCTGAAAAGTGTCCTAGAAGTCTTCCAAAATTATTTGGTGTTGATAAATGACACAGTGCTTTGTCCATTTGTTACAGGGATGTGGAGAGCACACTGTTCTGTGAAAGAGTTTCACTCTTTTACCTTGTTTATCTAACAGCTTTTGTAGGGGTAGCAATTTATTTATATTTACTAAACAAGGAGGATCCTCAGCTCTCTGCAGTTCCCATCTTGAGAACTCAGATGAGGATTTATTTTCATAAATAAGCTCTGCCAGCAAGATCATGGTGGTATGAATTATTGGAATATGTTTGATAGAAATATGAATGCAGAAGACCTTAATGATAAAAATTTGTAGAAGCATAAACTAAGGGAAAAATGGAGATGACTTGAATAAATATGTTTAAGTCCAATTTTAATTTGAGCATTTTAACTCAGAAATACATTGTGTCCTCTTTTTATGCAGGCTTTTGTGTAGGTCATTTATTTCTCTGTCTTAAGCTGTACCACAAAGCAAAACAGCAAGGGGCCATTTGAAACTTTACACAATGAAAGAAGCTTCCAGCCCTGGTAAGATGCAATCTCTTTGACTGTTGATTTATATTTGGATACATTTTTGTAGGAATGCTTATTATGATACCCACAGGAAAAATAATGGAAGCTTTTAAGGATTTGGATTGATGGCCATGAAATTGCATTTAGTAGCTGTAACTGGCTGTTAGTCCATGTAAAGGTTATTTTCCTAAATACATACTAATGTATTCAGTTTCTGCTTAATTTTGCACCTTAGTGGCTAGCAATATTTTTAAAATCAGGACTGGTCTACTATTTATCTGCTCTGCCATGGAACAGCATGCTTTTTTGGTTTTGAAAATTTATGTGAGTAGTATGATCATCTGCAGGTCCTAATGAACTATGGACAGCACTTTCCAAGCTCCCCTGCCTGAATCCCAGGTACCCAGGAAACTGGTGTCTCTCCATTATGTAATTTCATAATGTAAGAGACCTATTGGACAGGGGAATTTCCTGTTCCTGCCATGGCCTATCATGGAACTGAGCAAAGCCAGGAATTTGTGGAATGCTGACTTTTCCGTGGCCAGCACCAAGTTGATTGATGCCTGCTACCCAGTTGCTGCTGCTTGGCTCTTGATCCACATCGATTGCTCCTCCCATGAACAGGAGCAGCTGAACAAGCCACAGTTCTCCCATCCATGGTTTGTTTATTGTACTGTCTGAACTGAGGATTCTGGCTTGTCTCTCCCCAAACAAGCCACAGTCATAAGCCATTCATGGCTTGTTTGTGAACTCATAAAGGAAATCTGGCTAATTTATAAGTGAATGAGGGCAACATGATCTCTTTATCATCCCTTGTGCAGAGGTTGTCTCCTGAAGTCCACTGTGAGAGCTCAATTCAATCTTCTATTATCCTATTAGCAAACTAAGAATACTTGAGTGTTAAATACCTATAAGCTTTACAGCATCCCATGGCACTTCCTGGTTTTGAAAGGAAAGCATTTGATTTTGTTTGTAGATCTGTAGGTATGAGAAGAGACATGTGAAAGTAAGTGCTCTGAAAAATAATCAAGTATCTTTTCAAAGGAAACACTTTTGTGAATGGAGATTCAACTTTGTATTCTTTACTCTGTAGATCTTCCTCAATGAGTAGTTGTGCTTGCATTTTGGTTCCATGCATGTGTGTGTGTCTGTTATCAAAATTTTATTATGCTAATTTAGCCAACTTCCCCATCAACAGAGCTTCCAAGGAATGGCTGTGACAACCCTGCTTTCCAGCTGAATGAAGCAGAGCTACATAATGGCTATTTTAAAAAGAACCAGAAAAAGTAAGTTCATCTCTAGCCTTCAGTGTCTTTTATTTGCTTCTACTTGCTTTAGTTGACTTGCTTTTCTGCTTAAATCTTTTTTAGAAATCAAAATGAGAAGTCAAAGGAAAAGATCAAGATGGTTGGAATTTTTGAGCTGGTGGGTGTATAACTGGCTGATCTGCCTTCTGTCTGATGTTTTGGGAGGTTGGGAAAGGAGCTGGATGTTACCTTCCCTATATCTATGGATTTGGCAAAATCAAGAGCAGGCTTCAAGCTCCTTTCTGATCACATCACAGCAAATAGGAGATACTGAATTAAACAATTTCTCCCAGGGCTTTTGATGAAATTGGCACTCAAATGTCTTTCTCTAATATTTTCAAAATTCAGGGCAAGATAGATCATATTCAGATAATCACCGGGTCTGCTTTTTTCTTGTTTTCCCATTTAACACACTCTGAAGGGAACAGGAAGATGGTGATGAAGTAGTTTGTGAGACCCTCTTGTTCTTACAATACACTGGTTGAAATTTCGCAATAAAAATAATCTTTAAAAGCTACATAATATAATGTGAGGAGGAAGATATACAAACAGGCCCCCTTCTGTCAGACCTATTTGCTGTTCTATGCATGAGTATCAGGGCCCATACCATGCCCTACCCAGAGTCTCTGTATCTCTGAGCATGCATTTGTTCTACAAGAGGGATGGTTTTCTCAGTCACATTCACTTGAGGTGTGGCACTTTGTCATCTGTGAACAGCCGCTACGTGATTGCAACCTTCCATTTCATCAAATGATAGAGCAGCATTTATTTGGATGGACAGTGTTGTCTTCATTTCTGCAATGATCGCCTGCCCCACCACCTCTGGAAAGCCATTGATGCTCAGAGACCTTGAAGAACAGGGACCAGTTGCTTATTCTAGCTATATTTTCCCTAGCAGTGGTCACACAACCCACCACCTTTCTGCTTTGTAGGTGTTCTTGTCTCTATGTTTTTGTGTTGTTGCTGCAATCTATCGACACTGAGAGGGACAAGTCTTGCTGCCTAAACTTCTTGGCACTGAAGGTTCTTTATGAAGGCTAAGCACAGGTGTGGAATGTATTCACACATTCAGGTGTGTGAATGTGTGAATACACAGATGACTGCTACAGATAAGCAGCCTGTCTTTTTCACTTCAGTGTGGCTGTTGGGCCTACTATTAAGTCCTTGTCTATCCACTTTGGCAACTTCCACATAGACTTTCAGACACCTTTACTTAATTCAGCAGATATTATTTACTTCTAGGCTACTTCCCTACCTCCTAGTGAACTCTTCCATCCTTAACTTTCCTAGTGACCATGGAAAGTCTTTGCAAAATACACTTCCATCATGCAAACTTCCGTGCTTCTTGTCCCAGCTACGTGTCTTTCACACACTGGCTGCAGGTAATGAGACTAATATTCCAACACAACTGGAGGACCCAGGTGGGGTAAGGCTGTGCACTTGTGTGCCATTTATCCAGCCTTTTAGAAAGACCATCCTATGGCTTCTGCTTATCTCAACTTGTTGAGTAAGTCTGACTCTGTGAACAAATCTGCCATAATTTCATCCCCATTTCCCCCTTTTTTTCTTTATCAATGTAGTTTAGTTTTGCAGATGGATTTGACATCCTTTTAATAATAGTAGGATCTATCGCAGCTGTTGCAGCTGGAACTGGGCAGCCGCTTAAGATCGTTATATATGGCCTCGTGACAAACAGCTTTGTGGAAACCAGTCTAAATATATCTACAGGTAAAGCATCACAAAATTTCCCCAAACTGCCGATATAGGATTCTGACTTGCTAGACCTGGAGAGAATGAGTATGTCACTGGAGGGAACATGATCTTAGAATAATATCAGTATTGGCTATTTTTCTTAAATAGGAAATCTTGATGAAATTTAGTGAGAGGAAAACCTCTCCGGGTGCTCAGGAAATAATAGGGCAAACTTTACTGAAGATTGGCAAAGTCTTGCAGAAAGTTTGTCTTGGGAAAAGTCTACAGGAATGATGGCAGCTGGAGTGGATGCCTCAAGTCCGAATGCATGTGTTCTTGCACACAAATGGATTGACTCGAAAGCACTTTAATCTCTGCTGGTTTTGACTGATAAACAGTGTGGCTTGTAAAAGGAATTCATCTCATCACAGAATCATGGCCCTGAAAATGTGACACATGAATCCCCAAAGTAATAAAAAGAGGCATTAGCGGAGAAAGAGGCTATTTTCAAGCATGGTCAAGAAAAAGATGGTGACATTTGGTGCCTATTGTGACAGATTCTATGTGATAAAATGCCTTCCTTAGTTTTCCTTTTTCCCTTTTGCATGGCTAATTTCTGGGATGGCAGTGTGCGCTTTTGTGTGTGTGTATATATCTCTTTTCTCAGGGGTTATGTGAACATTCAATATCTTGCTTACTGTAAATTACAACATGTCAAAATATTTTTACATGAAGCTGATGTACTCTTGTTTAGTTCTTTACTGTGTGTATATTTTATTGACAGGGACAGCTGGAGGGCATCTAGAGAAAGAGATTTTCACTAGAGAGATCAGAACTAAAAGTTTTAAAAAATATATGGAAAGCTACTTAACAAACTTAGCGAATAAAGCTTTCCTGATGGCATTGCCAAAACATCTTTCAAAAAATTGCTGTGAGCATTACTGTTTTACAGATAGTGTACAAATGAATAGCTCATCATGCCAAGAAGCTTCTACAGATATAGATGCTAGAACAGCCAGGTAAGAACCTATACATTCTTGTTTTGCAGAGACAGGACAGTTTCCAAAATGACGCACAACAGCAAATTCTTCAGCACCCCACAGTTTCCCTTTTGCAAATGGTGCCCACTGTTTATGCAAGGGAGATTGAGTACTTCTTGGGGGAAACCCAAAGTAAGAGGAAGTTCATATTTCTGAAAGAGGGAAGGTTGGCAGTCTTATCAGTTGGCAAGGCGTCCACTGGCCTGCCTCCTTCCCCAAGATGCTTTGGAGTTTCCTCTAGGAAGCATTACGTCTCCCTTGCATATGCTTGGGTCTAGCTTGCATAATGGAATGGTGGTACCCACCACTTGGGGAAGCGGATCAAGGGGTAGAAGGGAATCAGTGAGGGTGTAAACAGGGATACTGTCCTTATTGTTCTTTCAGGCCATCAGGACAAATTCTTACCTGTGATCACTTTCCTACCTGTTTTTCTGTTTGTTAGATTAATGTAGCACCTCCTCCCCCCAGGAGCTCAAGGTTGCATACATGGCCTTCCTTCGCCATGCCATTTAATCTTCACAACAGCTTTGTGAGTTAAGTCAAGTCAAGTCAAGAGTCTATAACTGGCCCATAGTCATCCTGTGAGCTTTCATATCTTCTAAATCTCAGGTCATCAGTTTAACCATGATACCAGCTTTGCTTTCCTCTCTGAACCTAAGTCAATTTGCAGTAGTTTTTCATTTAATATCAATTTGTGCAGAATTTACATAGCAGTTTCTACTTAATGGAAACATTTGGTTATGGACTCAACCTTCCGTGAATGTCTGCTTTGAATTGTTTGTGAGAATATTAGCAAATTTCTTACAGATTGCAAACACACATTCCACAATATTACAATGTGACCAAGAGAAGACTGCTCACATTTTTTTTAGCTACCTTTTTACCAGAATGAAATTGAGAGCCACTAGAGTGCTGGTGTGGTACTCAGGAGGTCTGGGTTCTATTCCCCACTTGGCCATGAAGCCCATTGGGTAACTTTGGGCCAGTCACAGACTCTCAGTTTAACCTGCCTCACAGGGTTGTTGTTACTCTTGTAAGCTTCCATGTGTTCCTTGCTAGAGGAAGAAATGTAAGATATCAGTGCAATGTAATGTAATGTAATAATAGTGATATAGAAAGAAATTATAATTCCTTATTGATTTTTCATATGCTCAACAGACATGCTAGCTATTATGTTGGTCTTGGCTTTGGAGTTATGCTCTGCAGCTTTATTGAAATCTGGGCCTTTGTGACTTCTTCTGCAAGACAAACAACCAGAATACGCAAGAAGTTCTTTTTTTCTGTACTTCACCAAGAGATGGGCTGGTTTGATACTATTCAGACTGGAACATTGAACACAAGACTGACTGAGTAAGAGGTTTTATTTATTTATGTATTTATTCATTTAAGCTTGGGTCTGTGTATGTATATACCATACATACTATGTATGTGTATACCAATGTATGCACCACTATCAAATCAAAAGATACTTATAAGCAGACAACAGATGTAGGCTAAAATACAAGATTAGACGCACAAGAAACCATGATCTGTTTTTTTTTAAATATAAACAATTTTAATCCAAAGCTAAAACAACAGCAGTGTTATTGTTTACTGTTATACGAGGCAGTATTCAGTGGGACACTTTCATTCTGCCCCACTGATTCTGTTCCCCATGTGGTGGAATCTTTTCAACCACTTGTGCAACAGGAGAGACTTGGCAATTGCTACAGGAAATCAACACATGCTTTTTCTGAAGAAAAAGATTTCTGCAGGAAAGCAGAACTCAGCTGAACCTTCCAGAAATGAGCATTTGCATTCAGTTCTGGTTTCCCCAGAAGCACTGACTTGTCATGTCAGTAGCAGAATCTGCTTGTGCAACAGAATCAGTCAGGCATGGGAGAATTGGCAGGGCTGTATGCCCTGGCCGGTAGCCACTCTTGATGGCATCACTTCAGACTTAAACAGATGCAGTTGTTTATGTTTGTAGGTGATTAGTGAGATGACTTGTTCTTGCTGCTACAGTCTAGCAACCTGATCCACCTGAAGACCAGGTGTGTATCCTACTACATCACTGAATCACATTCATAATTGTATATAGTGTACATTTTCCTCCTTCCTGTCCAAACCTCAGGTGCTATTGTGATGTAGTCATGATACAAATACCAAAAACCTGCCTGATGACTGTTTGGGAGGAGGATTCAGTCCCCTGCTCCCCACCAAACAGCTAATTAGCTAGCATGGTTTCACATTTTAAAAGTACTCCATGTGAACAGTTTCACCCAAGGAATTAATCAAGAGAATCTGCAATTAATTCACGTAACTTACCAAGAGAGAGTGCCTTTACGCACATCTTCCTTATGACTGTTTATTCTAATAACAGTGATTATAGTACAGTTAATATCAGTGTGACTGCTTATGGAATGCTTCTGAATGCCTTGCAAGGCAGAATAGATTTTAACAGAGGTTGTTAAAACATCTAATGTTCAATATTAAATATTGTCTTTGATTTCTGAGCCACTAAGTTCTTGCAGGCACATTAATTGTCCTATTAATTTCAACAGAGAGGGCAGATCTATGTAGCCAGAGGAAAATGGACACAGATTTTTCTCTTCTTTTAAAATAAAAGAAGCAGCTTTCATGGAGTGTGGGACCTCTGTGTGCACTTCAGAATCCTAGCACAGAATTGCCATATAATTATGCAAACCTTAAACCCTGGCAGTCTTCTAAACTTTGCTTCTACAGGACTGTTAGGCCAGATTTTCTGAGGCATATTTTGTTGGCCCTTTGTTCAAATACAACTTCTGAATGCTTAAATTACTTGGGTATCTTGGAGTGACTAATGGAAGACAGGAATTATCTACCATTGATTTTTTTAATGTTTTGTTTGATCTTTACATATGATGTATCTCTTCTGATTTGCTAATAATAATCTAGACCAGTGGTAGTGAACCTATGGCACGCGTGCCACAGCAGGCACGCAGAACCCTCTCTGTTGGCATGTGAGCCAAGTCACCCCAGCAGCTGAGCATTGGATAACAGCGCACATAGGGGCCATGCGCATGCTCGGAAAGGAGTAGCGGCACCAGGCGATAACGTCACGAGCTGCGACTCATTAGCCGCGATTCATCCAAGCTTTCGTATGGCCGGTCAGTGCACTGCCAAGGATATATAGGTTTGCTTGGACATGCTGTGAGTTGTTTTTCCTAAACCAAAACCTCCATTTTCAGGTTTTACTGTAGTGTTGGCACTTTGCGATAAATAAGTGGGTTTTGGCTTGCAGCTTGGGCACTTGGTCTCTAAAAGGTTCGCCATCACTGCTCTAAACCAAAGCTGATTTCCTCTTTCTCTTGCTCCAGTCCAATTTTCTAGTTCCAAGACATTTTCAGGGAAGGAAAAGAAATTGGAATATTTCTCCAAAATATAAGTTCTATGTTATGCAATGCATCTATAGCATAGTACATTTATTGTACCTCAAAATGTTAAAGGCTTAGCATTCATGAAGCAATATGTAGAGAAAAGGTAGCTTTCCGCCCATCCCACTGGTCTTTCCTTGAAAGCTGTAGGAAAAAATCTTTAAGATATCAAATATTTATGTTGAGTTTTAGCATCACAAATAAGTAAAAAAGCAAAAACAGCTTCCAGAGCCTAGTTTTTGAGCACTTCAATTGCATTGTTAGTATTGTTTTTTGAGAAATGCCTGAATTTCACAGGGTTTCTTTCTCAATTGCAGTGATATTAATACCATTCATGAAGGCATCGGAATCAAGATTGGTATAATAATTGAGGTTTTTAGCACATTTGTATCTGGGATTATCATAGCATTCGCGTACGGATGGAAACTGACCCTGGTGACCTTGTGTATTGCCCCTCTTCTTGTTGCATCTGGGTTTGTGTGGTCATATGTAAGTTGCTAGAGCTATGAATTATGGAGTTATTGAACTGGAAGGCACAACCTGTTCAGCTATGGAGCAGCAGGGTGACCTCAGTGTAGCCTATAGCAAGTCCACGAATGCTATTCTGTGCTTGTTATTGGACAGACAGCCAGTTATCAATTAATAATGTCAAACATGAACCTGACTAGTAAACATGAAGGCCTTATTTATTTATCTAAATTTTATTTATTTGATTTATACCCTGACTTTCCTCCAAAAATATATCTCAGGGCAGCTAACAGTAATAGGACTGAGATATACACTTCGCTCCTGCAAGGGTGGGGGTCCTCTTCAAAGGTCTGCTCCTGGAAGTTCCTGGAGATCTTGTTGTTTTCCAAACCTTTTTATTTGCCCCATAGTTTAATAATTAACTTTTAATCTTTACTGTTATACTGTATAGTATAGCAACTGCTATGGTTTTATTGTTTTTATTGTTTTAGTGTCTTGTTGTGTTTATGCTATTTTCTTTGTTTATAAATTTTTAACTTTTTGTTAACCACCCTGTATAAAATTAAATTAAGTATTTATTACATTTTTATATCACTTAATAGCGAAAGCTTTCTGGGTGATACATAACAATTTAAAACAATGCAAAAACACCAACTACATCATTAAATAGAGTGTAAAACATTAAATGGTTAAAAGCTATAGTAAAAAATTTAAAAAAAGACCAGAGCAAGAACTAGTGGCAGTACAAAGATTTTAAATTCAATACAGATTTTGAAAAGGCTGAAACTAAAATCCCTGGCAGAATTCCTGGGAAAATACGAAGTCTTCACCAGGTGCCAGAAAGAGTGTAGTTTATGTGCCAGGCAAGCCTCTCTGGGAAATCAATTTCATAGTCAGGGTGCCACAACAGAAAGGCCCTGTTCCTCATAGCCACACACTTTACTCCTTTGTCAGGGAGTCGCTCAGAAGGACTGCTGAGGATGATCTTAAGGTCTGGGCAGGTATCTATGAGAGGAGAAAGGCCTTCAGGTAACATGTAGGAGCTATGCAGGGCTTTGAAAGTTAATACCTGTGCTTTGGATTGGACCTGAGCATGGGCTGACAGCCCATGCAGATGGTAAAGAACTGACCTAAGATGATCATGTTGGCTAATCCTTGCTAATAATCTTGCTGCTTTGGACCAGCTAAAAAATAGTCACAAAGCCAAGCAAATTAAAGGCACAATGAAAATCAATTAATGACAGAGGGCCCAATGGAGAATCCAGCAACAGATCTTCCTTCAGCAACAGGTCAGCCTACATGCCAATAGCCTGTCTGAATAAATATATAATGACATATTATTGTAGAGCTTTAGAACTGTAGAATTAAATAGATGTGGAAGGAGCCCCATTTATGGCATCTCTTTTAACTTGCCATATTTTGATGAAATGTCACCTTTCCATTTTCTAAAAGATCATTTTAGCATATTGTCTGGAAAAAAACCCCTATCAGCTATTATACTAAAACTTGCATAATCGACTCCAGCAAAGCAATCTAGGTAAGAAAGTCATTGCAGCAAAAAAGGCATGTACGATCTATTTTATTAGTGTTTAAAGGGGGGCGATTCAGGTCTGAAATTAAAGCAGACCAACAATCTAATTTATAATTACCCTTCACCTAGAGTAATTCAGCTAGTTGATGTGTACTTCTGCCAACTGATTTCTGTCATTTTTCTTTACCAGCTCCTGGCAGTGTTGACTACAAAAGAGCTGTTGGCTTATGCCAAGGCAGGTGCTGTAGCAGAAGAAGTCTTGTCTGCCATCCGGACAGTTGTTGCTTTTAATGGACAGGCAAAAGCCATGTCGAGGTAAGGTGACAGATAGATAAATATAGATAGGAATGTAGGGAAATGGTATTGCCTGCACAGACTGGCAGCAGCTTCCATGAGTCACAGGCAAGAGACCCTCCCAGCTCTGTCTGGAGACAACTTGGAACAAAAGCTGAGGCCTCTTATAAGAAATGCATGTTCTAACACCAAGCAAGGAATCTTCCCTATTGTCTAGTTTTTCATCCTGTGAATTCATAGCCCCTTTGTACTCAGCTACACTTGAGATATAATGTACTTTCCCAAATGTAATAGCAAAGCTCTGTATAAAGTTAGATCTTATTCTAAAAGGCAAAGACCAACATTATAAAAGTCAAAGTCCTTTTTATTTAGCTATTTTAATTGTTAATCTGCTTTTTTAATAGAATGTGAAATTATTAACTCTGTTAAGATGAGGTAGGGTGTGCTTTTATTGTCTTAAAGCTTTATTGTTATTCCATTTTTGTGTTTTCATATTGTTTGTATATGATTTATTATTGTAAGCCATTCAGGGAGCCGTGTGGTTAATGGAGTGGTCTAGAAATAAGTAAGTAAGTAAATAAATAAGCAAGCTGTCCCACTAGCCATAGGCTACCTGGGCGGCTTATTATTTATTTATTTATTTATTTATTATTTTTCAATTTATATCCTGCCTTTTTCCTACAAAGGGCTCAAGGCAGCTTACATCTCCTCCTCCATCTTATCCCCACAACAACAACCCTGTGAGGTAGGTGGCCTGAGAGTCTGTGACTGGCCCAAAGTCACCCAGTTGGCTTCATGGCTGAGCGGGACTAGAACCCAGATCGTCTGAGTCCCAGTCCCATGCTCTTCACCACTACACCACACTGGCTTATAGCATATTAAAATCCATAACAGCATAAAAACAAAACAATATAATATACAACATGACAATGCACAATTTCAAAAGATCAGTAACAGTAAAATCATAAATTAGCTTTCAAAATTAAATAAAACCAAAATAAACACAATAGAAATAATAAAATTAAATAGATATCCAAAAAAAGACAAGATCCATTAAACTTTAGTATGTTTCAATATCTAGCATTTAAAAACCTATTGGCAGCAGCATATTAATAACATAAAAATTAAAACATTAAAAATAAAAAATCCACCTATTGAAATAACTGTGGAATAAGTATGTTTTTAGTTGGTGCATAAAGGCCAAAAAAGTAGGTGCCAACTGAACCTTGAATGAAAGTGAGTTCCAAAGTTGGGGTGCTATACTTGAAAAAACTCTCCACCTTGCAAGTCGCCCCTCCCCTTATTTCATTAGGGGGAGGAACAGGGAGGAGGGCTTTGGGTGAAGACCTCAGTGGATGGGCTGGTACATATGGAGAAAAGCGCTCCCTCAGATAACCTGACCCCAAGCGTTATCCGGGCTTTGTATGTGATTGTAAGCACATTGAATTGGGCCTGGACAGCAACCAGCAGCTGAGGTAGCCTGCAAAGGGCCAGTGTGATATGCTCACAAGTGTTGGTCCTAGTCAGCAGGCATGCCGCCTGATTTTGGACAAGTTGCATGGTCTGATCTGTTTTCAAAGGCAGTCCCACACAGAGCACATCATGGCAATCCAAGTGGAAAGGGTACCATGCATGGATGACTGCAGCAAGGCTCCACTCACCTAAGTAGGGCTGCTCCTGATAGATCAGTCAAAGCTGACAAAAAGTGCTCCTGGAAACTGAGTCCATCTGGGCCACAAGTGACAACTTGGGATCCAGGAGTACTCCAAGGCTGCAAACCTTATCATTTAGGGGGAATGCAACCCTGTCCAGAACAGGTTGGAAATGGAACAGTTGAACAGATGGACTCCGGCTGACAATACAAATGTTATGTTTATGGAAGTAGATGTCACTAAAGATAAGATTGTGGAATCTCTCTGATTTCAGGTATGATTCAAACCTAGAGGAGGCTAGGACGGTTGGAATGAAAAAGACCATTGCCAAAAATATTACTATGGGCATCTCCAAATTTGTGGTGCTTTCTGGCTATGCACTTGGTTTTTGGTATGGAACAAAACTCTCAGTGGATGAGAAGAATAACTATAGCATCGGAGTAATTTTAATTGTAAGTCTGGTTGTTCAGCTAAATGTGTGGTTTAAAGATATGATCTCTGAAGTTCACATATAGATCGAGGTTTCATTAACAATTTGGGAAGCCGAGGGCACAATCCACAAAAACTGAAAGCAGGATCTGCACCAACAGATCTCTTTTCTTTAGCAAATACCAGCTAAGATATCAACAACATATATTGGGGTTCTTTACCCAAATGTTCATTAATTTATGTTTTCCTGCCTTAAACTTCAGCTGCCATTATCCTAATTTCTTTTTCTAGAGTCTCTTTGCTTTGGGAACATTAAATAGATCACCATAAAATATTAAAATATTATTTTCTCTGTAGGAGCTACAAATTCCTGCTGAACAAAATAGAGGACAATGTTTTTCTCTTTTATTGTTTTCATAAACAGTGCACTTATAAAATGGAGGAGCACTATCTATGCATGTTTATTTGGGGGCAAGTTCCATTTGTGGACTGCACCGAACTCCCAGCTATATGTAGCCTGAACTGCTGTTTTAATTGGTATGGTACTGTATTAACTGAAGATAAAGAAATGAGAGACAGTGTGTATTACTACTCTTCTTTCTGTCTCCTCCAATGTAGGTATTGGTTGATGTGTTCCTTGGTTCATTGATGTTTGCACAAATTTTCCCAAATGTTGAGAATGTGTCCAATGCTCGTGGAGCAGCCTATGAAGTCTTTAAAGTAATAAAAAAGGTGTGTATTGACCAAGATACACAATGTGAGTGCTGTTTTCCTTCTCTGTCTTTCTGTAATTTTCTGTATGTTCCATTAGTGCATAGAACAGAATAGTGAATATACACGAGACTTTTCAAAGTGAACCATGGCAGCATCCGAGATAGTACTGCTCTAAAAAGCCTTGCTCTAAAAAGCCACAGAAATGGCTGGGAAGCATGGGAAATACCCTGGAAATGATCACGGGCATGCAATAAATGTCTCATGGAGCAAGAATTGTGCCTGTTTCTGTCACTTAAGTGATCTACAGTGAGGTGTAAAGAGGGGACCACAACAAATATCCATTAAGAAAATTGGACTTCTTGAAAGTTATTCTTACATATCCAAGTGGTAGGATTTCAGCCTGATGGTGGATTCCAGACTTTTTGATCCAAAATGGAACTCTGCTTACCAGAAATGCAACCCTCTCAAAAGACACAAGAGAGTGTTTCAAAGGGTGCAGTTCTAATATCATTTACCATTAGACTGAAGGAAAAACAGGCCTGCATTAAACATGTAGAAGAGTAATTTCTTTCAAATTGTCTTTCTAGCCCTGTCAGTTAGATAGCAGTTCTGGTGAAGGGTTCAAGCCAGACAAGCTCCGAGGAGAGATTGAATTCAAAAACATCAGTTTCAGCTACCCTTCCAGACCTGATGCTCAAGTAAGATGCATACCCCCCTCCTCTCTCTGTGTAGATAAAACCATTTGTAAAAGAGATATTCTTATTGCCCTTTGCTGACTGTTTGAAGAAGTGCTGATAACATGTAAGAAATTGGGCTGGATCCAGATATAGGCACACAAAACTGAGCTGGTGGACACAAACTCCCCCACCTCCACTTTCCCTCAGCAAGCCTTCCAACCCCAGGAAAATGTTGCGCAAATGTTGAGGATCTTGCTGAACGAAGTGAGCTGTGGTACGGGAGGAGAGATATCAGGTGGAGCAGTCCTTCTGACCCCAGCTCTTCTGTTTCAATCTAACCCATGAACTGAAACAAAAGAAGCATTTGCATTTGGAACACAGGATGTCATTCACTCACCAAATCTATGAAGTGCACCTCTGTGGTCTTTACTTTGCAATTCATTAGTACACTGGTCCATCCTAAAGGTAGAAAGATGGTAAAAGTTTTGCATATTTTTAAAAGATTTTTTTTAAAATAATGCCAGGTTCTCAAAGGCCTAAATTTAAAAATCCAGCCTGGAAAAACAATTGCTGTTGTGGGTTCCAGCGGCTGCGGGAAAAGCACCACCATTCAGCTACTGCAGAGATTCTATGATCCAGTGGAAGGACAGGTATGTTTTGATGGATTCATACTGTGCATTTTCCTGTAGAAAGAGGCAACCCACTGGACAGTTGATGGAAAATGTACATGACATTGATTACAGCTCATTCCATTTTTAAACTAATCTAATCTGAGTTCTTCCATTAATTATAAGGGCTGGATCCAAACCAAGATAGTGCTCTTAAGTAAAATCGAGAACAGTGAAAATCGCTTACTGAAGTGGGAGGTGAACACATCTAACTTAGTGTATAGTCCTGCCAGGATGCCTATAAGCAGCTGACCTCAAAGGCACATGGGCATTCAGTACAGAGCAGAAAGAATGGCGAGGATCATCTTCACATCTTTGCTCCCCCTGCTTTGCTGCTCCGTATTTTCTGCTCTGGTGTTTTGGAGGGGAAAGCTGAACTTAATTTTAGGAGCTGTTCTGACTCTGTACTATTGGCTTCATTTTATTTAGTACATAAATTATTTCAGCAGAATAAAAATGGTCAAAGGTGAAAGAGCTCCTTGGGTTAACAACATAGATGAGTAACATGTTTTTGTCAACAGAAGATGTAGTGAAGGTTTGTGACTCTTGTGTTTGTGGGGCTTCTTATCCACTGCAGCTTTTATTTTGAGCTTTCTAGGAGCTTTCCTTGGGAATCATGGAGAATTTCTATAAAACACACAGCAAAGGCATTAAATCTAGCTGCAGGTACTGGTTAAGTTTACTTGCTGTGTGAAACCTGTAGGCCCTCAGTAAAGGTATGAAATCACCAGCTACCTGGCCCTGTGAATTCCTTCCCTCATCCTTGAGGTAAAGATGTTTACATACCCTTCTGCTGAATTTAACTGGGAAAGCTGGGTCTCCCAGCCTCACTTCCCTTGTCTTCAAGAAGCTGAGCTAACTTGGATAAACTGACAGCATTTGAAACAGGTAGAGAGGAACTGTACCAAATTCACACCAAAGGGGATTATTTTTGGCTTCCTGCTTTTCTTTTATTTATTAATAATGTACATCCATATTCCATTCTTGTATATATTTCATAATTGGTATACCATCTTTGACACAAGTAGCTTTATATTCTTAAATCTAAAGTTAAGTGCCTTGGCTAGCCCAGTCTCCTGAAGCTGAGAGAGATACATGGACTTTTCCTACAGCATGGAGCATGCCTGTTCCTGCTCACATCATGCATAGCCTCCTGCTAAGAAGCAAGCTGGACACATGACCCAAAGTGTTCTCTGGGTCACCACCTTAGCCTACAGCTCTGCTCTCCATTGCTCTACTCAACACTTACTGTAACAAATTGCCTAGTCCAACAAAACCTGCATTTTCATGACAATGTATACAATTGCAATGAGAATTTCTACTGAAAAAAGGACTTGGACATGTGAGGTGAAGTGGGGCTAATTTATGGGGTTGTTTATAGGATCTGATCCAAAATAATTTAGGTGCACTCAGTTTTCACTGAGATTAATAGAATTAAAATGATTAACTTTTCACACTGATGACAATGGGACCTAAGTGCAAGTTAGTTTCAGATCTAATTTGTAGCTTTCTATCTTTTTCCTTTAAAATGTTTAGGTGATGATATCACAGAAGTTTAAGAAAACTTATTAAATAACATGCAGGTCCAATCTTTCACTTTGTCCCTGTTGAACTTTCTAAAATGTTCTGATTAGGGTTTAAAGTATCCACCTTAAAATCTGCTTGTATGGCTCTTACAAACTCCACTGATCTTTCTCCCAGGTTACCATTGATGGACATGATATCCGGACACTTAATATCAAGTGGCTGAGAGAAAACATTGGCATTGTTAGCCAGGAACCGGTTTTGTTTGGGACCACGATAGCAGGCAACATTCGGTATGGCCGGGAGGATATTACTGATGCTGAAATTGAGCAGGCAGCTAAAGAAGCGAATGCTTATGACTTCATTTCAAAGCTCCCTGATGTGAGTAACTGAATTTTCAGGGTCTCTGTCATGACCCTGAGAACTCTGTTGAGGATATGCAAGGCTTTCAGTGTGTCAGCCTTGAACTGTTTTCCTAATACTTTTAAGCAGTTTTTACAGTTTCAAAGGTAGGATTTTTTTTCAGTGACCTATCATCTTTTCAGTTTGTTATGAATAGGGATGATATTTTTTTCTTTATGGTACATGGTAACAGGGTCAGAGAATACTCTGAATAATATTATACACTTTCCACCATCTAGGAGCTGGAAAAATCCATTGATAAGCCTATGCTAAACAGATCTAATTCTGGTAGCAACCAAAACACCCACAGGAAGTTTTCTGAGATCGACAGTATGAAGGAGTCTAGTAGTTTACAGAGCACCACCAGTGGGAATGAAGCAAGCAATGAAGGATCTGTTGCTAAGTTTCGAAGGGTAGTATAGCTTGAAGGCCACTTCCAGAGGACTCTGTATTGTTTCCATTCCACTAGAGGCAAAATGGAGGTTCTCCTGGGTTCAGATGACCAGAGAAGCTGAAGTGGACTGTTGAAACCTTAGCATAGACCATAGATAACCTCCATGGATTCAGAAAACTAATCCTAGTCATGGATGTGCCTGGTTTGCAGCTGCTCATCAAAATTCTTCTGTGCTCATCTCTCTTCAAGGCAGAGAGCCAAGCCTGGAAGAAGTCTGCAAGAGTTTGTGGACCTCCAGTTGCACAACTGGGAATCTTCCCCAGTTGACATTCCCAGCAACCAACCTCCCTTTCTACTCGCTGCTGGTGGCAGTGGGACATGGGGAAAGTGAGTACAGTGAGTGTAGCACTCAATTTCTGGCAAGCACTCCATGAACCATAGGTGCAATATAAATTGGACCCAAGTCTGCGAAGCCAAAACAATGGAATCTGGTGGATTTTCCACCCAAAACAGCTTCCTCACACATGCCTAATCCTACCACACAGGAACTTTGGAAAGGGGTTCAGCCAGCACAACAGACTCATGATGGTCAGGTTTTACCAAGCCCTCTCATATTGTGTGAACCTGTTCTGTGAGAAAGAATGACCCTGAGACCTAGTCCACATGAGCAAACAGCCTAGGATGAGATGCAGTTCAGTTTAAGATCCAAGCTGCAGCTTGTCATGGTGACCAAAGCTAGGAAGTAGTTCTTTTGATAAGGTTAACTAACCCTCTCATATCCCTAGAACTGTATGTGGGTTATGTGAGGATCTTTCAGTGCTCATAGAAGCCCCACTGCCCATGTCATGAATGGCATGACAAGCCATGGCTTGAATATTCAAAGCATGTGCCAGAGCCCATCATGGCTTACATAAGCCATGTTGGGCTGTTTGATCTTGCAAATCAGCTCAGGGACAGTTCAAATGTCTTTCAGTATTAGAGACAAAAATCTCTTGCAATAGTTCCATGCCAAGGACATCATTCTGTCTCCATAATCTTTTGCAATCTGAATATCAAAATGAACTTGGTATATATAACTTGCACATTAGACAGATAACTGGTATAGCATATAAGTGTTCTGGTTGTTTTTTGTTGTTGTTAGTTGCGAAGTCATGTCCGACCCATCGCGACCTCATGGACAAACTTCCTGTCCTCCACCATCTCCCTGAATCCACCCAAGCTCACACCAACTGCTTCAGTGACTCCATCTAGCCACCTCATCCTCTGCCGTCCCCTTCTTCTTTTGCCATCTATTGTGCCCAGCATTAGACTCTTCTCCAGGGACTCCTTCCTTCTCATTAGGTGGCCAAAGTATTTGAGTTTCATCTTCAGTATCTGGCCTTCTAAAGAGCAGTCAGGGTTGATCTCCTCTAAAACTGACTGGTTTGATCTCTTTGCAGACCAAGGGATTCTCAGGAGTCTTCTCCAGCTCCACAAATCAAAGGCCTCAGTTCTTTGGCACTCAGCCTTCCTCATGGTCCAGCTTTCACAGCCATACATTGCAACTGGGAAAACCATAGCCTTGACTATACGCACTTTTGTTGGCAGGGTGATGTCTCTGCTTGGAGTGATCTTGGTGATCTTGGAGTCCAAGAAAATAGAATCTGTCTCTACCTCCATTTTTCCCCATCTATTTGCCAGGAAGTGTCAGGACTGGATGCCATTATCTTAGTTTTCTTAATGTTGAGTTTCAAGCCAATTTTTGTACTCTCCAAACATGAGAATAGCCCAATTTAAATATTTGTTCATCTAGGCTTTTACCAGCACATTGTTATAAAATGGAGAATCACAAGCACATTCATTCTTGGTGCATCAGAAATTTTCTTAAATCAGAGTTTCTTTATCACTCACATTTTCTAGATATCCATTCATCCTGATTTGGAGTCTTGAGGTAATCAGAACTGAGGTGGCTATCTAAAATGTATGGCTCTATGTGCCATTGTTTTGCTGTTGTTAGTCGCAAAGTCGTGTCCAACCCATGGACAATATTCCTCCAGGCCTTCCTGTATTCCACCATCCCCCGGAGTCCACTTAAGCTAACACCAACTGCTTCAGTGACTCCATCTAGCCACCTCATTCTCTGCCGTCCCCTTCTCCTTTTGCCATCTAATGTTCCCAGCATTAGGCTCTTCTCCAGGGAGTCCTTCCTTCTCATTAGGTGGCCAAAGTATTTGAGTTTCATCTTCAGGATCTGGCCTTCTAAAGAGCAGTCAGGGTTGATCTCCTCTAGGACTGACCAGTTTGATTGCCTTGTGGTCCAAGGGACTTGCAGGAGTCTCCTCCAGCACACAATTCAAAGGCTTCAATCCTTCAGTGCTCAGCCTTTCTTATGGTCCAGTTTTCACAGCCATACATTGCAACTGGGAAAACCATAGCCTTGACTATACGCACTTTTGTTGGCAGGGTGATGTCTCTGCTTTTTAGTATGCTATCCGGGTTTGCCATAGCTTTTCTCCCCAGGAGCAAGCGTCTTTTAATTTCTTGGTTGCAGTCCCCATCTGCGGTGATCTTGGAGTCCAGGAAAATAAAATCTGTCACTACCTCCATTTGTTTATTATTTATTTATTTATTTAAAATATTTCTATGTTGCCCCCATTGCAACAAAGCCTTGGGGCGGCTCACAAAAACTACATAAAACATACATAAATAATAATAATATAGCAATTAAAAGAAGAAAACAACAACAACAACAACAACAACATTAAAAAACCCCCGGTGCATTTTCGGCTAATTTTTTTAAAAAATCCTAATTAATACAATAATTTAGCAATTAAAATAAGTTTTAAATAAAAAGGTTTCAGCCTGGTGCCGAAAAACAAATAACGTTCCCCATCTATTTGCCAGGAACTGAGAGGACCGGATACCATGATCTTAGTTTTCTTAATGTTGAGTTTCAAGCCAACTTTTGCATTCTCTTCCTTCACCTGCATCAAGAGGCTCTTTAGTTCCTCTTCACTTTCTGCCATGAGAGTGGTATCATCTGCATATCTGAGGTTGTTGATATTTCTCCCAGCAACCTTAATTCCAACTGGTGATTCATCTAGCCCCACCTTTCTCATGAAGTTAAATAGGCAGGGCGACAGTATACAGCCTAGCTGAACTCCTTCCTCAATTTTGAACCAATCAGTGGTTCCGTGTCCAGTTCTCACCGTGTCCAGTGGTTCCATGTCCAGTCCAGTGCCATTGTTTAATTAGTGTTAATTCCTGAATTGTTCTCATTCAGCCAATTGTTTACATCATACTCATTGACTTCCTTATGTCAACAGAAAACTTATTTTTAGCAAATGTAACCTTTAATCTCTCAGGAAATATTAGCATTCAATATAAATAGCCAGCTAATTTAATTGCTTAAACTGAATTCATATATATGAATGAATATGGTTTATTCTGTGCCAGGCGAGCACTCTCAAGTTTCTTCCATTTGGATTTTTTCCTGCTATTGTTGGCTAAGATGTCCTTATGTGCCGGATAAAATTATTACTGACACTATCAGTCTGATATTTGATGCTGAGAGTAACAAGTCCCTCCTATATTCGGTGAGGTATGGTATCTTTCAGGCAGAAACCAAAAACTCTGCTCGCTCACTTGCACTCTGCCCACCTTTCCTTGCTTGTCAAAGTTCGGTGTGATTTCCTCTGATTTTCATGGTCTGATTCTCCCAGAGGTTTAACACCATGGTTGGAGAAAGGGGAGCCCAGCTGAGTGGAGGGCAGAAACAGCGCATTGCTATTGCCCGTGCCCTGGCCAGAAACCCCAAGATCCTGCTGTTGGACGAGGCTACCTCTGCTCTGGATACTCAGAGCGAATCCATAGTGCAAGCAGCACTTGATAAGGTAAACCCACCACTATGATTGCAAGCTCTCAAGGATGAGTTTCAGCAAGGCATGCAGAATGAGTGCAAAGGACTGGAAATCAGGCTGGGAATAAATGTGTGTTAAACATTCATGATGTACAAGAGTAAATTAGTATTCATGTGGGTTGGGAGTAAACTGAGAAGTGGCCCATTTAATGATACTGGGATCACATGACCCAATAACCTAACATGGATGACAAGCCACAGTGGGCTGTCTTATCATGTGAACTTCAACTACTTCCCACAGAGTGGCTTGTTTGGGGGTTGCTATACTCAGACTGTGCTGCCATGTCATCCAAACTTGCGTGACTGTACAGTGAATGAGCCATTTTGCAAGAGGGCTGATCCCTACTGAGGATGCCAGGTTCACCAAGACCAGCACAAAGGTCATCTGCTCCACTAATGCTCAGGCAGTGTAGTCAAGTGCCCATCACTGGATTGATTGCAAGCCCACTTTCTCTTGCCAAAGCGTCCCTTCCCTGCTTGCAGGTTTCTTGGTCTTGTTTTGTGGAGATTGCCTTTTGCAGTCTCTGTACGGAGAGCCAGTGCTGGCCCTCCAGAGTGCCCAAGCAATGCACTGTATTGCTCCTTTCTAGAGATTCTACCAGGCTTTAGCAACTCAAAGAGCAAAGACAATTTAACCAACATGTAGGAAGCCACTGGAGACAGACCTTGACAAACATACCTTTGAACATACCTTGGTAAACTGAGGTGACAGGGGCAACAGAAACAGCCTCCTCCTCCTCATGTTCTTGTTATTATATTAATATTCCACCTTTTTTACTTCCAATGAACTCAAAGTGGCTTACATCATTCTCTTCTTGCAGTTCTCAAACTTATCCCCACAACAACAGCCCTGTAGATAGGTTGGGCTGACAGTCTGTAACTGGCCCAAAGTCACACAGTGAGCTCAGAGCTGAGCAGGCACTCAGCACCTGAGTCCCATTCCCACACTCTTAACCACTACACCACACTGACTCACACTGGCCCTGTATTACAATTAATCTGACCAAGATCTTCCATGTCAGTCCCAGCCAGGGGACACAGTGAAAGTGCAACCTGTAGCAAATCTGGTAGAGCCTACTCAAGGCAATAGTAATTCAACCCTAAGACACAGATAGACATTGGATGAATACCAAGCCATAATGTGAGACAATTAAGGCAAATGACAAAAGAATTTAAATGAAGGACCAGAATGCAAACAGTGGAAGATCCTGTGGAATAAGAAGACAGAATCACTGCAGCTTGATAGGGCTCTATCTGGAAATCCTTGTCCAAATAAAACCTTGAAGGTTGTTTGTAAAGCTTACAAGGTTGTTTGAATGTATGGTTGCAGCGCATCATTTCTGAATCCTCCAGATCCCAATCCTGCTTTCTCCAAATGGCCATGTCCCTTTCTTCTGACAGTTGGTCAGCTGGTGTTTGCCCAGGCTTTGCATATTTCCCAAACCTTGATCTTTTATTTTAGCATGCTAAAATGTTGAGAAGTTTCCACTTTATGCATAGCTCCTAGCAGTAAAAGTATTACGGTAAACTATTCTGGCATTTTTGGTATTTTGGCCCTGCCCCATCTTGCCTTCAGCCCCCTTTACCCCTGCAATGTACCCCTGAGAGCACCTCCAACATTGAATTTTTGGGGAAAGGGGTTCAATATAATCTGTTCTTACTGGTTTGAAATGGTTCATAGCTTCCCATTCCTATCTTTTAAGGCCAGGACCGGTCGTACCACCATTGTGATTGCTCACAGACTCTCCACAATCAGGACAGCAGATGTTATTGTGGGCTTTGCGAAGGGTGTTCTTGCTGAGCAGGGGACACATGAAGAACTCATGGCACAGAAGGGCATTTACCATGACCTTGTAATGCAACAGGTAACCAGAGACACTGGCTCGTTCTGCACATAAGGCTAAAGCTGGTTTAACAGTACAAGTACAAGTCAGAGCAAGCCTCCACCCAACACCCCCACTTCCCTCTCTTCCTCCAGCCCAGCTGTGAGGAGACTGGAAGCTTCTGCTTCTTTTTTAGATGGATGCAGTTCAGGGTTCTGTCCAAACTATAACTAGTGAAAACAAGCCATCTCCAGAAATTATGGATTGCAGTTGGCTGGTTTCCCTTAACCACACTTTGTCTAGGTTCAGAAGTCACAGTTTAGTTTAGAATGGATGTCAACATTTCCAAACTCCTCCTTGCAAATATACCAGATGGTGCGCAGGAGAGCCCAAAATTGCTGCAGCTTGTCCCCAGTGATAAGTCATGTTTAGGGTTGCATTTGAAAAAGGCCAATGAAACATCCTATCAGAACTTTATTTATTAATCCTTGATGTACTGCGTTTTCTCCAAATCCCAGTATAATATGGCGTTTCGGCTATAGCTGGTACCTGAGAGACTGCATTAGCCTAGCCCATCTTGGCAGGAAGGTCCAGAACCTGGGAAGTGTACTATTTGAGAATGTACCACATGTGGACTTAATATTCATGGTAATGAAAGAGACGGATTTTATTAGTAATGTATTTTCTTCTACTAAATCCTATTTTATCATTAGTGTTACAGTGGAGACGATCTAGATGACAATTCAAATTCAGATTTTGAGGAGGAGGAGGTTGAAAACTCTGAGAAAGACGACCAAGACAATCCGGAGACAAATGACTTGGAAAATCCTGTTGCTGGCACAGAACTAGTTAATAGGAGAAGGACCAACACATACAGCATCCGTCATGTTACTATGAAACATTGCTCTGAAAGGAAGAAGAGGAAGGACTGGACAAAGAAAGAGAAGAAGGATAAAGTGGTTGGTTCTAAACGTAATCCATGCATACCTTGTGGTTACAATATTGCATTTGTAATTGAGCTTCGGCTAGTGGGCAGTCTAGAAATAAAATAAATATTTAACAAAGATTTTTGTTAAAATTGCCAGATATGTTACCTTTCATATACAACTTGTGACATCCAATCATTGTTCAGGGCCAGTTTTGATGAACTTCCAAGTTAATATATTCTGTCTTGGCAGATTGATCATTTGATTGTCACTGAAATACAAAGTCTGCTCCACTTACCCTAGGCCAGATTCTCCATAGTTCATTGTTAAGGTCTGTAGTAGCTATTGCAAGGAAAGGGGAAAACTTGCTGAAAGAAAAATGCAAAGAAAAAGGAAACGGCAACAGTAAGAAGCACTGTTTTGCTGAGAGCTCAGTCCTGGAGGGGAAAGATGATATTTGAACGAATGTAGTGAAGATGCTGTTAGGCTGACCTGGAAGTGCCATTCTTTCCTAGAGTACCTTTTCTCCCCATGATGAAGCTCTGAACATTCCCACAAGGCCATCAAGAATAATAGTACCCAATTCCTGGAGCACTTCTCTACTTAAAATATGGAAACTTTTTGAAACTTAGGAATGCAGGAAATGGATAGATGAACCCATGAATGTTCATACATTTAAAAATATCAGCAGATGTGCCAGAGAGGGGCAAAGCCAAACAGCTGCCATTTGGCATTTATATATGAATGGAAACAGGGCTTCTGGAAACAGGAGGCATTTTGCAGTAGTGGAAAGACACCACTGGATACAATCCATTGTGAACATGCTTGCTCTCTCTCACTTTCTCTGCCAAAGTAATGAATGAAAAGTGCAGCAATTGGTGAGACTTCAGTTTTGTGTGTGTGTGTGTGTGTGTGTGTGTGTGTGTGTGTGTGTGTTTTAAGGCTGAGTAGTGTAAGCAGATAGGTAAACATGCAATTCTTCCAGTTATAGATAGGAAAATGGTAGAAAGCATAAAGTTAAGACTGGAAAAAGGAAACAGGTAATAGGTATTCCTGGGCATCTGAAGTTGAATTTGCTGAGATAGGGTCATATTTCTAACAGTATCAGCCAATGTAGCCAATATAAGATGATGATTACATTACATTAATATCCTGTCTTTTTTATTCTTGTGAGGAACCCAAGGTGGTTTACATAGTCTTCCTCCACCCCATTTTATCCCTACAAAAACAGTATTGTGAGGTAGGTTAGGCTGAGACTCAGGGCCTGGCCTTAGTGAACCTAGTGAACTTCATGGCTGAGGGACTTTGGGCCAGTCACTAACATAGGCCCACAAAAATGTGGCCATTACTTCATCTAATATTTTACTCATATGCTCAATTTCTTCTTCACATAATTTCACAGATCAAGATAAACAGATGTCTATTTCTTTAGAAAAAGATACAGCTATAAAAATACTGTTTGATGTGCAAAATGAGGGCAATGAGTTTTGGGCAGGTTTTGATAAACTACTTTACAGGCAAACTTAGTTTGAAAAAGTTCCATACAACATTTAGTTCAACAGAATGATCTAAAAATTCGTTAAAGCATTTGTGCATTTTATGATGGTTGACCCAATTTGCTTTTGCAATGCTTTATGCAGAGAGATTTTGACATGTTAGCCTTTTGTTCCATTTCTTCTTTATTTTTGACTGAACTTTTAAAGCTTTTGAGTCACAAACATCAGTTGATGTATGGTAACTCCGTAAGTTTCTCCTTAGTCAGTACCTTTGGAGTTCATGTAAATGTCTTGGCAGTATTATGCCTGGTTTATTGCCCAGCAATTACATTGCCTCTGCAGTATTCCCACTCCCATGACAACTGGATTTTTTCCTCTTACAGGAAGAGAAACTCCCTGAGGTGCCTTATTCCAGAATTCTGGCTCTGAATAAGCCTGAATTCTGCTATATTGTGGTTGGAGTCATTGCTGCTGCCATTGGAGGCTGTGTTAGTTCTGCATTTGCCTTTCTTGTTGGTAAAATCATTGGGGTAGGTTCATGCAAAATCTTTCTTTTCCACTATCCTGCCAAGCCTTTTTCTGTCCTTCTTAGTGTATTAGGGCTTCTCTATGTGAATCGGGCACTTTCCCAAGGTTTATGTAGGCTGTAGTATAGAGTGGAAGGCTTTGGTATAGAGTTGAATTGTTAAAATATACTAGGCTTCTGTAGCAAATAATGGCCCCATCTAGGAAAAAATCCAAGTGCCATTAAAATCCATTCAGTCCTCAGGTCACTGTATTATCAGAGGTGGCTATTTGTCCTTTCAATTTTGTAATATTTTATCTGTCAAAACAGCATAGAAAACCATTTATGTTAACACATACAAATATTTTAAACATATAAATTGATTTCCAAGTAGCTTTTCTCTAATTTACTATTTTTCAAACCCTGTAATAAGTTGCACATTGAATTTCTAGAAAGCCACTGGACTACATAAAGCTTCTGTTTTATGAAGCATAGGGAATTTGTGTAGACATTCTCACATAGCTTTTGATGTGGTGCTAGGAATACCAAGTAGTAACCAGCAATGTAGAAGCAATGTGGGTGGAAGAGACCATGCTCTCAGTGTGGTGCAGGGACATCTGGAGAATCAGGCAACCTCTGTGAGGGAGGTGAGAAAACAGTAGCATCAAAAGTGACTTACAGGTGGAAAGTTAGTGTGTGGCTCAGCTGAAATAAATAAAATGACTGTAAACAAGACATTATTTTAAGTACCTGTGAATCTGTGCTTTGCAACCTAGGTTTTTGAAGAACAAGATGTTGTAAAGAAAAGCCAAAATGCAACGATGTTTTCTCTATTTTTTCTTCTGCTGGGAGCAATCAGCTTAATAACATATATAGTCCAGGTAAGCAGTAGGATCACACCTACTTCAGCCTTCCCCTACCTTGCACTCTCCAGATGTTTCAGAGTATAACTCTATCATCCCCAGTCAGTAAGGTGAGTGGCTGTGGATAATGGGAGTTATCCAACACATCTGGAGGGTATCTGGTTCGGAAAAGCTGGCTACTTAATAGGGTTTGTCATGAAGGGGCATCTGAAAGAAGTGGAATTATAAAATTGGAGTACACCTTCCCTCAGGGGTAATATGTCAGTTTCTAAATTTCATCCCCCCAAAATGATGTAACTATGTTAATGGAGCACACCGAGGCTTTATTAATCCTTGTAACATCACATGATTAGTCAGGTTAATGATTGCAGGATCAGACTTATGGGCCACAGTATGTTCTGCAGGCAGAGATGGAAAGCTCCCAGAACAGTGCTGCAGGATCAGGACTGGTGCATAGCTAGCAGGGTAAGGAACCACAAGAAAGAGGCTGATACGGTGATACAGTAAGTATCAGCAGAATCTGGATGAGGGTAAGTTGCTGCAGGATTCGGGACATTTTCCCTGGAGCAACAAGATAAATATCTGCAGGATCAGGGAGAAGGCCTATGTAGTAGTTGTAGTGTAGCTGTACTAGAATGTTCTGGTACTGAGTAACTATGGAACCAAGCTAATCTTTTCTTCTACCCTTGCCTTTCTGCTTTCCATACTGACGCTGAATTGACTGGAAAATCTCACCTATCATCTTTGCTTTCTGCCTGCCTCTTCTTCCAACCCTTCTTAAGCTTCTTAATTCCTAGACTGAACTGGAGTTGCATGTTGTCCAAATAACATCTCTCCCTGCCTCCTGCCATGGGGTGGCTTCTTTGTGGTTGGTTGTAGGGTTTGTAGCCACCGCTATGCCAACTCAGGTGACACAACAAGCCCCCCAAAGCCACTTGGCTAGAGTGACGGGCAGGTATGGCCACATTCTAGGGGGAGTGTTTCTGACAGGCACACTAACATACCTGAGCAGCATGTGTGGCTTTCAGAGGTTTCCCGCAGCTGCTGCAGCCACCAGCCAGGTCTGGCAGTCATTGTAGTTCAAGGTGAGCTGTGCTCTCATCAGCCTCTAAAGAGATGTTATATAATCTGAAATGTTTATATAAAGGACAAGCTTGACTTTCCCATAGGACTTTGCAGTGGGTATATCTATTCTAAATAATTTAGAGCCTTTCAACTGTATGCCCCATACTTTAAATATGTGATGTGAGAGGAGGAGATGTGTGTCATCTCCTTCCCCAACAAAGTGATTAAAGAACATTTGGAACTTAGCTTGCCCGAACTCTCCTGCTCACAAATTATGACAATTTGGTGGCATACAACATCTTTGGTGTTCCCCTACACACACATGTCTTTCTGGAGGTTGTGTAGCATAGGATTTTCTTCTGTTTCTCTCTGGCCATTGCATAATTCATAGTTTTCAATTGATGCCTCCTTGATGCCTGAGCAAGAGACAAGCCCATAAGAAACTGCACTTGTAAATAATGTAACTGGTGTGCTTACAGAATCTAACAAGCCATGTTTTGCTGCTGTTACTTTGCACTGCCATCATTTGGGTTTGTTAAGTCTTCCCCAAGGTGAAGAAAGCTTCCCTCCAAATCCATCAGAGCCATTGCTGGATCTTTTCAAGGCTCAGTTAGAGATTTTGGCTTTGGTAATGCAGCTATGCTGTCTTCTGTCCAAATAGCATTGTTTGGGTTCATTTCTCTAAACCACTTATGAGCTGACAGAACAAGGGAGGGTGTCAAGGATGGATGGATCCACTTTCTAATCCTCATGTCTGTTTCACCAGGGATTTTCTAATTACTGACTTTGTGAAGAGGTATTTAAAAGTGAATTATAATAAAAGCAATGTCTACTCTTCTGTTTCTCTCTGTTACTTTTCCTGACTGCAGCAAGCAAGTAGAAAGTGAAAGATTCTGTGCTGGATTGAATTTGGTTTTGTTTGTACATTGATTTCTTTCTTCTTTCACTCAGTCCTTCTATTGGACTTCTCCTTCAGTGAAAAATATTTCTTTCTTTATTGTACTTTCTTAGTTCTTCTGAAAATATGTATTATTGAATGGATTAAAAATAACAAATAATTAAGTAAGCTAGTAATCCATTTCAAAAAAGGGGACTAAAATTTAAAACAAAGTCTGATGTAGGAACCAGAAACAAACCTGACTTAAAGAATTCACTGGGCTCAAGGAACCACAGAGAAATTAAGACATTAGAGTCAAAACCAGATAGATGAGGAATAAAGCCAGCACCTTATAAACTTCCTGAGATTGAAACAGAAGCACGACCATTAAATACAGAGGTGATGTCTGGCAGCAACCAGCAAAATAATAACTGAGAGATAAGACTAAGGAAGTAGAGCTGTATTCATTTAAGTATCCAGATTTTATATGTATGTATTTATATGTGTATTTATTTATGATGTTGGAAGCCATCCCAAGGCTTATGCGAATGGGATGGCATACAAAAATTCCAAATAAATAAAATAATAAAAAGTGTAGCATACAAATGCCTGTAGGGAAGTAACTGTATCCTTCAGAAATTACAAGTGTACCTAAAACTTGGATAGTGCCATAATTTGGGGAGTATGGGTGAAAAGGCAATGATCACCTTGTCTTGAAAGCTGATCTTCTTTCCAAACTCTACAAGCAATACTGGAATGTGGACCAGTAATGGTGTCCTTTCAGCACAAGGGGTCCTTTCAGCCCTTGAGGTCCTTTCAGCACAAGGGTCAAATTTAGTTTTGGAATAGCCCTTAGGGGGCACATTCCAGAGACAGACAGGGCAGAAGACAAAAGGAATAAGCCCTTTAGCTTTACCAAAATACCCTTTTAACTTAAGGCTCTCAGTGCCAATAACTAAGCCGTCGTAGAGGAATTTCAACTTTGCAATGGTAAAAGCCGTTCCAAGGGTGAGGGTCACCAAATGATCTGTGCCTGGGGAAAGGAGGTGGGGCTAAGGAAGGGGGCTCCCATCTGGGGAACTTAAGGATGATTGGATTTGTGCCTCTGGCCTAAGGTTCAGCACCCCCGAAATAGATCATAATGGTCTGTGCTATTCTTGTGTAACTAACCCTAACCCTAACTAATTGTCAGCCTTATGGAATCCTTCTCCAGTCTAAACTATGGAGGGCTATGTGAGTTGCCTTGGGCTCCTCACTATAGAAAAAAAGGTGGCATAGAAATGTAATAAACATACGGAATTGTACCAGAGCATGACGCATTATTTATAAGGATTTTGTATCACCTACTTCCTACAAGATATTATTATTTAAAATGTTATCACATTTTCCTGTAAGATAATATTAATGTATCTATCTTTATTTATTTCAGGGTTTCACATTTGCAAAGTCTGGGGATACACTGACTATGCGATTGAGATCACTTTCATTCAAAGCATTGCTTCAACAGGTAACAAGATGCAGCTGGTTTGAGCAGTATTTTTGGTGGAAGGGTGGAACATATAAAAGGGGGAACAAAAGTATACTTTTATGATGGATCTGAACTTTGGTCCATTGGCTTCGGCATTTGCCCCATACTACAACAGATCAAACTAGGGGAGGTTATGCAACAGCACACATGGTAAACAGTAACTTCTGTAATAATGTGTAAAACATTAGGCACAATTAATTTGAGACATACCAAGCTGGGCCATCAGTCTTTCAGGATCAGTGTTCTGTAGAATATAAAGATGGACCACAGCTCTCCAGGATGTTTCACAAAGGTCTCTTCCCAGCCCTACCTGAAGATGGCAAGACTTGAACCTGTGATCTTCTGTATGCAAAATCTGTGCATCCTAACTCTCTCAGCTTTTTCTGGGATTCTTAACATGAAGGACTTAATGTTGCAAGGGAGAACACTGCACGTCATGGCTTGATTTCTCCTAGGTTCCAATAGTTTCTAGTTGGAAGATGTTGGCAAGAGAGTTTGCAATCAAATTCCCAATCATTTCTTAGTTCTGCTTCCCACATGAAAATATCTTAATCATAGCGCTACAGAACAAGAGATATCATAATCTATGTTTCATTTGGCATAGTGAAAGCAAGCAGCAATCCAGCTTTGATGTTCCTCTGTGGTAGAACTAAACTTAATATGTCTTCCTCAAATATTATGGTCGTTTGTGGTAGGCAGTAAGCATTCTATCTTCTTAATAACCAGTTGGGCAAAGCATATAGGAAAAGGAGGCTTGATTTCATTGATGAGAATTAAAGCGGTGATCCTCCATCTTTAGCAAGCAGGGTGTCTTCACATTTCCAAACGAAGGAAAGTAGGTAGAATGCACTCTGCAAGGCAGGTTAAACCAATAATAGCACTTAGATCTACATCATACCTCTCCTGTCCTTCCATCTCTCTGGGGAAGTAACTGAACTGAGAAATCACTTTCAGGTAACAGTGATCCAGGTGAGGGAACAACTAAGTCCTCCTAATCTAGAGGGTCATTTAAGCATGGCTGCACTTTAAATTGATATTGACTTCATCAGGTCAGCAAGTTCACCCTCGTTGCTGAACAACCAACTAGAACAAATGTCTAATATTTTATCTATGGTAAAACCTCTCAAAAGATGGACATAAGCTTTGGCGATTAGTTTAATGAATAGCCAGCAAACTGAGTTTTGATGAGCCATTTGCAAGTGCAAAACTTACATGAACCATCTTTTTTGTTTTTAGGATATTGGATGGTTTGATGACCCTAAGAATGGCACTGGGATTCTGTTAACCAGACTTGCAACAGATGCTTCCCAAGTAAAAGGAGTATGTTCCAACTTATTGTTTGCTTGTTTCATTGCAATAACCTTTGCAGTATCTGTAACAAGAAGGTGTTGTACAATGCAGCCTAGTACATAGGAAAGTTGGAAACTACCAAAGATTTCAAATCACACAGGCAGTATCTTACTTTGAAGCTGCCATCACTGATTTGGCTTGTCATAAGCTGAGTTTTAAACCTAGTCATTTATTTGACTAGGTCATTTATAGAAGTATTTTTATGCTGCTTCTCCACCAAAAAAGCTCACTGAGAGACTTGCATATAATCAATAAAGAAGAGACTTCCATTCAGCAGATTTCACTCTAAGAAGGCACAACTCAAAAGGACAGAGAAAGGGAAGAGAGGGAACACATATTTCAGCAGGACTCTCATTTTCTTCTGCAGAGCCTGCTGAAATGGCTGCTGCTGGTAACAGTTGGAGAAGGAAGAGCATCTGCAGGGGTGGTCTTCATCAAGGCTCTCTCTCCAAGACATTGAGAAAAAGGAAAAATGGATTTGCACCATTACCTGCACTCTATTTCTAATACAAACACAAAGATCTGTAGCAGTAATTGCACAAGACACCCAGTAATCTGATGGCCCACCGTAGACAATGTCAGAAGGCTATAGGGTTGCCTCCTAAGCTGCTGAAATGGTGAACTAGTTATTCCATTTCATATTGTAACTTTGGAATGAACAGACCGCATTGCTTGTTTGTTTTAAAGGAATCCTTTAAGCCAGAAAAATGGAAACCCCAGATGTGTGTTTTGTGTTTGCTTTTTAAGGCTACTGGAAGTTGGCTGGCCTTATTGATCCTGACTACCTTCGCTGTAGGGTCGGCAGTAGTTGTTGCCCTTGCACATGGCTGGCAAGTGACGTTGCTCATCATGGCCTGTATGCCTGTCTTCGCTGGGTTGCAGGCCATTTGTGTCAAATTCCTGACTGGTTATGTAGCAAAGGATCAAAAAGCCCTTCATGAAGCTGGAAGAGTAAGTGCTTCTTACGTAAGATGCATGGCTGTGATTAGGTCAGATGTTCTTGATCTCCAGTTCCCATTGTGGCTGAAGGGCCAGGTTGATGGGAGTTGTCGTTCAGAAATGTTTGGAGGCACACAGTTCCCCATCCATGGATGGGGACACTATATCCAGCACTGCTCTTAAAACTGAATAAGGCACCAGTATTTATTATTGTAAGCTGTCCTGAGATGTTCTGTAGGGGATGGGATAGAAAGTCTTTTAATAAATAAATAAATAGATAGATAGATAAACTTCACCAGGAGCCTCTTGTGCATCGGCTATTTAGAGTGCTTTGTGCTGCCCTTCCCAGTGGATCCCAGGAAAATTTTCTGTAAAGCTGCATATGCTGAATTAAAATACAGAACACTAAAGTAAATGGATAAAAAAGCAGGTTAATAAAAAGCCATAGTGGGGCCACACAAGCTTCAAGTTGCACAGAAAACAAGATGCACTTACCCAGCCATTTTTGCATGTCTCAGGCTGCCAAATCAGATCAGGCAGTGAGCTTGGCTACCTACCAAAATAGCAGAAGGGTGCCAACGTTAGAGCCCACAGTGGAGGCAGGACTTTCTCCAAGGTACTCTGGATGTTACATTTTGGTTGGTATTGCAAGAATACTTCAGATATGAAACATTGCAGAAGTTTATCTAGGTAATTAACCCTGTGTTTACTATTCCACTTGCTCTCAGCTTCCATGAAAGAAAAAACACAGAGACAACAGGTGTATGTATGCAAGTGAGCAAAGGAAAGAGGATTGCAGAATGAGCACAGCATTGCTTTACCCTGCTTTGCACCTGCTCTCTCTCCTCTCTCCACTCTCCTCTTTCCCTCCCTTCAACAACATCTCTTTTGACCATGCAAAGCAGAATCAAGGAAACTAGCACAGTAATATCCTACTTTCTCTTATTCTGTGTTATGGTTTCTCCTCCCCCACTTACAATGAAATCAAAGGTTGGTGGGGAGATGTGCCCATGCCTGTAGGCGATTAAGGAACAGGCTGTGAGAGGTGGACTGGATGGAGTGCTATTGAAGTGGAGATGAAGCTTAGTGGAAGCCCACTTCGAAGGAGGCAAGCAGAAGCCACCCTTCACAGAACATGGAGAGGAGGAGAACCTTGTTAAGTTGGGGCATGAATGAGATGTAATAATATTATGATAAGGACCTCACAGGTGGCATGTAGCCTTTAGTAAATGAGCTTTCTTTTTTCTTGTCTTTTTGAGTCTCATATGCACCATATTTTGCTAATTTAGATTTCAACAGAAGCTATAGAAAATATAAGAACTGTAGCTGCATTGACAAGTGAAGATACCTTTTTTGAGAAATATAAGGCAAGCTTAGAAGTTCCATACAGGTAAAGTTTACACACAAATTGATTTATTTTTAGAACATGACACTCTTACACACAAACACGGGAAGGCATTTGCATAATAACTATTTACAATTCTGGAAATTTGGAATGATCCTGTGCAACACTGGGATATATCTTGTTCTGCTCCCCCACACAGGTCATATATGCTTATTGGACACCAGATAAGTGGTGAACACATATGTAGAGTCCCACAGCAACAGGCCTTACTTTATATCACATGCATAAATCAATAGAAAAAAACCTATGCACATCTGCTTAAAACTAGGGCTCATTGACACAGCTCATATGGTCAGTCCTTTCTTGCCCAGCCCTGGGGTTAAGTAGGACTTACTGGGCTCCACCAGTTATGTTGTATATATGTAGGTTTGTGCTACTTCCATGATATGTCCATTGTGTATGGATGAACCATCTTTCAAGATGGAAGGGTATAGAGAGATGAGATGGCAGGAGGGATACCACTGCCCCAAAAAGGTTTTGTGTTCATGTGGACAGGGCAATGATGCTGCTGGGCTTGACATGTATGCCTTACATGTCTCAGAACCACAGTTCCAGTATGAATCTGCCTGCATACTGAACTCATCATTTGAGGCCTTTCTCTGAGTGCTTCCCCAAAGGAGGTTTGGAGAATGACACTGAGGAAGAAGGTCTTCTCAGTTATAGCTCGCAGTTGTGAATGCTCTTCCTAGTGAGAGCTGCTTGGTGCCAGGATTTTTATCTTCTCAGTGCTCTTTTAAGACTGTTCTCTAATCCTTGGTTCTGATGCTACATGGTAGCGATTTTTATTTCAATTGTTTTATCCAGTCCCTATATTTTCATGTAACTGTTGTTTTTCTATTTTTTTATGTTAAAGCATGTTATATTTTTGTTTAGTAATTTTTGTGTTCCACTGCAAAAACATTGACTACTGGGTGGTATGCAAATGAAATCAACAAAATTAAATAACTAGAATTCAAATCCTTAGTGTATTTGTTTAGAATTAATGATAGAAGTCAAAGTTTTGAGCGATAGATACTCTGCCTGCTGTTCCTTTGCATATAATTATAAATTGTGATTCCTTTTCACTGGGATTATTTTTTTCCTAACAGAGACTCTCTGAAGAAAGCTCTACTTATCAGCACTTCTTATGCCATAGCTCAAGGTTCTAGCTTTTTTGTACATGCCATCATCTTCCGATTTGGAGCATGGGCCGTTTCCCATTGTTTCATTACCTCTGAACAACTTTTTATGTAAGTATATTTTATGAGTTCATGAAGTTGTATGCAAACTCCCTAGTTCAGAAGCAGAAGGCTGTTGAATAGCAGCTGCTGAGGAGCAAAATTTGTCCTTCCAAGTGTATCTGCCTAGTCATAGTAAGAAACAGAATGCTGGCCTAGATAGACCTTTGCTCTGATTGTATGTCTTTTGAACTCAGTATTTGCTGCCAGATCTGCAGCCCTTTAACCAACATCTGAGGAGCACATGGAAACCTGTACTTTGGCAAAAGGTGTTGTGCAATGTTCCTGTGGTTCTTCTAGTGTAGCCACATGCTCAGGTGATCCTGAAAGGGACAAAAAAGGGCATATATTTCTGGGACTTGCCCCTGTCTAACACATCATGTTCAATTCCCACTCCTAGCCAACATATCAGAATAGCAGAGACTGGGAGGTCCAATGTCAATGGAATGGTTTCTCCACTCTGGGTTTCAGGATGAACTTTAAATCTGTTCGTGGTGCTGCTCCCGGTCCCACAACATGTTCAGCACCATGGATAGTTCCTGGAAAGTTGAAACTGTGGTCTGGATTAGGTGAAGTGCCCCACTGTGACTGGAGACTCCAACCTCCACTGAGAATACATTTTCAGTTCTTGTTTACTGGATGTTGGCCTATTGCTGTAACTTGAGGGCTAAGAACAATATTTCACTTCATAACACTTGTGGAGTTCTTTGCAATTAGTGGGATTAATCCCAGGTAATCATTTGGAGTCTTATATACTTTTTTATTGATTTAAGTACTTGGGTAGCATGAAACTCTTTTTACAAATACATCTTCAGTAAAGGTTGCATGACAAATAATGGGCAGGTTAGCACAATACAACAATCCACCCTCTTCATGAAACATAGTGAAATGCTTTTTATGAAATGACCTGTGGTGTCCTGGACAGATGCTTGGGCTCACTGTGGAATCGCCCCTCTTCCACCTCCTTCCTTCCGTGATATCCAAGGGGACCCTGCAGCAGCTTTGTCTTCTGTCCTGTGCCTGCTACAACTGGAAACTTTTCACTAGCTGTGACTATTCTCCCCTGCTCTCCCCAGCCCCTAAATAATGAACAGCAATCTTGGAACAGACATCCAGTGACAGTCCCATGATGGGATTCATGCCTTCACCAAAACTCCTCTTCATGCCATACCCAGTAAGATCGTAACCATGTTTATAGGCCACCTTTGCCTCTCCTAATCTGCTGCCCTCTCCTTTTTCAACTGCTTTCACCTAAGGGCACCAGTACAATATGTTAAGTTAGAGTATATACTTTGGGTTCTAATACTACTCCCTGTTTTGTGCTTCCAGAGTTTTTGTTTTGATACTTTTTGCTAGTCTGGAGCTTTCTCGTGCTAACTCCCTTGCACCTGATTTTGGCAAATCAAAAATAGCTGCCCAAAGAATTTTTCAGCTTTTGGATCACAAGCCGCTTATTGACAGCTATAGCGAAAGGGGTGAAAAATTGGTAAGATTTTGCCAATTGTTCTTATCATGTTAGCTGATTTAATGCATTAAATTGACTTTTATTTTCACAGGTTCAGTATAAATGATTAACAATAGTGATGTTTGTTTTGATCCCTGTCAATCTAATCTGGAAAAAAATCTTACAGAAAACCTGACGAGTTATGCATCTTTAGAAAGGTTGAAAAGAATCACAACTGTCCTTGCTAGAAATTAAAATATTCTAAGCTCTTTCTTATCAAGGCTGTGAATTTTATGAGAAGAAAAAATTCCTTAAGTTGTGATTTTGGAATGATGTTTCACTTTAATATGTGAAAGCAAAACCAACATGGACAAATAGCAGATTCCAGCCAAAGTTAAACTTTTAAAAAGCTAAACTTTTACATTCTTACTGGGATAACCAACACATATCTAGTTGTTATTTTGGGGTGGCAACTTCTATTATCCCTGATGAAGGACTATACTGGCTAGATATGATGGGTGTTGGAGTTCAACTGCATATGCAGGGCTACCAATTCACCATGCCTGTATCAAGAATCCCCTTCCCTATTAACCATTGTGAAACTTATTTCTGAATAAGAATGCAGAGGATTTCTCTGCCAGTCTCCTTACTTTTAATGGAAAAGTTAAGTACATGTTTAAATGGAGTCCATCCCCGAGTCCTACATTGCTTCTTTTCAGCTGCATTGTCTCCAGTGTTTTACTATTTTAAAATGTTTGCTGTCCAGGTATACATAAAATGTAAAAAGAATAGATGGAACCAGCCATTTCTAAAAGCAGAGCAATCAGGAAAGTAAATGCAATATATATTGCCTTAGGGGGTGGACATAAACTTTAAAAATCATCTTTCTTTTAGAAAAATTTCATATTGCTCATCAGAAAAAGAATATGGGAGGTATCTTTTCAAATGGAATCAAATTCTTTGCTCTATACATGGTCAAAGTGCCATGTATACAGAAATCATTACAGACAAATTACATTACAGAAAAATCATTGTATATTTTAAATGATGCAAGGACTAGTGTCTTGTGCTCAGAATTATTTTTTGTTAAGAAAATCAAATGTGTAAATTCTTAGCAGTACATGCCTGAGTTAATTCTCTCCCCACTTACTCTCTACAGGAAAAATTTGAAGGGAACATTGAATTCAGGGATGTCCATTTTGTATATCCAGCCAGAGCAGAAGTTCAAGTTTTGCAAGGGCTCAGTATACAGGTTACCAAAGGGCAGACTCTGGCACTGGTGGGGAGCAGCGGCTGTGGCAAAAGCACCTCCATCCAGCTTCTGGAGCGGTTCTATGACCCGCGATCAGGACAAGTGGTGAGTCGGTGGTGACTCCTTCTGCATCTACGCTGGGAGTAAGCACTCCATCAGAAATGCTCCTTTTGCAATTGATTCCCAGTGCTGGCTCTAGTGAGTAGGAGTACTTTTCAATGTGAGTCACATATTTATTCCAAGTGGAATGGAGGCAGAGGAAACAGGGCAGTGATCCACATGAGCAAATGCCCAGGATGAGGGTTTTATGGGAAGGCTCTTTTGTTCCCAGTGCCATCCCTGTAATGTGTAGGATCTTTGCTTCAGGCATCTTTGTAGTTCCCTCCTTGCCTTTCTGCTTGCAGTTAGCAGATGGAGTTGACACCAAGTGTCTACACATCCAGTGGTTCAGATCCAGGCTGGGCCTTGTGCAACAGGAACCTGTTCTGTTTGACTGCAGCATTGCAGAGAATATCCAGTATGGAGACAACAGCAGGGTGGTCAGCCAGGAAGAAGTGGAAGCAGCCGCTAAAGCAGCAAATATTCACCAATTTATATTCAGTCTCCCAGAGGTAAAGACATCCTTACATTGTACTCCACTTTCTTTGGAGCATCTCTAATGAACAGGAGATACAAAATACATCAGTGTATGCAAAGATGCAGGTGGCGCAGTGGTTCAAACTGCTGTGCTGTTGGGCTGGTTGATTGAAAGGTCTCCGGTTCGAATCTGCACAACGGGGTGAGTTCCCGTTGCTCCGTCCCAGCTCCTGCCAACCTTGCAGTTCAAAAGTGTGCAAGTAGATAAAAAGGTACCACTTTGGTAAGAAGGTAACAGCATTCTGTGCACTTAGGTGTTTAGTCATGCCGGCCACATGACCATGGAGACTGTCTGCGGACAAACGCTGACTCCCTCTGCTAGGAAACAGAGATGAGCACCACCCCCTAGAGTCAGGCATGACTGGACTTTAATGTCAAGGGGAAACCTTTACCCTTACCTTTATGCAAAGGTGCAGAACTGTTCTGGGGAGGGCTGTCTCAACAGGATGGAGTGGGCAGCCATTAATTCTGCTTCTTGGAATACGCCTTACTGCCCTCCAACTGTGTCAATGGCAAAGCTGCATGCTCGTTGTGGAAGTCTACCAGCACGTGCCTGAAGACAAATCCATAGGCATTCAAGGCAGTGACAAATTTAACATTATTTAAGTATGTTGAAAAGCAAAATAACTTCATTGTTCACACTTCTTGTCTCCCCTTTGTATGCATGTCAAACTTCAGGTATCCAGATTCCATGGTCTGGATGCTATGGAGTAGACAGACAGACCTGTCCTCTTTTAATATCATAGTTTTGCAAAACTTTGAGACAATATAGTTTCTGCTTATGTTGGTTCTATGGTACTTAATTAGAGCAACATTTGCAAAGAGAATTGAATAAGCATGCATTTAATGGGAACTATATTTTGACAAAAATGTACAGTCACTGCCCAGTAGAAATAAATGCAGCAAATTTTCTGAGTCCAAACAGAAATATAGAAATATTGCTTGCAGTTTTGGCATTACCCAGTCACAATGTTTCTCCAGTTCCAGAAGATATTGGACTCTTCAGTAATCTATGTGTAATACTTAGATTATTACAGTAATCTTGTACAGTAATACTTTACCTCCGTACAACAAAGCTACAAATGACAGCTTAGAAATCATAGTTTCAAGGCCTTAGTCATTACACAAGGTAACAGGAAACCACCAGCATCCATCTGTTCTTTAACATTCATCTGTGCAGCTGGTCAAACTGCCTCTCTTCTACCTAGCTCCTTCCTGTGTGGGACCTCTACTTCTAAAGGACTGACTCACCCAGGTCACAGGGGTTATATGGGTTGTGTCATGATAAATGCAGCACACCCTGGCTTTATGATGAAATATTACATCCTGGCTTATTTAACAAACTATATGCAACCCTAAAATAGTCCATCAATTTTGGTGGTTTGTTAAACAGGCCAACAACCCAGCTCTGCTAGGTTCAGACATCACATCAAGCTGCATTTGTATCTTGAATATGCAGAAGCCACGCAGCACATGCCACAATCCACAGTGATTATGAAAACCTGATGAAAACCTGGCACATTGGAGCCACAAATATTACCTTGTAACAGGTTTCTCACAATATGCACGCAACTTGTATTCTTATTTTTTCTTTTCAAATACAGAAATACAATACTCGTGTAGGTGATAATGGAGTTCAGCTTTCAGGAGGACAGAAACAAAGAATAGCCATAGCTCGTGCCCTCGTCCGAAAACCAGAAATTCTGCTTCTGGATGAAGCCACATCAGCTCTTGACACGGAAAGTGAAAAGGTCAGTACATCCTTGCCATGCTACCTAGAAAACATGGAATAAATAGTTAACTGATTTTTAGAGAACCCAGCAGGGAAAATCCTTCCCTGTGCTAGCCATGTAAAGATGTTTGCCTTTTGCCTTTGGTTGCAGATTGTCCAGCAGGCCTTGGATGAAGCTAGAAAAGGTCGAACCTGCATTGTTATTGCTCACAGATTATCAACTATCCAGACTTCAGACATCATAGCAGTAATCTGCAATGGCAAAGTAATGGAACACGGAACTCACAACCAGCTGCTGACATTGAAGGGGTTCTATTACGCTCTTGTCAATGCACAAGTATCCCATTAAATGAGACTGTAAGATCTGTCCTATTCACAGAACTAGCTAAAGATTGTATGGAAAAGTCATGGTCAAGGTTCAAGAGCTGACAGTGTTCTTTCTACATGCCCAAGGAAGCTCTCCACCTCTGATTGTCAAAGAATAACACCTCTTGCAACTTCCTGTAACATGGCAAACAGTTTTTGAAACTGAAAGTATGAAAGGCAAGGGAATTTCCATTTAAAGGGATGAGGGATGGGAGAGCCATCATTAGGCATTGTGAAACATCAAGTACACTTGAAACAGTACTTTGGATTCTAGTCATTATTAAGGCTGGTCATGATGTGTTTCTAGAGACAATGTGCAGAGAAAACATGCCTCTTCATACACACTAATGGGGTTCACATGATCATCCTGGCTAGTTACGTCTTCTGTTTCAGCATGACTTCATTTTGTAGTCTTCTGACTCAAAAGACTGGTGCAGTTAGAATGCTGCACTACTGTCCAGGAAATCCAGGTTCTAATCACCATTCAGCTAAGAAGCTCGCTGAATGACTTTGGATTAGTCACTGACTCTCTGTGAAACCTACCTCACAGCTTTGTGATGATGATAAAATGGAGTGCAGAGGATCATGAAAGCTGTTTTAGGTTCCTTGAAAGAGGGAAAAGGGTGATATGTAAATGCAAGAACAAATACATTAAATGGAAAGTTCAATGTTTTCGTATTGTTTCCCTCAGATGAATCTGAATGTCATTCTCCAAATGGTATTTCTGCATCAGGGTAGGCAGATGATAGATTGACAGTTGTTTTGGACTTTCAATTCCCAGAAACCCCTGCTAGCATGAATAATGGTAAAGAACTGAAGTGTAAAATACATGGAGATCTACTTTGTACCCATTTGTATTCTACCCAAACAGTAGCTTTCATTCTTTTTATTCAATATTAACTTTTAAGAAGTAAGTCCAGTTGGCTCTTGAAACTTTGATTAATCTACAGGTCAGGTACTATCTGTATTACTATCTTGATATTGCATATTATAAGGAATTCAAAATGTTTCACAATTTAATATCCTATAAAATTACAAATGTTTAGTATAATAGAAAGACAATTTCAAAGTTGTTCAGTGAGCTTCGTTAACAAGAAAATTTCCACATTTTTGTAAAGTCAACTTTTTATCTGTCATATAAATATCTAGTTAACAGATGTACAGCTGAAAAACATTAAACATGTTTTGCTCAATGTTTATCCCCACCTTTCCCTTTACAGCATACATTTTAGGAAGTCAGTTAGAAACTAAATTGCTTGATCTGGTCATGCCGTTTAAACGTAATCCTTTTCATATAGGATTTGACATGCACATGATAGGCAAGTCAAGAGCAGAGCTGGCTGGAGCTGGGAGTCAGACTAGATGGCCCAGGAGGCTCCTTCTGACTTGCTCTATTTCTATGTTTCTATATGATCTTCCTGCCTTTCTGAAATTGGAAGGAAGAGATGACTGACTTACTGGCCTTGCCTTGAAATGGAGTCAGTACTGTTTTCTTAGACTGAGCTACTTTGCTACACCTTGGTTGGCATCCTGGCAGTATAAATTGCAGGCATAGGGACCTGATCCAGACTGAGACCACAGTTGGGTGGACAGGCAAGAAATTCCCCTACCACCCTTTGCATCCTAATCTGTAAAGTACAGACACATTCCATAACCAAAGGAATAAGAATTACACACAGGCACAATAAATTTTAACAAATAATTCCTCTGAAAATATTGGATTACTGGCAACATTCTTGCTTTAGAATGGGATGGACTGGGCATGACTTAACAGTGCCAGCAGCTCCTGCTGTAGAGTTTAATAGGGCATGAAAACTTTAATAACTTTGAACAACTACGCATAACTTCATGAAAGAAAGGCTTCATTCAACAAACCTGAACAAAATCAGGTGAACTAAAACTAAACCACATCAGTGGCTTTCACATGAATTTGAAGAAGATATTTTATACATATTTTTATAAATTTGAATAAAAAGAATAAACCTATCAATTTGCAGCACTTTAACTTCATGTACCTGTGGCAATCTTGATCAGGTTAGTTGAAATTTTGCATGGCTGTAGACTTCATCAGGTCATAAATGTATGAAAAGTTTCAACTTATTAATTCAACAGCTGTAAATTTTACAAGAATACAATTTTTAGGATTATAGCGAATTACTTTTATTTTATTAGCAATTTGCTTTAACTGATGTTCAGAATTTCATTGTACCTAACCTAGATTTTTTTAAAAAATACCAAATGAGGATTGTTATAGTAGATCTGGGGCAGGGAGAAAGAAAGAGAGAAGTTTGAAATGTATCTTAAAACTAGTTATTGTATGATTCAAGCAATGAAATCTGGAATTCATTGCATGACTGAAGGAATTATATGGAAAACATGGCTATGGAAAGTATGCAAGAGTTATGATCTCCAGGTACCCTGTCCTTCCCTGCTACAAACCATTACATTACAACTCTCCAACCATCACATTGTCACTGAGGCCAGCATTTTTGTGAATTTTAAGGCTATAATGATTGAAAAATGAATGTTTCCAAGGTGTATTTCCCCTACCATGCATAGTGGCTGTCCTTTTTCTTTCTCCTGCTCCTGCTCTTCCTCCTTGGAAAATTTACTTCCAGAACCTATTTGTACATTATCTTCATTCTCTAGTCCAGATGCAATAAACTGGGGCACTTAAGAGCATGTCGTAATGATAATTAGTCAGTTGCTTGGGTAATACATGGGCATACAGGTTCTACTGGTCTCATATATTCCAATCCCATGTAGTTAAGCCCTGCTGGGTTCAGTGGGATTTATTCCCAGATAAGCCTCTGCAGGTTGTACCCTTAGAGGTTTTGCAAGGTTCTAAAATAAAATAAGGTAAAGGATTAACTCTGCAAGATCCAAGCCATCATGACCACTCCATTCAGTGGGTATCAAAGGGGAGGCAGTGCAGTTGAAGAGTATACCACACCTTGGATCATGATCTTTTGCCAGCACCTTTACATGAGGGTCACCTGAAAAGGTAACATGACCCCTGCTATCAGTAGTGAGCTACCTGAGGTAGCTTACTAAATAAATCATAATGGACTGTAGCAACATTCAAACAAGAGATCTACCAATTCATTTGCACTTGATTTCTATTATGTTAAATAGTCTTGTGGGAGAGACTGAGCCCTGTTTATTGACCTTTCTTTGTATGGGAGCAGGCACTGGAACACTGTTGATGGTAATAATGTACAATCTGCCCTCTTCTGTCTGCCATCCTTTTTTCTGCCCTTACGGGGAGAAGAAGCACCAAAAACACAGGGCATTTGTGGGCTACCCATGATCAGCAAATGGCCTTCACACAACCTTCACAGGCTTTTCATGTGGCCCATGTGGATGCTCAAGTCACCATGACTGCTGTCATTCCATTCCATCTGCTACTAAATGTTACATTGGTTGTACAGGGCTAGTCCATTTCTGTTTGTTGCCTGAAGTGAAGTATAAAATGGTGGCTGCTCCCATTCCAGTTACAAATGTTGAAAGTGCTTTCCACAATGTTGATGGGACAGCATTCTCGCCAGCACCTGAAGGCCAAATACCAATTTACAGGGCATAAACAGGCCACATGGTACACAGATATTGTTTTCAACACCTTGATATTTCGCCTATCATCTGCCACTTTAGGTAATTGCCTCACTCTGCCTACTGGTACAACCAGTTCAAATGGGCAGGAAAGAGCAAGGTAAATGTTTTCCTTTTATACCTTTCACCCTGCATAGATCAAACAGCTGTTTGGCAGCCTGGCAAGAATGTGGTCTTTCCCTGCAAAGGTGGCAAGAGGCACGCTCTTCTCCCTCCAGTCCATAAAGGAAGAGCCTTTGAAAACAAGGTCCCTCTTTCAGACAACGAAGTAAAACTCAGCTTCCCCAGCATGCAAATGTTAAAATATATGCATTACACCAAGAATACAAATGTTACTGGAGGGGTATGTGTGTGTTTGTGTAATTCCTGATATTGTTTAAGGTATGTAGAACTAAGAAGAAAATGCTTCCATCTTTGCTAAAGTGGGTACTGAATCTTTACTGCTTTATTAAAGTATTGGTTTAATTATATGGGTTAGATTCTAGGGCACCATAATTATATGGGTTAGATTCTAGGGCACTTAGATTCAGGCAACACTAGAAAGTGGCCTAGAAACATTTACAGAAATAAATAAATGCATGGAAAAGATTATTATTATGTTTGTTTATTGTCCAACAATGTAAAAAGGTTGTTTAGGAATTAGGTCTGCAAAAATAGTTCCTAGAACCTTGGTCTCAGGGCTCAAAAGCAGCATTTGTGGTATAGAGACATTCTCAAGTTGAACAAGTTTGCCTGTGATTATGACATCTAATGTGTCCAAAGGATACACATGAAAAAACCCTTGATTTCAAAATGCCAATTTCATTAATGCTCCAAAACGATTCATTAATGTACTTTTTAATAATATCTTTCTCCTGCCCCATTTTACCTGTTATAATTGTAATGCTTTTGGTACTCTTGGGCAATTGCTGCAAATTTTTGGTGTCAAACTGGCAATTAAACAACAGTAATAACAAAATTACTGTACCTAGGCCACCTTACAGAACACTTGCAGTTGCTCATCTAGGGCAACAGAGCATAACTGCATTCCTTTTTAAAAGGTATTTTTATTCAGATTTGTAATTACATATTCAACAAATCAACATGGGTTACAGAAATTCACAACATTTACTAAAGATAGTAGTGAAACAGGAACAAGGACAGTTCCTAAGAAACAAGCTACAGCTACAAGAAATCACAGGTTTTGGGTTCAGCACAGCCTCAATCTGAATGGTTGAGAAAATCAGTTACAAAAAGTTTCATGTTCAGTGATGCATATTTTAAATAAGAATTTTTGCTTTCATAAGGTAAATTCAAAGTACCCAAACTGGAAATATAAAGATTTGGTTTGGACGTCACAAGAAGCCACTCTAGGGGATTTTCCTTACATCACTTTCTGTTGTGATGATGGCTGCCATTTTGAATGTTCAAACCCCACTGTAGCTTGTGGTTACTGTGGAAATCCAGCAAGGGTGCAAGCCAACTGCATCCTTAAAATAGCCTATGCCTTCTAGGTGGCTTGTCACAGATCCTTACCAGCTTTGCAAATAACAAATTACAGTGCACCCATAGCACAGATTAAATAAATGGGCCTTACTTCTATGAAGTTAATATTGGATATAAAGAATCAAAGTTAATGTTGGGTTATATAGACTAAGGATGGGCAGAAAGTAGATGTCCAGATGTCTTTGATTTCAACTCCTGACCATTGTCCATGATGGCAGGGACTTCTGAGAAGCGAAATTCAGAAACACCTGGAGTTCTACCATCTGCCCACAACACTTGGGGACAGATATTCAACTTGAGCTCAAATACTTATGAGGACACTATGAAAATGATATAGGGCAGTGGCGGCAAATGTAAAGCACAAGTGCCACAGTGGGCACACAGATCCTTCTGTTAGTATGCGAGCCAAGGCACCCCAGCAGCTGAGCACTGGATAACAGTGCACAAAGGGGCCATGCGCGTGCTAGGAAAGGAGTAGCGGCGCCAGATGATGATGTCACAAACCGCAACTCATTAGGTGCAACTCATCGGAACTTTCACATGGCCGGTCAGTGCACTGCCAAGGAGATATATATATATTGGACTGGCTGTCAGTTGTTTTTTCTAAACTAAAACCTCAATTTTCAGGTTTTATTGCAGTGTTGGCACTTTGCGATATATAAGTGGGTTTTGGATTGCAGTTTGGGCTCTCAGTTCTAATAGGTTCACCATCACTGATATAGGGTTTTGATATAGAACTTTAACAAGAAGTGGAAATTATAAAAATATGACAATTGGACTAATTTCTACAGTTATTAATTGGCAATCTATACCTATTTTTGCCAGGTGTATAAGACCATAAGATTAAATTATATGGAATTCCTCCATCAGGAAAAATAAAAAGCAATATGGAAAATTACCCAACAGATATATCATTTTCTCATCCACCTATCTACCATTTCCACCATTTGAAACCCATATGGAAGTCTGTGTTAGTGTTCAATCACATATAAATAGATATGTGATGAATGCTTTTCTGCTTTTTCATTAGGAAACGTTTTTGTACTTCCTGGCATGTTCAAATTCCATATGAGGAAGGGCTTTGTGACACGCTCATTTGCATTTGACATTTGTGTTTGAACAAGCTGGCAATGGATACTCAATGAACAATGGCTAATACTTCATGGAACACTCAGTTGGTGGTCTGAAAGTGGACCAGAAAGGGAGCTGTCTGACACAGGTGTAATTCAGAAGTGCATTTCTTCCTCATGGTTAACAAATCTGCAGCGAGGTGAGGGTGTTCTCAGCAGGCAGGGCTGCTTTCTGGTTTTGTGACATTAGAGGAAGGCAGGGGTAGGGTCTGGGTTTTCTATGTAAAGCATTTATTATGCACACATCATTCTTTCCTCACAGTTGTTTATAGGTTCTTCAGACAATGTCATGACCCTCCAGCTTTGCTTCTAATCAGGCCTTTTGACTGAGTTTGTTTGACTGATTGTCTTTAAGACCAAGGAAATGCAGCATTTAATAATGAAAGCCAAAATAAGCATAATTCTCATAATCTACTACCTGGAGATTATGTAGTGGGACAGCAAGAAAAGAAACAATTGTAAGATAGTACTCAGATCTCTAGTCCGTGATGAAACTGAAAGTAGATGTGGTAGATTAAAACTTACCACAGCTTTCTGTAGAAAAGTATCTTCTGTCTCCATCTTTTATGAGATACTTGTATTAAACTTAATATACTTGAGAGTTAGTGTTGATATAAGGAGTAAGTTCAGTGGCCCCCCATTTAGCCATGAATCTCAGCAGACGTCCCTGGACCATTTATCAGATGAGCCCACCTCACAGGGTTGTTGTGAGAGCAATGCAGGATGGGTAGAAATCTGCATGATGCTTTCAGCTCCTTGGAAGAGGGAAATCTAATTTTAAAAAGTTCAAAAATGCATTAGATATAATGTTTGGAAATGCCCCAAGGTCTTTTAAGGCTTTTTGCTTTTTATAGCAGACCCTCTAACTTATGACTGGACTCACTTGCTTCACATTTTGCAAGCACTTTTGATGCTGAGCACTAGCTCTTGCTTTCAAGTTAAATCTCTTGTCAGTTTTTTTATAGAAGGTCCCATAGTGGGGTAGGATATTGAGATTGATAGCCTTCAGCTATGTTCCAAGCTTACTGATACCTTTAGTTACAGTCAAAATATTTTATTACTACTACAAAAATTAAAATCAACATTTCTTTCATTTTGTCCTGCCTTTTCAGTAAACAATGGTGCATAAGTTGCTAACAATAAAGTCTAGATTAAAAACAAAACCTTAATTACACCATAACATCATAAATAACATAAACACACACAAATACACACAAAAAACCCACAATAAGAGAAATAATCAAGACCCAGGCAATTTAAACTCTCTTCAACAACACCATGATACAAAAACAAATGCCTAGCAAAGGAGATTTTAAATAAATCTCTTTTCTTCTTCAGGAAGATGCATTCATGTCAGATCTTTATGTATTTGTGTCTATGGACACAACAGATCTTATAGGCTAGCTTAATGGGATACTTATTCATTCATAAGTGCATAATAGAGCCCCTTCTGTACAGCAGTTGGTTGTGAGTTCCCTATTCCATTACTTTGCTGTTACAGATTACTGCTATGATGCCCAATTTCTGGATAGTTGACAGTGTATGAACAATAAGAATGTTAACATACTGTGGCTAGAAGTAGCAGCAGCAACCAAACAGTATGACTTCTTTTATGAAGGTATTGGCAGAAATAAATCCAGGAAATAAATATCTATCTTTCCTTTCCTGCTCAGGGACACTTGAGTATACACCTACTCTTCAGGAATCACAGTGACATTGAAAGTCACTCTTTTACCAAACTTCAGATGTTCATGTGCTCCTCAGATGTGTATTGTGGAGCTGGCAGTGGATGCTAAACTTAAAACACACATGCTCAGATCACAATCCTACCTAGTCCAACATTCTGTTTCCCTCAGTGAACAGACAGATACATTTGGAAAGGCCATATTTTTGCTTCTCAGCCACTGGTATTCAGCATCCTATTGCTTCTTAACTTGGAGATTCCATATAATTATATTAATTATTAGCGATTTACACATTTATCGTCCCTTTTGTGTCTGCAGTTCTATTAAAGACAAAGAACTAAACTCAACACTTGATAATATGCATACACTGCATATACACTTTTAAAAATCAGTTCTCCTTTTGAATTAATTACTTTAGCATAAGTATTTGGAAACTCAGAAAATACACTCACATAAAAAGCTGCTCAGTCTTTATGAAACAATGAGCAGCAAACCATTCTCTAACTCTGAGGAAAGCAGTATTTCTGAAAAAGTTATGCCAAATGAAACTCTATTCAGGGAAGCTTTCTTCCAAGAGTCCCTGATGAGATCAAAACAATAACGAAGAATCACAGTGTGTAGTGAAATGAAGATGAACAGCAGGCAGAGTTTCAGCCTCTTAACCCTTCCACTTCCATAGCTTAAAACAAAAGATGTGAAGGGCATTGGATGCTCATCATGTAACTTCATTGATAGCATTTGCATACCGAGAGCAGAGAACAGTCTTAACCTGGCACTGTTAGTGTGGGACTCTACATATGTGTTCACCACTTGGTGTCATACATGCTTATCTAGTGTCCGATAAGCATATATGACCTGCATGTGGGAGCAGAGCAAAGTATGTCCCAGTGCTGGACAGGATCACTCAAGTAAATGTCCAGAAGTTTAAATAGATATTACACAAGTGTGTTTGTGTGTGTAAAAGAATGCATTGTGGGTGGAGTTGGGAAATAAAACAATTTGTATGTAAACTCTACCTGCATGGAACTTCTAAGCTTGCCTTATATTTCTGAAAAAACAGTATCTTCACTTGTCAATGCATCTACAGTTCTTATATTTTCTATAGCTTCTGTGGTAATCTACATTTTGGAAACAGGAAAAGTGTGAGGTTTAAAAATCCTTTATTATAGGCTAGATGTTCTCCACGAGGCAAGGAACATTGCAGAGCTACAGATATTTTCAGCTAAAAGCAACAATGCAAGGGATGGTAGGCTGAGTTTTTTGTCTGGGCACTGATACACAACCACAACTTGATACAGCAGTCAGCCGTGGGGCTGCTCCCCAAAGTCATGCAAGGAGTTGGGAGAACAACATCTTAAGGGATTTTCAACTTTCTGGGAGCCTCGGATCATGGTGCATCTGCCTGCTCAGCATTTTCTTCAGGAAGTAATTAGGAAGTGGGAGAGATGCCTAAAGCTCTAACTAGGGAGGGTTCAAATACCTGTTCAGCCATGAAGTTCACTAGGTAACCTTTGGCCAATCACTTTCTCAATCTACTCCACTGAGACAAAGATAAAATCTCTCTCTTTATGAGACCATATGAGCCGCCCTGAGCTCCTTAGAGGAAAAGTTCAAAAAGCTCCCAGACAACAGAGAGGATGCAAAGGCCCACATCTTCCTGCTTGGACAATATCCTAGTTTCCTTCTACCAGAGAGGTAATGGCAGAGCAATTGCAATGGCGAAGTCTTCCTTCACCAAGCTCACCTGTCTGTTTGGTGTGTCATTTGTTGGTAACCAATGACCAACCTATTTCGTTGCGGTTTGGGCCTGGCATGTGGCAACTTTCTGTCTTATAGCTCATGTAGAAGGTCAGAGGGAAGAAAAAGAAGCCAACAGAAAGATTTTTTTTTAAGTTAAGGCTTCCGTGAGAACAAAAGAGGAATAGAAAAACTCTGAAAGGTTAGACATCAGATTTGTAACATGTGGCCTCAATGGGAATGCAGAGATTTTAAAAATGTGATCAGGCCTAAGTGATGGAAAGGAGTGAAATGGCAAGGGGGAGCCATGGACTTGGAGGCTGAGGCAAACAACCTGAGTGTTTGTTCCTTGTTTCTCCTGAGAAACGGGAGGAAAGAACCCAGCATGGATAGCTCTGTACATCAAACAGAGAAAGTCACCATTCTCCTTGTAAGCATCAATATCCTATCTGGTCTGTTTGGCAGACCAGGTAGGATATTGATGCTCACAATCTTGCTCTCTGATTTGATTGGCAACTAAAGCTAAGTATGTATCTAACTATGCCTGGGGCAGGGGCAGTATTTGCCAGTTCTGTGAAAACTCTATATGGATTCTTATGGCTTTTTAACTGTGGTTTTGTTTTAGTCTTATTGTTTTGTTTTAGTTGATGTATTTTAGAGTGCTGTATTAAATTTTTGCATGCAATTTTATACTAAATTGCACTTCAAGAAATTTTGAAAAGGTACAGCATATACCACTTTAAATAAGAAACAAACCAAGGGCTTTTAAGAGAAGCACCCTAGTCATGAATAAAAACGTAGAACAGTGCTAGATTGAATGCCCACTATCACCAACTTGAATCTGGTTCATGGTAGAGAACAGTGGTCTTCCAGATGTTCCCTGGTCCCAACTCTTATTTTTCAAGACCAGTTGCCATGATGGCTAGGACAACAGGAACTCAACAACATCAGGAGGACCACAGGTCCCTGACCTAATCATAGGCATGAGCTTTGCATGTCCTTACTCTTTCAGCTTCTTCAAGGACTTTTTGATCCTTTTCCCGCATGACTAGCTGTTGATTTAACTTCAATAGCCTGTGCAACAGCAATTAAAGGAATACAGGCCAGGATAAGCAATGTTAATTGCCAGCTATGTATGAAAGCAATAACAACAGCTGTTACAGCTGTCAAGATAGTCATGGTTAACAAGGCCAGCTGACTTCCAGTAGCCTTAAACAAAGACAAAAAGCACATTAGAGTCCTCATTTTTCTGACATACAGACTTCCTTTAGAACAATCAATACAGTCTTTTCCTTTTAAAGCTACAATATTTTAAAGGATAAGAACACAGTTCAGTTTTAACATTATCCCAAGCAAGTGAAGGAAACCTCACTGTATATGTATGGTCAACCAAGAAGGCTTGGGTATCATTCATTCCTCCTTTGGCCTTGACCAATACAGTAGCCCTGCTCATGTCAAATCATGCTACTAAACTTTTGGAAAAGTCAGTTAATTGTCATCCATGTGAGTAATATTACAGAGTTTTATCTTTGCTATTTAGAACTAAATCACAAAAACACCATGGGATGAATGCAAGAGTATTTTTCCATGCCAACCGCTAATGCTACAACCCAGGAAGGTTGCTTATACAATTAGAGCTGCAGTTCTTAGTCTTAATATTAGAGAGAGCTCATCCATAGGCATTTCTGCCAAGTAGCATTCAAATGGTGCAACTCATTCTTCTGTCAACCAAGCCAAATGTCCTGTGACATGCTGTGTAGTGAATAAGCGAGGTTTAGTCTATTCAGTTTACAACTAGCTGGATCACTGACAGCAATCACAAAATAAGACACTGTCTGTGTGCTATCTGAAATGTTTGGTAATTTCAAAAGCAAAGTGCGTTCTGCAATAGCTTATTGTTGCAAACACTGCAATCACATTAAAAATAAAGTGAACAATGAAGGACGCACCCCTTTGACTTGACAAGCATCAATTGCAAATCTGGATACCAGAATCCCAGTGCCATTGTTATGGTCATCAACCCATCCAATTTCCTAAAAACAAAAGAGATGATTCAATATAAATTTTGCACTTGCAAGTAGCTCATCATTACAGAGAATTGTTAGCTATTACACCATATGGGTAATTAAAGGTTCATTAAACTGAGCAACAAGGCTAATGCTAATCTTTCTGTGTAAGTATTAGCATTTAGTTCTAGTTTACTACCAATGAGTCTGTTGTTTACCACCCATCTAAGAAGCTCAACATTATCTTCATTTTGACAATACCAAAGTCATTCCTAGATCTTCAAAACTCTCTGTGCCAGTCCAGATTTCCTTCATTCCCTTATCTAGGTTATTCCCAGGAGAAATCCAGAAGAAGCCTCAAGGTCCCAAGCTTGTTCCCTTAGTCCTCACAGAATGGACCAGATCACACTGCATGCTTGGCTCCCTGTGGGTTTTTTAACCCATGTTGAGCCACTGTGCATAATGGGTGACATTTTGAATATGCAATTGCTGATGGAATTCCAGCATATTGTGCAAACCCAGACATCAGAGGTGATACAAAGATTTGTTTAAACTACAACGGACTCAGCATGCTGTGCAAACTGGGTGGGTGGAAAGTGGTACATAGGCAAACTAAGAAATGCTGTGTCTACTGTTATTTGAAAGCAAGATCTCCTCATTCAGTTGCTGCCCCTACAGGGGAGATGGATAAAAATGGACTATGTAAACCCTTGTAAGTCCTGAACTTAATTTAATTTACTCTGCTCAATTGACTCCACCTTTCTTTTTTTCTTTTGGAAATAAGAAGGCATGTTGCTTGCTAAAGCAGAATTATGCAAAGATGGAAGATTTCCTCACTGAAGAGAAGGGTTCTTTCTCTATTTGCTTTTTATCACTAGGTAATTCAGGAAAGGGTGCTTCAAATGACTTAATAATTTTCCACCATTATATCTGAGAAAAAATAAGTGCCATTATAGAGGAATATTGAAGTCTGATCAGTAACTTCAACTCACTAAAGTGAAATGTGGATTAGAGCATTTATTGGTTTACTGTATAGCTTGTTGATTATGGTTCTACCAAGCAAAGAGTAGAACAAGCAATTTATTGAGCATTTGATTACAAAGTCTCTTGTCAGCATCTGTTCAATCAGAAATTATTGGAATCTACAGAGCACTCAAAGTGTGAAATACATTGATTCCTAAATCTGAAGAAAGGCTTACAGTATTGAGAGGGGTCCTGTCTCACTGTATGCACATGCTTTGCATTAAGGTCTCAGCTTCAGTTCTTGTCATTTCCAGATAGCTTTTGGAAAAGACCAGTGTGTGAAAACTGTTGCCAGGCACCACACTCTAAATAATACTAACCTAAATAGATCGATGGTTCACTTAGTGGCAGCTTTCTGTGTTCATTGTTCTGTGTGCCTAACCTTTTGCAGAACAATTTCATGCATACTATGGAAGTTACTGTTTACCTTGATTACATGTTGTTTGCTGTTTCAGTATATTGTAAACTAAGGCAAACACTGATTCCAATAGACCGAAGGTCTGATGCACCCTAAAAGTGTCTTTTTGTATTCCTTTTTATTTACTTATTTGATTAATAGCATGCCTTTCTACAAAAGAAAAAAGGCACTCAGCACAGCTGCATTTTTCTATCCCTGTTGAAGCAATGCTTTAAATGAAAGTGATCTCAACTGCATCTATGAATCCCTGAAAAGTTTAAAGATCGGCATATTAACTGCATATTTTAGGAAAATGCCATATCATTTAAAATGCATTTCCTGTAGACAGGGGCTGGTAGTTAAACATATTTATGAAAGTGGAGTATAAATCTCTCTTCACATTCTGATACAATTCTCTGTTAAAGAAATATGAAGAAAGATTCCTGAAGGCTGACATTTCTCTGTACTTACACAAGCACTGTGCTGTCATCATTAAAATGGATATTGTCGTGGTTCTGTTCCAGTAATGCTCAGAGGGTTCAAAGCTCAGTTCAGTTTTCAGAAATAGACACCCATTTTTCTTTTTACCCATTTTCCCCAAATTAAAGCATTGACCACAGAACACAAACTTGCACAGACAAGGCAAGAGATGCATGTATGCCACCACAAAAACAGTACAAGAAAAGGCAGATTTACTGCTGTTCAGGGAAAAATAAAATAGACACTCATTACACTGGAATTAGAGAAGGAAGGCATTTCAGGTCAAAGTCTGGGAAATTTTACTCAAGTTTCCTTTTCCCCTCAGTTGGTTATCTTGTTGTGCCTGTTAAATGTAATCAAGGCTTAACTGTGATTAACCTTTAATGAACCCTGAAGGCTGGATTTGCATGCCACATCAAAACCTTCAATTCTGGGGGTTGTATATTCAAGATGGTGGCAGTACATGCTCTGCCTAATCGTTGGTTATTTAACCTGGAATGATCTACTGTGTTAGGCATAGTGGATCTGTGTTTTGTTATTTGTGTCTCTCCTTTTTGTTGTCAAGGGCCACTAGTTATCTGAACTATATACATTATTAAGTTGATCACTCCCAGCAAAAGAAACAACAAAGAATACATAATTGTATGTGGGGTTTTTTTTTTAGCAACATCTTGTTCTTGGAAAACTTAGTTGACTGTAAAATCACCAGTATAGAATATAATTAGTTATAAATACTTAGCCTTTTTAGTTTGCCTGATGGCTTAAGGTCTAATGAATCCTTCGCTAATATGCCAAAGTACTGGGAGATTTTTCAAAAGTAGGGACAGGTCTGGCCACCAGGATTCAAAATCATATGTGCTAGCTATAGATTAAATGCCATGTGACTCTAATCTTTGGAGAAAAGGCAAGAAATCAAGCAAGAAATCATAAATAAATATGAGTCAAGATGTTTATTGGCCTTGTTCACATGTAATGCTAAACATGGGTTAGTGTAGAGTTGAGCAAGGGCAATTCTTATACACACATTCTTCCATTTCCCCATCTTATGTGACTACAAGAAGGAATGTGGAAATGTTTGCAACTTATGATATATGAATCCAGAGAGAATGTTTTCAGGGGAAACAAAGCAACTGCAAACCATAGTTTCTGAAGCCGACTTCTTTTACCATTTCTGTTTAAGATTGGCCACAATTTAAAGTTTTGATGTAAACTATGGCTAATCTAAAAGAGAAGCAGAGACATCCACTGTCCTGATTGTGGAGAGCCTGTGAGCAATCGCAATGGTGGTATACTTGGTCCTGTCCTTAAAAGAAAAGACAGCGATTTCAAAATACGGCCATATAGACAAGAACCAGAAGGCCAGATAAGAGAAGGTTTGACTCCATCCATAAAGGAAGCCACAGCCTTGAATTTAGGCAACCAGATAGGGATTTCATAGATAGGACATTTTGTAGGGCTTTCATTCATAGGATTGGCATAATAATATGTTTAAAATAACAGTAATACTTGTCCCATAACTGAACTAGCATTTCATTTTGTAGATTTCACTTCTACTGCCTAGAAAGTAGGGATGCGTGAGGAATCTGGGGCTGGGAATCCATTGACTTCCCTGGGCTAGGCTCCTTGGACTCTGATCCACTTTGCAGAGGTCCTAAATCTAGGTTTCTGGTGAGCACATGCAGGCCACCTTCACTGGGTTTAACTATAGCAAGAAGCCATGGGAGCTTGGGCAAGCAAACAGGTGCCTGAAGGCACCATACCCCACCATGGCTAAACACCCTCCGTGGCTGCAGTGGTCATGAAAACCAGGTCAGAGCCTTAGAATCATAGAATAGTAGAGTTTGAAGGGGCCATGAAGGCCATCGGGGCCAACCCCCTGCTGTTGCAGGACACCAGGGTATACCATCCCACTCAGATGGCTGTCCAGTTTCTTTTTGAATGTCTCAAATGTGGAAGAGCCCCCCACCTCTCTGGGCAGCATCAGTCGGCACTTATTGATGTAGAACCCTGAGCCATGGCATACTGTTAGGGCCAGACATCCTGATCTGTGATACTACATAGGTTTTGGTTTGCTAATAAGGAGCCATATAGGACTGTCCTGAAAATCAGGTTTATCGTCCCCCAAGCCCTTTCTCACAAAGACATATAAAATGAAGCCTCTTCCCAAATGCCCCGAGAAAGCTTCTCATTAGCAAAACAAAGTACCCTAACAACTTTTAAACTTGTACATAGTTCTCACTAGTAAGAGTGTGGAAAGAGCTGCTCCATTTTTCTCACATCAAATTATTCATTTGCTAGTATTAATCACTGTGTCTCTTGGCTAACACATTCACTATTAAACTTACTCAGCTTGACTGTTCAGTGACCTTTATATAAAATGGAGATAATCCTCCAATTCATAAAATAAAGACAATTATGATACTAGGAAGAAATTTCTGGCACTGTCTTCTAGAAGATTCATTGGGATTAAAACAAGAAATACAGGATAATTTAGTTTGTGAAATGCCTCATCAAGATTTAAGATTTACCTGGGGAAAAACTAAACTAAACTAAACATTGGGGGGCACCAATCTATTCAGCATTTACTGTTGCCAACCCCAGTCATTTAAGTTTGAGTTAGACCCTGAAACGGCTGAAAATAATGAACAAAAAGATAAACTGTGGGTAGCTATATATAATTTCATGACATTTGGATCCTCATAGCAACTTTGAAACGTTACTGTGTAATGATATAATTTTAAAAAAATACAGCTGACTCACACAGCTAGATTCTACGCCTGTTTACTTAGAATTAAATCCCAATTATTTGGCCTTGGTACAAAGATGTAATACATGCCTAGCCCTGCCTACGCTTGCCTGTTTTGAAAACCTGGAGGAATGATTAGTGTCCTTTAGTTTCCTGGAGCTCCCTTTGCTTGTTCTTGTTATATGCCATCAAGTTGTCTCTGACCTGTGTATACCCTATGAATGAAATCCTACAAAATGTCCTATCTGCTCAGCTATTCTAAATTCAAGGCTGTGGCTTCCTTTATGGAGTCCATTCATCTCATATTTGACCTTCTTTTTCTTCTCCTCTCTTCGACGTTTCCTAACATGATTTCCTTCTCCAATGAGTTTTGCCTTCTCAAAGTACAACAGCTTCAATTTTGTCATTTTTGCCTGTAAGCGAAGTTCTGACTAACACTTGTTCATCCTTCTTTCTTTTGGTCCAACATATTCATAAAGTTTCTCTCCAGCACCATGTTGTGAATGCATCGATTTTCTTCCTCTTAGCTTTCTTCACTGTTGAGCTTTTGCATCCATACATAATGACTGGGAATGGTCTTGGCCTTGGTCTCCCATGAATCATCCTTACTTCTGGTTCTCTTTTCTAGCTCCATCATCACTGTTCTTTCCGGTCTCAATCTTCTTCAAACTTCTTGGCTACAGTATCCATTAGAATTGATGGCTGAGCCAAGGTACACAAATCTTTCACAATTTCTTCATTACTGAAGTAATCTTCATTACGGTAAGGTTCTGTAATTCTGTAGTTGTGATGTTTGTTTTCTTAATGTTCAGCTTCAGTCCTGCTCTTGCACTTTCTTCTTTCACTTTCATTGAGTGTTGTTTCAAGTCATTGCTGCTTCCTGCCGGTAAGATGCATATCTTAAATTATTTATGAGTCCTCTGCAAATTTTCACTCCTCCCTCTGATCATAATCCAGCTTTCATTATAATGTTATCTGTTTGCAGACTGAATAGATAGGGAGATAAAATACAGAGTTCTCTGGCACTGATAGGAAATCATTCTGTTTCTCCACATTTCATCCTTACAGTAACTTCTTGTCCATGATACTGATTACTATTAAGACAATCAAGCCCTGAGGCATCCCTATTTCTTTCAGGACCACCCATAGCATTTCATGATCTACACTGTCAAAGGCTTTGCTGTAGTCTATAAAGCACAGACTGATCTTCTTAAGTTTTTTTGTTGAGCTTTAGAAGCCAATGTGTATTTGCAATATGCTTTCAAGTCCCTCATCCTTTTTTTAGAATTCACCTTGAACATCAGCCATTTCTTCCTCCATATAGGGTAGTATTCTTTGTTGCAAAACCTTGAACATCACTGCGCTTGTGTGGGAAGTTAGTACAGTGGTCCTAAGGTTGCTGCACAATTTTGCACTTCCTTTCTTGGGGACTTGAACATTTCCAGGCTGAGGGCCATCTTTTTGTATTCCATCTTTAATGACATATCATTGTTAGGTTTTGGACCAATCCAGTCTCTGTAGTTTGGGATAGTTCTGTTCATATCCCATCTACTCCAGGTGCTGTATTCTTTCCAAATTCTTTCAGAGCCTCACTTTCTACTATTGCTGCCTTTCCCTCATAGGACTGCTTTCTGAAGGAAGGATTCCTCTCCTCTCTTCTGCATTTTGTTTCCAGTTTCTCTTTATTTTCTTTTGGTAGTATGACCTTGCTTGTCTTTCAGCATTCTGAATCTATTAGTAATTTATTCTAACAAGAGTAAGTGCATTTTGCCCAAAAAACAGGAGAGCATTTCCTGATAAATGGCTATAATATAGATCCCCTCCTGGCAACTGTTAGGCCCAGAATGGTGAATATATGCGTGACCCTCGTTTCCAATCCATTCCGTATGCCTTGCTGAAACTCAGCTTTGACAGCTTGCAATCATAGCAGTGGCTTTACCTTATTGAGTGCTGCTTGCCCTGTGGATTCACTCTGAGTATCCAGAGCAGAGGTGGCCTCATCCAGCAGCAGGAACTTGGATTTTCTGGCCAGGGCATGGGCAAAAGCAATGTGCTGTTTCTGCCTTCCACTCAGCTGGGCTGCCCTTTCTCCAACCATGGTGTGAAATCTCAAGAATGGTAGGAAGACAGGAATAGAGGGCATTACATTAAATTTTCACTATTCATTTGACAAACAAGAAAAGGTTGTTACTGTTCAAGATAATGTATTAGAAGCATTTCACAGGCAAACCAACAGAGCAAGCAGAGATGATGTCGGTTTGTTCTGTAGGGTATCATAGCCCAGTAAGTGCAGGAAGGACTTGTCTCTCCCAGCACCTGGTATTCTAGAGATGGTGCCAGTAACGCTTGTATCACTGAATCCATCAGGCCAACATAGCAATAATCCCAGAGTGAAAAAGAGAGTGCTACAATGGCATATAGTAACCAAGATTCATTGAATGAATACAGTCCAAACAAAACATTCCATGGACTTATCTGGCTATTTATAGTAGATCCTTAATGTTTCCCATAACGTTAACCCCAATTAAATATTGGCTAGTACGGCCATAAATTTAAGATCGCCACCACTGATCCTGTTACAACAAGAATCCAAAGCAGGATGACTGAATATCCAGAACAGATATGAGCAAATAAACTAGCTTAAGAAATCTGATGCATCATGTTGCAAGAATGAAGATGCTTGTAATCATGAATTTTGTAACAGATTTCCTTTAAAACATAATATGAGGCAAAGGTAATTCCCAGGGAGAAAGAGAAAGAGAAAGAGAAAGAGAGAGAAAATGAATGAGAATCAACACACAGTAGTAACTATTTAAAAATCACCCTACTATGCAACAATGAAAGAAAGAATCACATAAACTACCTAATTTCATATATTAGAAATCAATGCAGGATGTTACAAATGACTGCTGGTCATGGACTTAGATAATAATAAAATAATAATAATAAAATACACAAAGCTGGTGAAAGGAATGTCCTACTGAGATATCCTTGTGGATATCTCTTTTTATACTTAAACTATTTCTTCAAAATCTGATGAACCATCCTGAAGTGCCATCCTGAACCATCCTGAAGATATCCACAAGATATCTGATAGTAATCAGCTATTATATGCTGATATCAGGCTTCTTGTGGATATTTTCCACAAATAAGGCCTATTTGTGGGTATTTTCAGACACCTAACGGGTGGAAGGTATATGGTATAATCTAGAGCAGTCTTTGGGCCTGTGACAACTACTATGAGAAAAAATTATTAGTGTACCTATTCAGAAAGATAAGTAAGGCCAGTTCTATTAGCAGAAAACTTTCCCATGAAGTAGCTAAAATAATTAAGTGGAGTGGAAGAAGCATCAGAAGGCTGACACACTTAAATCCTTTCACACTCTGAGTTCTCAGGATCATGATAAAAACATTAAAATCAGGAACTCACATGAGGGAATTTTGATGTGAAGTCAGAAGCAACTACTTCTTTAGCTGCTTGCTCAATTCCAGCATCAGTAATATCCTCTCTGCCATGTCAAATGTCGTCTGCTATTGTGGTCCCAAACAATACCGGTTCCTGGCTTACAATGCCAATGTTTTCTCTCAGTCACTTGATATTAAGTATCTGGATATCGTGTCCATCAATGGTAATCTGCAGAAAGAATGATGGAATTTGAATGAGCCAAGAATAATTTTAAGGGAGCTATTAATAGTTAAAAAGATAACTCTGCAACTATTCAGGGAAAAGTGAGAAATATATTGAATTCTGGGCATTATTTCAGACTTTAAAAACACATGTTACAGTATTATCTAGTATAAAAGTATTAGTGTAAATATCGACCTTTTCTGTATGTGTGAATTTTGACCTCTGGAAATGAATTGTGATCTCTGGAAGTTATGTTGAGCTCCATCAGGAATGGAAGACAGAAGAAAAGAGTGGGGAGAAACTCCTGAGAAACAAGTATGAGCCTCTCTTCGATTGAAAAAATGTAAAATCTTTGAATCTGGGGGCTATAGTAATTCATCCTTTCAGGATTCAGTAAAACAAAACTGAAGTCGCACTTCAGGATGGTTCATCAGATTTTGTAGAAGTATAAAAAGAGAAGACGTAAAAGTAAGACAGGCATTGAATAGCTCACAGTTGCCTTAGTTAACAAAATGGCATGAGCTCAGGTCAATGTCATATAACACTGATTCCCTAACAAACTTTAGTGAGCTGCTTTTTTATACGCTATATCTTAGATACTCTAAAATGAATAGCTGTGGCTCAGCCAAAACATACCTGGCCCGCTGGATCACAGAATTTCTGCAGTAACTGAATTGTAGTGTTTTTCCTTTAGTCACTGGAACCCATGAGAGCAATAGTTTTCTCAGTTTGGATTTTTAAGTTAAGACCTTTGAGAATCTGGAATTATTTAAATAACTTTGTTTTTAAAACACAGAGAACTTTTGCCATCTCTCCTTTTTAATAGCTGGCCCTGTCACATTGCCCTAAATCCTGAAAAGCTGACATTTTCACTTTCCATGTAATGAATGGAAACACAGCCTCAGCGTGATGTAAACCTGCCAGGCACATTTCAACTAGTGCTACTTCAGATATATAAAGCTGTCTGGCAGGAAAGCATTTGTCCCTTTCTTGCACAGTTTGATCTTGCCAAGGTAAATGATGACAATAGTTGCACATCTCCTGCCTCCTGGCTTGATGCCCATTGGCCTGTTTAGTTTTAGCTGTCCATCAAAGCCACAAGTCCCAAAGACGAATCAGTATGAATAGATTCTAAAGAACGCTGGCTCCCAAGTACCATCCTTATGTGTACTTTCAAGGGTTGGTTTACATGTGCCAAATGCTAAGAGAGGCACCAAGGAAGGAAAGAGCAGACAGGACTGGGACTCAGCCAGTTCTTCTCCAGAGCAGATGTAGAGAGCAGACAGCACTTGCTTGCCTCCATGTGACCCTGTCAATTCAGTCCAGGTGGTAAAAATAAAGTAAGCATAAGATGCATGTGACGCTGGAGGGCTGACACTAAACTTAGGTGAGGAGCCCTTACTGGCATTCTTCATTGCATGCTGTGTTGGTCAAAGACCATGAGAAATAAATATCACACGGGTAAACTTCTTCAGAAAGGTAACTTGTAGTGGTAGGATTGGGTTAGTGAAGGTGAACCCTAAAATGATGCATTCATTTGATATATTTGGCATAGATATTCAGCACTGAAGATATAAATGGGTCTTTTGTCCAGGAGAGGCCTTCTACTGCAGAAAAACTCTGCCCAAGAAAGTTGCCTTTTGCTTTTTAGTGGAGAAAATGCTTTCAACCACAACAATTTGCCCATTCAGCAGGGACTGGAGAGGCTGCTGTGGGGAGGAGGGGTTGTGAAACTCTGCTTCTGCCTAAAACTGAATTCAGATTTTTAAACAGGTATTTTAAAAATTTAATGCATCTTTAATCAGGTAGAAAAGGGCAATACTCATTTCGCTTATTCAAACAGTTCTGTCTACACACAGAGAGAGAAATATGCATCTTACATGAGCATCAGGTGGGGAGGTGCAGCTAAAATGGATGTTTCTGAATTCAGTATCATCTTGGAACTTGTCTAGCTTGAACCCGTCATTGGAACTGCAATATATGGGACAGAAAACACCTTTACACCTGTAGTTTAACATATGTATGTTTTGATAGGGGCAGAGGGGTGATTAATGATTAATAAATGAAAAATTGTGCTGTGTTAAATGTTATATTATGTCCCTCTCTTCTGAAAGTGATGTGTTCCTAAACTTGCCATTTCAGTTCAAAGGCTCCATGGTCTTTGGCAAGTTTCAAAGGTCAGCACCTAAGAAAACAACTAGCAATGCATCTAGTATACTTAAAGGATGTTTGCTGTGGTTATCTGCTTATACCTTGTTAGAAATCAGTATTATTAAAGGAAAAGCAACTAAACAGTGTGATTGTCAGGCAAGCCTGGTTCCTAAAGGGATGTAATCCATTGTGATAAGAATTTGTATTTTGTAAATCAATTGGCAGAAAAGGATACTATATTTATATTGCTTATGTGTAGAAGATACTTTTTGTGTCTACCTTGCACCTCAGTAGAAATCAGTGATATATGCATTCCAGAGGAAGGTGGATTGAAACACTTCTTGTCCTCCTGAAATGACATTCCTGCCTGTAAATGGTCTTTCTAGAACATCTCAACTTAAATTGTCCAGAACATATTAATACTATTGCCACTTGGCCAGTTTTGAATGTTTTTCAGTGCATATTAAATTGCCACGGTCTCTTGCTTCCCATTATCAACACTTACAAGAAACAGAGTTGCCTTTCTGAGGCTTTAAGAAGAGGATTATTTCCTAAATCTCAAGCTTCATTTTTAGTAGTATTATTGTATTGTTCCATTAACTTACTATTAGTTTCTTGGGGGGGGGGGGGCTTTGGTCAGGTGTGAGCTATTTTATTCTAAAAATCTGTTAGACAGTGCACATTTCCAAGGCAGAGCAAAAACATTCACCCTCTGGTTGAGACTGCAATGGCCTCACTACTGCTCCACCCTGTTGCATTAGGGGACCATCTCCCTTCCACCCATCCTTCCACTCCACATTCAGGGACCCATCTCCCCTCCATCCGGTCATTTGCCAATTAACTTGTCAAAAATCTCTCTGCCAATTTGCTTACCATAAAATCATGGCCCTGTCTGGAAGTTATTCTCCCCATGACTTCATTTCACCACTTCTCTCAGAGTGTATAAAAGGTGACCAGAGAAAAAGCGAAAATGCAATAACTTAAATAAGATCTCCTATGCCCAAATTTTGAGCATACTAGAGGAGACATTTACATGCCCATTTTATTCAAAATATTGGAAGTGCTGGTATAAGTAAAAGACAATGAAATTGTCACTGGGTTTCTGTGTGCAGTGAGGGGAGCAGGGAGGAAGCCAATGAGCCTGAGGGTGGTCCTGTTCCTCTCACACATACAGATGTGAAAAAGACAATACTTAAACCACCCCAAATGACAGTCAGAAATCAAGTCAGCAGATTACACATACACCAGCTCAAAAAACCCCAGTCATCTTTATGTTTTCCTTCTTTGTCTTCTCATTTTTGTTTCTAAAGATATTTAAGCAGAAAATCAAATAAACCAGAGTCATCTGAAGCCAATCAAAGATACTGCAGAGCTTGAACAAAACTTATTTGTTCTGGTTCTTCTTTAGATGATCATTTTACTTGGAAGTTCTGTCGATGGCACAGCAGATTAGAATGAGCAAAATGAATACTTTAAGAATCTTATTTATACATACCCATTCGGAAATAGTTCCACAAACAGGGATATCTACAGAATTTTTAAAAACAGATATGTTTATGTTGTTCTTATTCAAAACCACCTAGCCAATTTGCATTGTTTCTGCATATAGAGACAAATCTACAGTGAAATTAATGGCTTTAAAAAGGCATGGTATGTAACAAGGTGAGTAACAAGACATGAAAAAGGCTGTCTGAAATCAATTAAACAGAATAGTATACATAGGATATTTTACATCCTTATATAGAAAAGTATGCATATATAGCACAGAGATGATAATTTTATGAACATGCTCTTATTTAACACAAAGCTTGAAAACACATGAGATTTTATCATTATACCATCATCTCAAACAATGTTTATCTGCCCCTCCCCCCATGCCACATGATTTACCTAATCACCCTCAAGGGGTATGGCTTATCGTGTCATCCAAACCCAGTGAAGTGCATGGCAAGGGGGTCTTCTGAGCCACCCCAGTGCACATGGGATTTGAGGTGGTTTGGAAGTGGCTCCCCATTACGCATGTTGCCAGGTGTGAATCACACACTAAGCAGTATGGCTAATTAGGTAAATCATGTAGTGCAGGACTAGCATGGGAAGTTGGGGGAAAAGAGCCACAAGAACTTCTTTCATCTGGTAATTATGCATATTTAGTCAATAACATGCATCATGTTTGAGTGGGTGCTGGAAAACATAAAGTTGTTTACCATTAAAGGATCTTTTTATCTGCTGATGGGGAAACGTCTGAAGCCAGGTCTTCACCAAGAATCTCTAGGAATGGATTTCAAAAGGTTTTTCCCACAACTTGAATGACTCATCATATTGCCATTTTCAGATGCAACAGTTAAGTCAGGGTTGCAGGAAATCCTAGTTTATCATGATATCCAAGCATAACCTTGTTACATAACTTTCCCCACAGAAGCTTTTTTTCAGTTCTGTGAAACTCTGTGGGAACAGATCCTCTGAAACTCCCCAGTCCAATAAGTCGCTAAGTCACATCATGAAGAGAGATCAGTTTGCCAAACACAAGCAAAGCAGCTTGAAAAATTGTTATTCCTGGTATGTTCAGATGCACAGGTTGCCAAGCTACTCATGTAGTTTTTCAAATTTAAATTTAAATAGAAGCTGAGTACTTCTTTTATAATTCAAACATATATGTTGTTAGCATTCTTATAACCCCTTGATAATGTCTAAGTGGTAATAGGATAATTGGATTCCCAAACCAGAGTTCAGGGACAGAGCTCCAACCTTGGCACCTGGGATCTGTCTTCTGATTCCTCCTCCACCTAAATCTTGCATGGGAAGAACGATGGCAGATGTCTCTCCCAGGATGGGAAAGCAATCTCAAAGAGGGAGTAAAGAAGGTCTTTGGGGAGAGGAGAGAAGACTGGGACCAAGAGAGTATGAGCTACCCTGATGGTGCTTCAGTCTCCTCCCCTGGCCCTCTGAAGCACTTCAACCAGACATCTTCAAATGGTTGTCTATTTGCAGAGCAAGAAATTCAGGGTGGCAGAAATTACCTCCTTTGTTTCTTCTGATCTATGTTGGATGCTTGTAACCCTCCATGCCAATCTTAGCCACTAAAGAGGGAAGTGGACAAAAACTGAATAGATATTTATGAAAATAACCCTTAAGCATATTAGCAGCCAAGGTTACAGCTGCTCAGTGCAATTTCATAGACTTTTCTTATACTTGATAGTTTAAAATTGTTTAGATACACATGCTGTCTGTTGATACATTTCCATGTAAATTGTTTTTTATATTATGTATAATGTATTTAATAGGTTTTAACCTCTATAAACCTCCCAGAGAGTTTTGCTTATGAGCACTAGAGAAATGTAATAAACAGAACCAATATATATAAACCAAAAATTGTAACAGCTTCTACTATTTTGTGTGTGAACATAGTAAACATTCCTTCACAAAGTTATACAAATATAAAGGAATAAAGATACCATGTCTTACCAAGGCTGGATATTTCATACACTGTGTATTTTCTCAAATGATCTATTTCCTTGTTACGTGGTACAGATTAAGATAGAGAAGTAAACAGTATTTATCAGAAAGCTACATTAAAAAAGAATGTGACTTATCATCTTTCCAAAATAGCTCTTGTTAAAATTCAGGTTAAATATTTTTATTTAAGTCATTTTTATTTTATTCCTTTGCATATTTCTAGTCTCTCTGGACAAATTTGACTAAATATTAATTAGTATTAATATAATTTAATATAAATAAATCAATATTTAATTGATTTGTGTCAGTATTAAAAGCAAATCCAGATCTTATTTTTATCGCTTATTTATACAAATAAATGCTTATTTGATTTCTCAAAATATGGGAATCTCAGATGACTGTGGATTTTTCTTGATTAGTAAAAAAGAATTCCAATCCCTGCAACAGCTGTTATATAGACAAAGTAAAAACATAATATAAAACAACCTGAAAGAGCAATAAGAAGAGAGGAAATTAACCCAAGAGAACAAAATATGAAGTATTTTGCACAAAGAACAAAATTTGTTTAGCTAGTGTCAAAGTGTCACTAGCACTAGCTGAACGTTTCTGACGTACACACAACAAGGTTCCGCTGACCAGTCCCTGTCTCTGGTTGCCATCCATTTATTTATGAAGTTCACAGCAACATCTGGATGGGGGGCTCTTGAACAGTTCTTAATGGATGGACACATAGATTCAAAGCTGGTATCTCAAAACAAACTGGAAGCCAGTGAAGTTGCAAAGTATTTTAAGATTCTGCTGCCATCTTCTAAACTGGCAGAAGTTTCCAAATACTTTGCAAGGATATCCTCACATGGATGCATTGCGGTCTCAGATAAGGCATGGTTGATCACCTTAGGCAGGTGCAGGTTTTGGTCTCTCAAAACCATGATAATGGAAGGGCTGTAGTTCACTGATGGGATCAGGCTTTCTATGGAGAAGGTCCTAGTTCAATCCCTGGCATCATGTAGTAGGGCCAGAAAAGCACCTGCCTGGAATCTGAAGAGCTGCTGTTGCTGCCAGTCAGTGCTGGAAATACTGGGCTAGATGGCTCAATACCTAATTTGGTATATGGCAACAACAATAATAGAAGGGCTAAGAGAAGTTGATATGCAGCTTAGTGCAATTCTGCACATGCTTACTTACACCTAAGGTCCACAAATGAGATTTATGCCTAGGAAAATGCACATAGGATTGTAGTCTTGCCTTTTATAACATGCTTCACAAAAATCTCAACTAGCCTTTAAGGATTTAATACATGTTATATGCAAAATTTAAAAAGCCAGCACTGATCCCTGTAAGGTTTGGGATGCAGCTCAAAAGTCCCCTGGCACCACCTGGAATAATAAGCCAGTGTTTATAATGCATAAAGCACCCAGGAAGACACACATGAGACAAGCTTCCTTTATCTCTTCAAGACAGATTTTGGTGGTGCATGTCAGATTAAACCCCTTATCCAGAATTAAGTCATTGGTGGCATTACACAAGAGTACCTCAAATTTTGTGGCTTGTCAATAGGAGTATGAAAATCACCATGGTTGAGGAAAGGACTAGAAGAGGAAGCAGTGTTTGGCTGTCTGATATACTTCCTACCCAATAGTCCTCTCACTGCCACATCTACTTCTTGTTGAATTCAGTTAATACCTTTCCATTTCTCCAGGGCACGGGTTATAATTTTTTCAAGATACACAACAGATAATAACAGGTTAGAAGAGAGGCTCACAGGAAAAAGCTGACTGAATGCCATAAGAACATAGGAAAGACAGTGCTGGATCTGACCGACGGCCTATCTAGCCTAGCATCCTGCTTCCCACAGTGGTCAACCAGATGCCTGCAGTAAGTTCAAAAGCAGGGTCTGAAGACAAAATAGGTTTCGATGTTCCCCAGCAGCTAGGAACTCATAGAAAAGCAGGCAATAGCTCACTGACAAATTGTAAGCAAGATTTACAGAATCTACCCATGGCAAACCACTACCACATTTGTTTTCACAGAAATTTGGTCTCAGCTTTGACATTGAAAGAATTCTCTTGCCTCCCTCTCTCTTCTAGTTCTGTGAAGGACAAACTCTTAGGTTTAATGCATCATATAGTTTAGTTCTTAATCTGCAGATTAGATTGCAGTAGTTTTAAAAGGAATGGTGGGAACTATTCCATAGATTTGATATGGTTAGGCTTTTCTTGGAACAAAAATTTCGGGTTGCAGCAAAGGCTATAGAAACAGAGAAACAGAGAAAAAGCAGTTTGCTCACTTCATAACATTTTAGTTTGTCCTAATAACATTGCTACATCCTTCTGTTAATTTATGATTGTTTCCCCCAGTCAGCCCAGAGAAAATTTGTATATAAAAATCAAAGCAGCAGAAACTATTGCCAGACTTCAACTGTTCCACTAATACTAGCTAGAAACAGAAAATTTAATTAGGAAGTACTTAGGTTAAGCTCTGCAGCTTCACTGAAGCTTAAGATCTGGGCTCTGATTTATTACCTGAAAAATATATTATGGGAACTGAGTATAAGGCAAGGAGGGTAGTTTAGTAAGTACTGTAAACTGCCCATATAAGCTGATATGCACATCAGATTATCTTGTGGTTACCAAGATAGTAGGCTGTACTAAAAACAAAAACCCAGCATAACCACTGGTTTCAACTGGATGGGAAAAAATCAGTCAGTCAATCAAAACAGAATACAAAAGAAAGAACATCTAAATGGTGCTTTACCCTCTTTTCTGCTCTGGCACTTCAAGTCTGGCAGCATTTTGGATAAAGTTTTTGCTACCCCTTCAGAACCTCTCACTCTTTTCTTGTAAGATTGCACTAACCTGGTATAAATGAAGTGGGGAAAGATTTTGGACAGAAAACTGCTGAGTAACAGCCACAAAGAGAATGATATACAAACAGTGCTCTGATGTCAGTATAAACATACTTTTTTCTGGATACTGTTGCTTTTCCACTGCATGGCGGACCCAACTCGGGGTAAAGAGGTGTGGAGTAAGATGCAGCAGCAGAAATTCATTGGAAAGGTATCATTCTCATTTCACAGTGTGGAAATTGAAGCTGTTGGATTGGATTTGGATTTTGGAGGTAGAGCTTTGGATGTGGTAGAGATGAATAAAATACAACCAAATTTGATAGGATGGGGAAACACATTTTAAAGTGAAGAATGATTCTATTTATTGGTCTAATAAGGGTTGATTGTATAGAAGGAGCAGTATGGTTATCCCACTGGCCCCATCCCTGAGATGTGAGGTCTGTTAAGGAACAACCACAGGACTACCTCCATTTTTTTTCCATATAGTGCATTTATTGTGCACACTTCATTTCCTACACACAATTGTTTATGGGTTATTTGGATGATATTGTGACTGTTCTATTTTGCCTCCATTTGTAAATAGCACTTCTGGTGCGATGTTGACTTTAGAGGAGGGAAATGAGGTATCTTTTTGATCTTGCAAGAAACTGCTGTTTCTACTTGTGTATTTGCATTGTTCCACTGTACCACAATGCCACCTAGAGGTTAAAAGGTAAAGGTAGAGGTTTCCCATTGACATTAAGTCCAGCCATGTCTGACTCTAGGGGCCGGTGCTCATCTCTTTTTCCAAGCTGAGGGAGCCAGCGTTTGTCCCCAGACAGTCTCTGTGGTCATGTGGCCAGCTAAACATCAAAGCTCACAGAACACTGTTACCTTCCCACCGAAGTGGTACCCTTTTATCTACTTGCATTTGTATGCTTTTGAACTGCAAGGTTGGCAGGAGCTGGGACAGAGCAACGGGATCTCACCTCATTGTGCAAATTCGAACCAGTGACCTTTCGATCAACCAGCCCAGTAGCACAGCAGTTTAAACAACTGTGCCACCTGCATCCCTACCTAGAGGTTACATAGCAGAAAAGCAGAAAATAACACACAATTGATCCAAAACTCATTTGGATCACAACTCTTCAGTGAAACAGACAGTAGATGCAGCAGATTAACAGCCTCATGTAAAAGTACCTAATACTGAACAAGCAGATAACTATTTATGCAATAGATTTTGTCCTTCTCTCCTTTCCAGTTGCCAGCAAATAGAAACCATTTAAAAAACTACTTAAATTTTACATGTATTTCTTGCATCTTCAGATAAACAAGACACACATAACACCAAACAAATAAGAGACATTCAAATAATTGTGAAAATATAGTAACAAGCATGGGGATACATATATAATCCTAAGTAAACACCTAATCATCCTAAACAAAAATAGTTCCTAAATAAAAATGGTAAGGTCAGAACAATCTAGTATTTAGAACAATCAGTAAAACTCTTGCATATTAAACAGTAAACTGGCACAGAGGAATACCTAGAACACTTTTGCCCATCTGCCCATTAAGTTAGTAGGCATGTGTTCTGTGGAATGGAGAACATTTCTCTTTTATTTTGTGATACTGCTTCAGGGTTTTTGAAGAGTCCTCCCTCTTTTACATCCTTATACCCAATTTATTTTATTATTTATTTATTTAGGGGACTTCTATGCCACCCCATTCGCCGAAGCCTCGGGGCAGCTCGCAACCATAAATAAATAGAATCCAATAAAACAATATAAATTAACAATATAAATTAAGTCCCCCTGGCCAAAGAATAAAATAAATAAAAATATTAACAATTAAAATAACATTTGAATAAAAAGGTCTTTGCCTGGCGCCAAAAAACAAATAACGACGGTGCCAGGCGGACCTCTTTGGGGAGTGCATTCCATAGATTCCTTCAACTTTTCCTGCAAAGACTTTTTTCATATCCTGGATCATCTTTGATGCCTGCCTTCAAACTATTCCTTCTATTGGCTTCTATCTCTTAAAAAGTATGAAATCCAGAACATTTAATTGTGGTTGATGGGAACCATAGGCAATATATTCAGCTTTCAAGGTCCATACCTATCTTCAGTATCACTATCAGTTAGAGATGGCACCAGAAACAAGGTGCCTAGCACATGCTTAATAAGCAGAGATATGAGGCAATAAAAGAATATATATATATATATATATATATATATATATATATATATATATATATTTATAGAAAACTTCCCTTTGGAACTGCTGGAAGTGGGTTAGGTGTCATTCTCTTTCAGTTTAGATGCTTTTGATTTTAATTCTTTTTCAGACACTTTCTGATTCAGTAGCATGCTTCCATGTTTAAAATGATTGATTTATGTAATATGCAAACATTGATAATATACAGTCACTGACAATTGATTATGGTGATGAATATTGATTATAATTACGGATGTCTTATTTTCAATAGGAACTCTACTTGGGTCATCAGGTGTATAAGTGTGCATGCAAACAGCTTCATAATTGCTAATTTGTGGGAGGAAGTTATATAATTTCTTTTGGACCACTAGGTGTCCTTATTGTTGCATTTTTATGTCTACCCTTAGTTTTCACTCAGGAGCTACCAGCCTGATACTTTATTTCTGATTTCATAACATTGTTGCTTTGTATCAATCATGTTTGTCCCTATTTTTGTAACATCTAACATTTTCAGTTCCTGTCACTTGCTTTCACGCTTCCGATCCATTTGGTTCAGAATTTATTTCTCTTTTGCCCTCTGCTATTTTTGGATTGCACTGAAGTTGATTATACAGAAACTTCAAGCATCAGCTCCTGTTGTGTTTCAGTCAATAGCTTGGGGAACTTTTGAATTAGTATGAATAGAATTAGAATGAATTAGAATGAAACTCTCAATAAGTTTCTATTTTTCCGTGCAATTTAGCATTGTAAAAGTATCGGTTGTTATCTGTACAGAAGCGAATCCAGTTGGCTGTGATGACAGGGATGTGGTCTGAATCTGTGATTGTACTATTGACTCACAATGGGTTCTTTTAAGGAAGCTGGGAATATCCCTTGTCTGAAAGAGGCCTTCAGCCTCCTAGATTTAGACTCATTAGGCCAATCCCGTTCTTGTAACTGTCATGACCATTAAGGGGAATGGGTGGAGCAAACAAATGAGAAGGCACAGCCCCAAGAATGCCATGCCCATGTCCTCAGCCACAAGAACTGAAAGCCATCTGACTAACCTTGACTGGATGGTGACTGCACTACAGACTTGCGGGGTCTGTCGTGACACATGCGAGCAGCTATATCCTCAAACTGCCCGATCTCTCTGAGGTTATGAACCATTTTGCAGGCTAAGATGGTGGAGGGCTTGGACCACTCAAAGACGCTTTGCTGGATGGCACCTCAAGGATGCAATGGTGCCACAGAATAGCCTGCTTCAAAATAGGCACAATAAACATGCCAGTCAGTTGTTTGATTTTAATCACACAAACATGGCTTGTAGAGTTTTGAAAAAGACATAGTGACAAAAAGATGCAAGGTGAATAACAATTGCCTTACCAAGTGTTCCATCTACAGTGACCTTTTTTAGGACATTGACTCCAATTGTTCTTTTTAGCTGCCACTTGATTAATTACATACGGATCTGTGTCCAGAGGTACTCCTACTTGTGTACACTGTGTTTGCACTGTGTTTCATATCCCCTGTATCTGAGCTCTCTCCCTGCCTGCTCCATTGTCCAGAATGTCCCGCTAAAATAGGAAGCTAATTACGCTTGACCTTAGTGTGTCAAAGCCATTCTTGGTATACCACGGAGAGACCAGGCCTTTGATGGGTGCCAGTCACAGCAACTCAGACAGCTTGCATCCCCAGCAGCATCACCAGCATAAGTCATGATAACTGCCCACCTCAGCTTGAATATGGACCATGATGGCTGACACTCACTGCAACCCACCCTAGTTTAAGTGTGTAAACTACGTTAGTGTAATCCAGGAATGCCGTCTGAAGAACTAGGGTAAAAGAGCTGGTTCTTAGAGAGGGAAGAGATTATGCACATGTCTATTTTCTGTCCTGTCCCCTTCTTTTTTTAAATACACCCTAATTCTTATTTTATAAGTTGTTCAGTGATTCACCCCCCCCCCCCCAAGCCCTGCCTTCATTCCTTTTCAAAGAATCAGTACCCTGCTGACCTGGAGGCATTCACACATGCATGCAGTATATAGTTCTTACCACCACCACCACCACCAGCACCAGCACCACCACCAGCACCATCATCTCCTCCTGAAAGAACCCAGTTTATCATGTTCTGCAAGTACTAACTAACCCTACTCTGAATCTATTGTATGTTCTTTATAGACCAGAACCTAGGAAAGGTTGTCTTGCAAATCTTGCCTTTCAAGCATGTAACTGTCCTTGACCCAAAGGCCATGATAGGGTAAAGTTTGGTGAACTTTGTGATGCTTCTTGAATATCACAATCCTCTGCCTTAGCACTGTAAAATCCCCTGGATTTTCTACTGTTCCTGTAGGCTAGTACAAGAAATGGAATGTGCTGCTAAGCAAAAATGTGCACATACAAGAAAATGCACACATGTTGTATCAGGGCATGCACTGCATACTAACTACAATGAGATTATCAGACACTGATGTGCAGCTTTCTGTCTTCCCTCCAAAAAAATCCTGCAGGCACTCAGATAACTCACTGCCTTGTCCTGGTTTTGAAAGATTGATCTTACTCCTCTTTATTTTTTCTCCAGTCTATTTCCCTTTCATTTCTCATTATTTTAGTTTGTAAAATGACTGGGTCTCATTCTGTATTTCTTTTTTATTGGTAGAATCTTTGCAAGAAAATAATTACCTGGAAAGTGAGATAAGAATGGAGTGCACAAACCTCCCTAGGAGATGATCTGTTTTTTAAACTTGGAAGACTTTTTTAAAAAACTTATGGCACATTCTATTTTTATCCCTTTGGGGTACAACATGCCTGATTTATCCACAAAAGGACAAAGATATTGACTGCAGAGCAATATAAACATCTGCCATGAAAATCTGATCTCCATTACATTCAATGGTTCTGCAATGAGGTCAACACCACTACTTTGTCCCAAAAAACAGGAAAACATTTGTACCACTTAAACTTCAATTTTTTCCCCTTCTGTTATTTTGGAAGGAAGATTTCATAGCATTCCATATGGAAACTGTGCATGCCATGTACTAGTCAAACTGTACTACATGCTTCCTAGAAATGAAAGAACTAGATTTGCTTGTCCATTGGTTACTCCCTTCCCAGGAAGATCTTTTAAGTGGTGCATAGTCTCCTTAAGCATGGAAGAGCAATCTTATCTAGCCAAACCAATTGCTGAGTTTGTACAACACAGCCTTCCTTCACCTAATGCCATCCAGATGTGCTTAACTAAAACTCCTGTCATCCCCAGCCAGGATGGCCATTGAGAAAGGCTGATATAGTCCACAAACTACAGCCTGTATTCTTAAGAGGGTTCGTTATTCTAGTTTTGTTTTCTTAATCTCATTTACGTTTTTAATAATGAAAACTGCATTCTTAGGGGGCTTTTTGTGGGGGGTTTCCACACATTGTATAGGGAAACCCCCCACTGTTTTTTTCTTTCCGAATCTGAAGGTCAATGAGCTATTAATAAACTTGCCTGTGTTACATAGCAAATTCTCTCACATCCATGCCACCGCTTCACCGACCAGGTACAAATGTCAGGTCAATCATTGACTCACCAGCTGTGTTGACCTAAGGAAAAAAGCGCACAGCTGTATGGTTGGTACCCTGGTCATAAAGATCTGAGCTGCTCCTCATAAGATAGTCTCAGCCTGGATACTGAGCTTTCTCAGAAAAGCCAACCGTTCCATCAGCACAAGCAGGGGGACAGTTGGGAAGTGGTGTGATCAGCAGCCTAAAACAATGCCCTGGCATTGCTAGTGTATAACACCAGGTACGAATATTTAAAACTTGCATTCTGCTGGACAGGAATACTGGATATTAAGATGGAATCCTTTCAGAGCATGGTAACTCCTTCCGCCTGGCCCTCACATTGGTGGTGGGCCAGGAACACAGGTAGACAGTGCTGAGAAAATCAGTGCCTTCCAGCAGATGTAGCAAGTCTTGGTAAGGCTCAGTCAAAGCAATCCCAGGATTCTCCAGAAAAAGCAGGTCATTTTAGAAATCTTGTATGAGTGCTGGTCTGTGCTTAACAGATACACGGTCCTACTTTTGGCCCTTTTAGTTCAAACATAAGCATGGGTGGACAAAAATGTTTTCGGGGAGCAAAGGAAAGGACGTGGCAGCTGCAGAGATCTAAGGAATCACTGACAAAGGTTCTGTGTGGAAACAGGGGCACTGAGCCAGTTCAGAATCTCAGGGACTGCAGAAATAAATCAAATTTTTGACAGACACAGTCCAGCTACGGATGCATAAACAACACTTCAATGGAAAACTGACTAGTTCAACAATGGGGCAGGAAGAGACAGGATCCCAGGATGAGAATGTCCAGAGAGATGGCAATACAGAAAACCAGTTTGCAAAATATAACCAAATACTCCCACACAAACCTATACTAAAAACCTGTTTTTAACAGGATAGTTATGAGTAAAGAAGCACTATATTTTTAAGTAGTAGTAGTAGATAACACAATCCTAGTGAAATAATGGAGGTTGGAGGCAGTTAACTGAGGGTGGGGGAGTTAATCACATTGAATAAATTAATTTATTAATAAATTAAATAATTTATAATTTTAGACATAATCCATGGTAACAAAGTCTGATTCCAGATGGAAGGCTCCTAGTGCTACCAATTCAGTTGCACAGTTATTTGATCATTGCTTCCTAAAATTCTGTGAAGATGGCAGGGCAAATTTACAATACAGGCCTCATCATGAACCATGCAGAGACAAAAGAGCAACAACAAAGTATACAAAAGAAGAATCCTGGGAAAAGCCTGCATTCAGACTCAAACAGCAAAAGTTAACTTTCAAGCATTGTCTGGGCATCACTTGCTCCCTCAGATCCCAGAGCACAAAGATGTATTCATTAACGCTGAGGCAATCCGTGAAGTAAACACCAAGTTCTGGGAAATTCGGAAGAGTCGCTGCCTGAGCATTTTTTGGCTAGCAAATCTGAAGTGCCAAAGAAGAAGTCCACCCGCTGTATCTTTTTGAAAGATGTTTGAGCACAGACTGAAGTTGCATCAGTTCTCAGCTGAGCCCTTTGCAGGAGGGGAGGAACCAAAAGACAGGATTACTGTAAGGGACTTCATAGTATTTCAGTTAGATAAAGGTTTGTATTTCACAGTATCCCATCCTAAAATAATCTCTACCACTGATTAATTCCTATCTTTTCCTCTCTCTTACTCGCACATGTGCATAACTCTGCATATTTTCTCTTTTCACCTCTCTTAGCTGCCCTCCCTCAACTTCCTACTTCAGTGGCCTCCCTTTCCTGACTATCTCCTTGCTTAGCAATTTGGAAATAAAGTCCCATCGGTGCCAATCACAGCTTTTTTCAAAGCATGATTGCTGCCTGGGGAGGGTCACAGTGCATAGTGAAGGATTACGCCTTCCCTCTCTGGCTACCTCCACCTCTGCTCCACAATTCCTTCTACACACAGAAATTAAGATTTTTAAAATGCGTTTGTATGTGCCAGTGGAAATCACATTAAAAGATGTGATTTCCCTTGAGTGCAAACAACTATCAGGCATGGATTGCAGTGGGCAGAGAAGGAAATTGCATCCTTCCTTCTCTAGCTTCCTTCTCTAACCCTTGCAAGTTCTCTCCATCACAGGTTTTTTAAAGGTCTCCTCTGGCACTATTGTATGTTTTAAAAAAAATACATGCTCGCTGCTGCATGGGGAGAAAACTGAGATGAGGGGAGGGTGCAGGTCGCATGTGGAAGCCTCCTGGAACACATCTGGTCCATTGGCTACCAGATCCCCACTCATGCCTTCGTACAACCTTCCCCAGGTTGCTGTTCCCCTGTGAGTGTTGGACTATAGTTTCCATCCCTGCTAAAGTGCCTGCTGTATGAGGATTATGGGATTTGTACTTCAACACATCTGTAGGGTACCAGGCTAGGAAAATGTGGGGGAAATGAAATCTTATTTATGAATGTGGAGGAAAAAGTATTTTCTTTCTTATATAATTGTGTTACTCCTCGCCAGCACAGTGCCCTCTAGAGGATTTGTAGTGAAAAAGGAAGAGATAACTAGTTTTTTGTTTTGAGATTGGATCTCAGTTCTGCAACAAAACCGAAATTAGATACGGGGAATTAACAGCCTAAGATAGAAAATGTTGTAGAAGAGGGGTCCCAGTGTAGCCCTTGCAGGTATGCACTTTTTATTTTTTCCATGCTTGAATGTATGTAGCTGGATTTGTATATATACATAACAATCAATACATACGAAATGCATACAACCTTCTAGCAGTTATACATAAGCTCAGCAAAATTGGACCAAATATCCAGCGAAGTAATCATGTGAAGGTGGCATCTAGGCACAGCCCATTCACCACAGTCAGTGTGGTGTAGTGGTTAAGAGCATGGGACTGGGACTCAGATGATCTGGGTTCTAGTTCCCGCTCAGCCATGGAGCCAACTGGGTCACTTTGGACCAGTCACAGACTCTCAGCCCAACCTACCTCACAGGGTTGTTGTTGTGGGGATAAGATGGAGGAGGAGAATGATGTAAGCTGCCTTGAGCCCTTTGTAGGAAAAAGGCAGGTTATAAATTGAAAAAATAAAATAAAATAAAATATTAAAAGCATTGTAAGACCATTGTATTATAAGAATGTTTATCCTTTTACTGTTGTAATATTAGCCTTTTAGCAGTCAAAGGGGCACAGAGAATTCATGGATGTAGACTATTTGTTAAGTTCCATGAAGCAGGTAAATGATTTTTAAAACCATGTAGTTCACTGAATATTAAAGATTGCTGCAGTACAAAAGTTATCTGTGTAATAACCTCTTTCCCAAAAGAAGCAGCTATTGGACATTCTTTGAGATAAGCATCAGCTGTATTACACTACCAGTGATCAGCCGGGCCAAACAATCCCTTTCCAAAGAGATGTTCTCCAGACGTTTTTGCTGAAGAATACACTGCTAGTGGCACAGATGTCAGATGCTGAAGTCATGATCTGTTGATTAGACACTTTGTGGTGGTGCCCACAGCAGTTTCTCAAACTCCCCAATGTGCCCATGGGTATAGAAAGGTTGGGGGCCTCTGTCATAAAATGTTCCTGTTTAATGCCTGTAACAAGAATACTGCTCTGTTCCCCTGTTGTCCTTTTACAGTTGGTATTCCATAGCCACTGGGCATACTCAGTTACCATTGGACTGGTTTGGGGGGATCTCTCTTGTTTGTCATTAAAAGTTCTTTTGCATTTGCACAGAGCTTTGGGTTCTGCCTGCCTGCCTGCCTGCCTGCCTGCCCATTTCTCTCTTGTGTGTGGATGCTGCTGATTGAATGGTTCTGTTTTCTCTACACCGTAACGCATCAGAAGGAATGATTCTCCTCTCTCTCTCTCTCTCTCTCTCTCTCTCTCTCTCTCTCTCTCTCTCTCACACACACACACACACACACACACACACACACACACACACACAC